>NC_056523.1:118639517-118694655 GCF_019175285.1 Sceloporus undulatus | reverse complement strand
TATTATTATTATTATTATTATTATTATTATTATTATTATTATTATTATTAACCTTTATTTATGAAGCGCTGTAAATTTACACAGCGCTGTACATGCAATCTTTTTAGACAGACGGTTCCCTGCCCTCAGGCTTACAATCTAAAAAGACATGACACAGAAGGAGAAGGGAGTGGTGGAGGGAAAGGGTAAGAGGTCCAGCAGTTCCTCTCTACCTCCGAGGCCTGGACCAAGGCAGATGGACTGAAGGGAGGGCTTGGCTTCAAAATGGAAGGTTAATCATTATCCAGGGAAAATACATACTCACAAGTAGGATAATGCATATACAGTACATAGCAGTACAGGAAATGGATCGATAAACAGCCAACAACAGAACATCAGATAGTAAGCGTTACATTCTTTATCCTACTCATGCTGTGCTCAAATTACAAGGGGGTCACTTTTGTTTTCTAATGCATCTACTTATTGTGTATAAATTGATTAAAAAATCCTGGGTTGATTTAGCCACACATCAGTGTAAGTACTGTACTTTAATTCTTTTTTTTTTTTTAAGGGAACCATCCCCTTCTCTAAGTAGAGTGGCAAAAGATGAGAGCTTAGTCCATCCCAGGAGCACCAAAAAGAAATGCTGACCCCTTCTAATCTCATCTTCATGTGGTCACTTCTGACTTTTTTGAATGCCTGGGTGGGAAAATAGTGGGGATGGCAGCTCTTTGACACTTCCTCTTGAAGAAGCAACAACAGCAAATGGGCTTTGAAGGATTATAATGAGACATTTGTGTATGTTCGTCTGGGATATAATCAGACAAGGTTATCAGTTAATGGAGGGCCTAGACAGACTGGCCTGTGAGTGGAATCAGGGCATAGTGTCCTCACACTGGATACCCTAACTTGGGTCTCATGGTGCCATTTTGGCATGTGCCGGTCCACACAGTGCACATCATCATGATGCACCTCTGGCACTGCATCCACATAATGCCACGCCACTGTAGCTATGGCGCCCCTTGGAGGGTGCAAAAAGGAACTCTTTTTTGCACTCTCCAGAGGATTGGGGCTGCAGCGTGAGGTTGCTGCAGCCCCAATCCAGCCAATAAAGAGGCAGCTGCATGCCACTCCTTAGGAGCAGTCTGGAGAGCCCCAGAGTCAGCCTTTTCTTTGATTTGCCTTTTCATCCTTTTTGACACATGTGCATTTTCTTAGCCTGACCTGTGCCTGGTCAACTCCCACAGACATTCTACAGTTATATTTTATCATAGTTCTCTCCTTATCCATACAGACTTTATGGTGAGCTCAAGAAGTTATTCCTGCCAGAATTTAGTAAGTTTTTTGGCATTGCTTTCCTTTGCTTCATTTGCATCCTCTGTTACATGCCCTTAAATTTTACCGTCAACCTATCCACAGGTCATATCAAAATTCATAATTTTGGCCCCCAAACCTGCCCTCAGCGTATACATGAGGTTGACTTATATTCAAGAACATACAGTAGTTCCCTTTTGAGGCCTGCTGAGGTGCTTTAGCTGAGTGATTTGGCTACCCCTTACTTTTATTCTTAGCTCTGAGCACTCGAAGGGAGACTCATTTCAGTCTCAGTTTGCTACTGTTATTTCAATACCAATTTGATATCATTTATTTGAAATGACTATAAGATACTCCAAAATCAAGATATGGTA
Organism: Sceloporus undulatus; assembly: GCF_019175285.1. Lineage (NCBI taxonomy): Eukaryota > Metazoa > Chordata > Lepidosauria > Squamata > Phrynosomatidae > Sceloporus > Sceloporus undulatus. The sequence continues at coordinate 118,692,988 of NC_056523.1, read as the reverse complement.
CTTCATGAAGCATAATGACACTGTGAGTTTTATTGCATATGCAATAATTACAAAAGATAATAGCACTCCCAGATGGACTTTCCACATGGTGCCATTATTGCTATGTTCTTCTCCCATTCTCTCTTGTTTTAAATGCACCCCATATAATGCAATAGAGACAGGAAAGGAGGTCAGTACCAGTGTGTGTGTGTGTGTGTGTGTGTATGTGTGATTTGGGGAGATCGGGGTTGGTCAGTGGGTGTACTGTGCATAGGGAAATGCCAGTCCACTTCCAATGATCAGGGGAGAAAGAAAAGGGGCCAAAATGTCAATGTGGTCTGCCAGTGGAACTCTCCTGCGACCCCGTTTCCACTGTGGAAGGACAGCAATGCAAAGTTCAGGTGCCTTCTTTTCCAATCCTATAGCCTCCAATATTTCACAGTCAGGTAACACCAGAGTGCGGTGAAGACGGCAAAATTTAGGAATGAGTAAGAGAACAGACTAGGAGCAGAGGCTGCAGTAGTTTCCTAACTGTTAGACTCCCCCCCCCTCCTTCATAGATAAATGACCACTCTGCACCTTCACCTGGGGCTTGTCAGAGAAGCCAAAACTTTGCTCATTGCCCCCCATCCTTCCTCCTTTTCCAACCTCATTTGTTATAGTCCTGTATAGTACCATGTATAGTACCCTCAGGTGCAATAGTGAGAACAGCAGTACTGAATGCATGGCCATTTTTTTTTAAAAAAATGCTAGTTTTAATACTAGAAACAATTGTGCAATAAAGTTGCATGTGATCTACAAATAAAAACAAGAGCAACACTATATATAATAAAATAGGGGTACACAAAGTAAGTAAATAAATAAATGAGATGTCTTGTGGAATAAATAAAACTTCAGTAGATGCAGAAATGGAAGGCTCTATTCAGATTACCTTAAAGCATGTTGAAGTAACATACAAGGAAAGGAAGCATCTTAGTAAGAGCCCTGGTAGTGAGGTGGTTAAATGCTAGTACTGCAGACACATCATTATAAATTCAATCCTAGGGGAAGGCTCCAAGGTTCACTGAGCCTTCCATACTTTCATAGGTTGGTAAAATGCTCCTTGTTGGCAAAAATTGAATTACACATTGTGCTAGTTTACTGATAAGTGGTATAGAAATATACTTGCTCCCTATTTCTATATTATTTTATATTTTGGTATCAATGCCTAGAGAACCTAAACGTTGTTTTCTGTGGCATATTCTTTTCTCCATTGTTCAATCCCTTTTGTGTCAGGATTCTCATGATGTTTTTTTTTTAAACTCTGATAATGTCGCATGTAATCCTGGCTTTTTAAATTCAAGAAAAAATTATGTACCCTATGTTTAATCTAGAATGTGCTTGTCCTTGGTGCTACTGAGGTCTAAAGTAGATGGGGCAAAAGAACCCTGCTGGAACTGTGCTATTTGAAACTTCTTATACATATGGTATATGAATACCATTACCATTTATCCTTAATAATAATAATAATAATAATAATAATAATAATAATAATAATTGTTTAACTCAGTGATTTACCATGATATCCAACATTTTATGCACATGCTAATCTGTTACAGTAAACAAAAGACATTAACACCTTTCATTAATTTTGTGGCCTTTACAAACAAGATTGTAAATAATAGAGTAAGGAATTGTATCTCAAATTGCACAACAAACTGATGGTAGCTTAGCAATCAGCAGTTAGTAATATTCTGTAAATGTATCCTTTCATTTTAAGAAAATTAATTTTAATTTCCTTTATCATATTAAATGTGGAAGATATTCATACTGGTCAGCTACAGGGGATCAGCTAACTAAACAATACAGTGAGGTCACCATATCAGTGGGCTAGCTATCAATGGATTGAAGTTTCCATGGATACATTGCCCTATATTATCTAGTGGTGGTGGGTGCCCATGGATGCACTGATGTGGCACATATACAACACTATCCTTGAGTGCCCATTTTTCTCCATTGTGTGTGTGTGTGAGGGGGAGAGAAAGAGAGAGAGAAACCTGCATGGATGGAAAGTACCCACTGTACATGTAGTGAGCCCCAAGACAAATGACTAAAATTAAGGGGGGGGGGAAACCTAGGGTGGTGGTGATTTGGGTGCAATGGTATCAGGAAAGGAGAGATGTAACCAATTCCTACATGGATTCTTTCCAATGAATTGTTCTGTCCTTTAGTGGATTGGGAGACAGGTGGAGAAATTTTGGCACAAACACAATGATGAATCAGAGTGGATATTTGGATTGCCATGCTGAAGTTACAAGTTTACACCAGAAAGTGCTTGAAATGATGCTTTGTCCTCCAAAAGGTCCTCCAAATGGAAGCAAGTCATGGGTAAAGTTATTGGAGTGCAGGGGACAGCATACATTTCAACACAAGACTGGTAACAGATATTTTTTCAAACATATGACCAAGAAAAATAATCATGAATCATAGAATCGTAGAGTTGGAAGAGACCACTAGGGCCATCCAGTCCAACCCCCTGCCATGCAGGAAATCCAAATGAAAGCATCCCTGACAGATGGCCATCCAGCCTCTGTTTAAAGACCTCCAAGGAAGGAGACTCTATCACCCTCCGAGGGAATGCATTCCACTGTTGAACAGCCCTCACTGTCAGGAAGTTCTTCCTAATGTTGAGGTGGAATCTCTTTTCCTGTAGCTTGCATCCATTGTTCCGGGTCCTGTTCTCTGGAGCAGCACAAAACAAGCTTGCTCCCTCCTCAATATGACATCCTTTCAAATATTTAAACAGGGCTATCATATCACCTCTTAACCTTCTCTTCTCCAGGCTAAACATCCCTAGCTCCCTGAGTCGTTCCTCATAGGGAAAGGTTTCCAGACCTTTCACCATTTTAGTCGCCCTCCTTTGGACACGCTCCAGTTTCTCAGTGTCTTTTTTGAATTGTAGTGCACAGAACTGGACACAATATTCCAGGTGAGGCCTGACCAGAGCAGAATACAGTGGCACTATTATTTCCCTTGATCTAGACACTATACTTTTATTGATGCAGCCTAAAATTGCATTGGCCTTTTTAGCTGCCGCATTGCACTGTTCACTCATGGTCAACTTATGGTCTACTTGGACTCCTAGATCCCTTTCACATGTACTTTCATTCAGCAATGTGTCTCCCATCCTATATCTGTGCCTTTCATTTTTCTGCCCTAAGTGCAGTACCTTACATTTCTCAGTGTTGAATTTCATTTTCTAGCTTTGGCCCAGCTTTCTAGTCTATTCAGATCATTTTGAATGTTGATCCTGTCCTCTGGAGTATTAGCTATTCCTCCTAATTTGGTGTCATCTGCAAATTTGATAGGTATGCTCCCAATTCTGTCATCCAGGTCATTGATAAAGATGGTCACTTCTCTCCAGGCTGAAAAAGAGCCATTGTTGAGCACCCTTTGGGTTCGGCCGGTCAACCAATTACAGATCCATTTAACAGTTACTTTGTCTAGCCCACATTTTACAAGCTTGTTTGCAAGAATGTCATGGGGAACCTTGTCAAAGGCCTTAGTGAAATCAAGATATACTATATCCACAGCATTCCCTTCATCTACCAAGCTGGTAATTTTATCAAAGAAAGAGATTAGATTTGTCTGGCATGATTTGTTTCTCTGAAACCCATGTTGACTTTTTGTGATTATGGCATTGCCTTCTAGATGTTCACAGACTCTCTGCTTAATGATCTGCTCTAGAATGTTTCCTGGTATTGATGTCAGACTAACTGGACGATAATTGTTGGGATCCTCTTTTTTCCCCTTTTTGAAGATGGGGACAACGTTTGCCCTCCGCCAGTCTGCTGGGATCTCTCCTGTTTTCCAGGAGTTTTCAAAGATTATTGCCAATGGCTCCGATATTACATTTGCCAGTTCTTTTAGTACCCTTGGATGTAGTTCATCTGGTCCTGGAGACTTAAATTCATTTAGATTAATAAGGTGTTCCTCTACTATCTCTTTACTTATTCTGTACTGAAATTCCCCTAATCTGTCCTCAGCTCCATTATGCTCAGGTTGAGCACCCTTTGCCTTTTCTGAGAAGACTGAGGCAAAGAAGTTGTTCAGTAATTCTGCCTTTTCTCTGTCTTCTGTTAGCATTTTGCCATCTTCTCCATGCAGTGGCCCTACCGTTTCCTTCTTCTTCCTTTTGCTGTGGACATATATATAAAAAAAGCCCTTTTTGTTTTTTTTTAACCTCTCTAGCAAGCCTGAGTTCATTCTGCGCTTTAGCTTTTCTGACTTTACCCCTACACATGCCTGCTATTTCTTTGAATTCCTTTTTCGTGATTTCCCCCTTTTTCCATTTCTTATACATGTTCCATTTCAAACTTAGCTCGATTGAAAGTTTCTTAGTCATCCATCCTGGTTTCTTGAGACACCTCCGATTTTTCTTTCTCACTGGAACTGTTTCAAATTGTGCCTTCAGTATCTCTCTTTTGAGAAACTCCCATCCGTCCTGAACTCCTTTATCTTTTAGTATTTCTGACCATGGAATTGCCCTCAATACTTCTCTAAGTTTACTGAAATCCGCTCTCCTAAAGTCTAGGATGCATGTCTGACTATGCCTGGCTTCTCCTTTCCACTGTATTACAAACTCCAGGAGAACATGGTCACTTCCACCTAATGATCCCACCACTTGCACCCCATTAACCAAGTCATCCTTGTTGGTTAGGATCAGATCTAAAATAGCTGACCCCCTTGTTGCCTCTTCCACCTTTTGGACCATGAAATTGTCTTCCAGGCAAGTGAGGAATTTGCTAGACCTTGTGGATTTGGCTGAGTTTGACTTCCAGCAAATATCAGGGTAGTTGAAGTCGCCCATCACTACTACATCCCTCTTTTCTGACTGTGTGGTCATCTGTTCTAGAAAAATATCATCCAATTCCTCAGTCTGACTTGGGGGTCTGTAGTAGACTCCCACTGTAACATCCTTGTTGTTTCCTTCCCCTTTGATTCTTATCCAGATGCTCTCCACCTGGCTTCCATGATTGATGTCCTGGATCTCTTCACTGGTGTAAAGAGACCTCAATCTGCCCCTATATAGCTAATCACATTGTGAAAACCATTAATTTAGAAATTACCAGCAGCTGAAACACAGCACATTAATTATATGTGGAATTGAATAAACATGCCTTCAGTGCTTTCTTAAGAAACAGCAGTTCCTATAATCTGTTTACTGGGAGAGGAGTAACTAAAAAGAAAGCCCCCCCCCCCATAATGAGGTAGCATCCCCCACCCTTGCATTACTGCTTTTAAATGCCACCATGGGAAAGTATATGCCCTTAAAGTGTCAAAAAATTATAGGCCAGTTTAGAAGTCTTCCCTCCCTATTTTCCAGGGCTATTTGCTATTGTCATTTGGAAAGTGAGCTCTGTCAGGTTTAGCCATCACTCACAGGAAACCATGAGTATAAGTGGTTTCAGCTCTGAATGTATACATTTCTTCAGCCCTGACATTTCTAGGCAAATTCTTATTTTTTCAGTCTGAGATCCTCTGAGTCCCACCCTTCCCTGCAATAAAAGCATAATAATACATATCTGTATAGAGTGTGCATGTAAGCTGAGATAATGTATTTAGGTATTTACTTAAACCATTTCCACTTAGCCCTCTATTTAAAAGTTTCAAAGGCAATTTACAATAAGCAAAATGCAATGAAAATAGACAAACGGTATGCAGTTCAAACAAACCCATAAATGATAAAGAAAAAATATATGGTTGAACCGACAACTATTTCTGAATCTTTACAGTTTAGACATGTAAGTGCTGAGACCATATAGATATTCTTGTTTCGTATGTGTTGTTTTAGCAAACACTGTGAGCCAATCAGTTGTTGTTCATATTTTTTTCCTGCTGCACTGTTCACATCTTTACCAACCAAACAAGTCTCTAGTTATTTCAAAAAAAAAGTATATACTTTCCACATCCAGAAACTGTAGAGCAGTGTAAGATTACTTCAGTGCCTTCCTTATAGCTTTCTATCCCTGGCTGACTATTAAACTGAAACACTGTGCACAGTTAAACCTTCAGACTTAGCACTATAAGAAATACTTTTCAAAAATACAACTCCTCAAAGATTTGTTTACTTCAACAAAAAGCTGCTGTAGCCAGCAGTGCTTTCTTAAGGTGAAGCCTAAATGCCAATGAAAAAAAAAAATCAGAAAAACAAATGCTACTAGAGAGGGAGAGAAGGAGAAAGTTGGGTTGCCAAAGAAAAGAGAAGAACAAGGAGAATAAATTTTTTTCAAGCACAGATGAATAATTCTGGATGCTTCAGAATATATGCTAATTTACCTGTATGGTGTTCATTAATGCAATTTGAACAGAAATATCATAGTGGAGAAAGCTTTGCCCAGATAACTTCTGTGCCAACTCATGTATCTGTCCATCTGCAACTTCAATACATGTCTTCAGATTCTCACCTTCCCTCCGTTCTAGTAGTGAAGGTTGGCTGTCCCAGCCCAGGATTTTCTCTGCCCCATCTCGGATTCACTCCTTTTCACTTGCTGCCCCTCACTCCTGGAACCTTCTTCCCCCATGAGCAAGGGCCATCACTTCTTTAACCAGCTTCAAAATGGAGTTGAAGACCATCCTGTTCAGAGAAGCCTTCCCAGGCATTGCATGATTATCATTTGCTATTTGATGTTCTTTTTTGTTGCCTGTTTTGTTGGGCCATTTCCTGTATTGCTATGTACTATATACAGTATATATATTATCCTATTATTTCTTAGATTGTACACCACAGGCAGGTTTACTCTTATATATTTATGGTTTTTATGTACAGCGCTGTGCAAATCTACAGTGCTATATAAATAATAATAATAATAATAATAATAATAATAATAATAATAATAATATACACCACTTTCCCATCATAAATCCAGAATTCCTTGTGTGCCTCTCAATATTGAAGCCAACATACTTCTCAGTCCGTTTCGCTGCAAACTCCTGTTTCAAGTGTTATGGTTTAAATATGTGACTCTTTTAGTCCCAATTGCTTGAAGAGTTACCTTGACCTTTTTTAAAAATTTGGTTCCATTTCCTCTGAGAGGAATGACTAATTTGGAGTGAACCATGTATTGTTACTCAGGAGATTTGAAAACTACTATTAGACTTGTCAAAAACTATGTATGTGACCTTGAGTAAGTCAATTTCCCTGACCTCCATCTGCTATTTGGAAAGTATGAATGGCTGTCCCTCTTTGTCAACTTCACATTTTCTATTTATACCATAGAAAGCTAAGAACCCCAGTGTTCCAGTTGGGAATGGAAAATGGAAACCTGTGTCAAGCGGGTATCATTTGATCCAGAACCTCTTATGTTTAATTTAGGACCCCATTTTTTTTAAAAGGGCTATATCAAATATATGGATAAGATCACAGCAGAATAGCTGCACACAGTTAGATTTGAGGGATCCAAGAAAGAAAGAAAGAAAGAAAGAAAGAAAGAAAGAAAGATGTATAGAAAAATGGACACAAATGTTCATGTGAGCTTAACATTTTCTTAAAAAGCAAACTGATGTAGGCATCAGAAAAAATTATGCTAAAAGGGGACTTTTTAGAAATCTTTCCCTTCTTGTGATTTTTTTTTTTAAAAAAAGATCTGCTACTAATTTTCAGTGAAGTGTTCATAGGTTGATTTTTCCCCCCAGTCTGCCAATGACTGTGGCTGAAGCTAAAATCATTTCAGCCAGCTAGCACTCATCAAACACTTCGGGGTTTAGTGGAACAGTAAAGCCATATTTGTTGTTAAATGAACGTACCAGAGAAATTGGTCTGGAAGATAATTCATAATTTACTAATCAAAAGGCCAGACAAATAAGGCTTTAACATGAAGTGATGGTCTAAAATTTCAGAATCTGAAAGAGTTGGCTTTTATTAGGCCAAACAAAATGGCACAAAATGTGCCCAAGGTTTTGATATTTACATGATGCTTTCAACTATACTGGCTATTAAAATTAAATGGAAGTGAAATTTCAGCAAGATCATAACTTCATGGAGTACATGCCCTACTCACTCACACCAGAGATCAACAGACTTCATAAGACAGGTAGATTCATTGTTGTTGTTGTTTGCCTTCAAGTTGTATCTGAATGTTACCAACACTGAGATATTCTGAATTTTGGTGTTTGTGTAATTTTTCACATGACCCCAGATAAACCCTGCCAGGCAGTCCTCCATAATCCCTAAGGCAAGGGGACATGTCCACACACACACAAAGATAGCCAAACAGGTAATACTATTGGAAAACATCACCTTGGAACATGCTAAGCAGACAGTTTGGGAGTTGCTAAATGGAACATTGAACACCTCCATTATCAGGATGCCTCACTGGATGAGCCTGATGGGCTTAATCAAGCACTCATTCCCACCTTGAATACTGCCAGACTTCACCCATAGATGTAGAATTTCTTTTGCCCAAAGGCTAGATTTGCTCTATATAAGGTCCCTGAAATCCTTGCGTAGTGTGCTGGTTTGGAGTTCATGGGGACACTTTGTCTTTATGCTCCCTGAATTAGCTCCAGCCCAGTCCTTCATTCAATGACTGAGTCCCATGCCACCTCAACCAATTGGATCCTGAAGCAAGTCTTACGTGGTGTAAGTATCACTATTAGTTCTGCCTCCATCTATTCAAATGTCCTCCCTTATTTCCTGAGCCTTGTATGAATGTGTGTGTTAGTGACTTACTGCGTGATTTCCCCCCAATAAAATAAACATTTAATTATAAGAATTCTGCCTCTGCATAATTTTTCTGGTTCAATTCCTCTTTGTGGTATACATTAAGAGGAAGGGTCTCCAGGGTTATTTGTGGCCTAACCCAATATTTTGAGCTAAATAAAATTCCCCTACTGAGACTTTTGGCTACATGACTTCTGGTGATCCTAAGGCAAGATTTGATCAGAAGAGTTTGCTTTTACCTTTCTCTGAGGATGAGAGAGTGTGGTTTTCCAGGTTCACCCTTGGGCTTCCATGGCTGAGAAAGGATTCAGTCTCTGGTCTCCAGGATCACAGTTCAATGCTCAAAGCACTACTCCATGGTTGCTCATACAAGATAGTTAGATTTTGTAGCAGAAGAAGAAAGATTGTTTTGGTGTATGACAGAAAGTATGGTAATGGGCCTCAAATTTCAATTCAATAAGATTTATCTTAAAGTAGCTCCCACAGAAATAATCCAAACAAATTTCTGAAAAGACAGGTCTGAGGTTGCATCAAAAATCTCAGGGAATGTTTCAGTTTTGCATGCTCTAAATGCATTATTTTTCTTTATTTCAATGTGAACATACTTTTACCACAAACACACTACCAGTGTATAATGAAAGGGAATGATACACAATGGAAACTAATCTCTTTTGTAAATTTCAGTAGAATATAATGCACATAATAAGTGCATTTGGTACTGATCAAGTTTTCCAATACAGCCCCTGTCTTTTCCTGCCTCTTTTGTGTTATTCATATATGTATGTCTGTGGCCTGAAACACATGGGCCAAATAAGGCGGTTTTCAGCCCCTTTGGGGGTGTGGCATTTAAATGACCCATGCACCCAAAGCATTCTGAAGCTACACCATGGTTACACCAAGCAGGGAAAAGGCAGCCTAAAAAGGAGTCGATTTAGATCAATCCTGGCTGGCACAGTTTGGGATTATGGCAGTGGCCTGCTTTGGGAGGGGACTGTGTGGTTGCCATGGTCCCAGCTCAACTGGAGGCAGAGTGGCCTCTGACTATTCCTTCCAGGCCATCTGTTCTGGGCCTACATCCTGACAAGGTCCCAAGACAGCTCAAAACATGAATTAAAAATATGTACATGAATTTAAAAATTAGTAATACAATGTATTTAAAAATTAATAAGCTTTTCCTGGCATGCACCAGCAACTTGCCAGTTGATTATCTTCCCACAAGGCTTCCAAGTTTACTCTGTGCACTCACGTTTGCATCAACAAAAACATCATATTTAAAACAATATCAAATCATTCTAAACCAGGATGAGAACAATAAAAAATGCCGCAGTTTTACCCCATTACAAATCTTCTAGTCCCTGTAGTGCAAGGTGGAGAATGTGTAGCCCAGTGTAGCGCTAGATTCCATGTTACCTATTTGTGAAGACCCCACCAGTCCTTCAGATCATCTCCACCCATTTTTTTTTAAAAAAAAATTGGCATGATTTTCAAGTAAATTTTGCCCCAAATTCACATGGAAACCTCCAAATGCAAGAAAATACCACTCCCAATGACCCTGCAAAGAATCTCCACTCAGAAATACCTCTGTTTCATGTATTTTATTATGGAGATTTATTAAATTCAGCTGGGAACCATTTTGGCTGGGATAAGGCTGACAAAGAGGCATTTGGGAATGTTTCAGGAGAATGACATGTAGGATAAAAATTGGCCCCAGCCTGTGCACAGTTGACCATCCCTGCTATTCTATTTAAAATTGTCAAAAATCCAAGATGCATATTACAAATTGTCTATGCATTCAACCAAAATTCCTAGCTTGACAATTCTTCTCTCATCATCACTGGAACTAGGGTTCTTTAAATTCTGTATATCTTGATTTCAATACAAAAATATTTTAATACATAACCAATATGCATTTGACAAGTTTGCTTCTGTTCTTACTCAGTAGCTGTCTCTTGGTTGGTTATCTGAATCTTTGTGTGATATTTGGAAATGGTAAAGTGCCTGCTGGGTATAATGCTACAGCATGTGGATAAGGTGAAGATTTCAGAAACATTTGCCTCATAGTGTATTTAATTTTTCATTTGGAGCTTTAAAATATATCTCAGATGGTAGGAATTCTCAAGGGCTCATTGGGCTTCTCTACTGGTTTAATGGTGATCATGACACTTCTAGAAGTATGGCACTGAGAGAATTAGTGAACTCATCAGACGGAAAAGAGAGATTATCAATTATTCACTACATGCCACCAACTACAAGGACCATGACTGCTGCCTGTCTCAATCCTTTTCATTTTCCTAGATTCACAAACTAGGCTTAGCCTCTTTGTGCAATTACATTATTCTCATTCAAAAAATCTCCAAAACAGTTGTTTGTATCAGTGCAGTAAGCCTCCACTTGTTAAGGGGAAAAATATTTCCCTTTATTGCCTTGTTTTCTCCTTCCTTCTCTTTAATTAATTATAAAGGTTACTGTATATTTGTCTGACATATATTATGTCACATATATGTGATAGAGTCACTATATGTCAGAACTGACTTGAAGGCACACAGTAACAACAGGATATATACATATGATACATAGAGAATATGTAGTTGGTAAGACACTGCTTAAACAAGTTGGGTTATCAAATCACCGATAAGACCTGCCATCATATGCAGTTGGAAAAATGAGCTGCTGGACATCTTTAACTGCTTCTATGCCAACATTTGGCTAGTATGCCTATTCCTTGTGTGTCTGGAACAGAGCCAAATATATACTTATATTTGGCCAACTACTTTTCAAATATTTCTGGGGAGAGGAACCAAAAAAGAAGGATGATCTTCAATCTCTTAATTCTCCAGGTAGTAGACCAGAATGGACAATAAATTGCACATGCCGGGATGAAGTCTCACTGCTGCCTAGCTCCAGCAATGTGGCACTTTTCCATTGGGTCAAAAAGCTACAAAAAAGCAGATGTTTAGCTCTTTAGAGGAGCAAGAGGAGTTTAACTCACCTGAGCAAGATAGTGAGTGGGCATGCCAGCCCTCTAGTACATTCTGAAGAAGACCTCAGCACTTGAACCTTAGGATATTCTTTCTGCTTCTATCATTATAGGAGAGACTTAAAATATAGTTACAATGCAAAAGTGTGGTAATCAATTGTGAAATTGCAACCACAATATGCAGTAGTGATAATTTTGTTATTAGAAATGCAGTTAATTATTTGCAACAAGCTACTTCCTAGCTGTGGCCTCATCACTTTACCAGATAGAAACAAAATTCAGGGCCTAAGACAGTTTCCAAAGAAATAATAATAATAATAATAATAATAATAATAATAATAATAATAATATTTGTATCCTGCCCCTCTGAGAACAATCGGGGCGGCTAACAAAGTTAAAAATACAAAACATATAAAATCCCTGGTACCCTCCCCTCCTTAAAAAAGTATTAAATCCAATGCAATATTTAAAAAAAGAACAAAAAACAACAACAAAAAACAAACATACAAGTTAAAAACTGACAGAAGTAGCTATCTTAGGACCGTACTGCATTACTTTTTAACCCAGCAGCAGCCTAATCGGCTTCAGCCAGGACTCAGCATGGAGGTGGGGATTATCGTATTGTAAATTGCCACTGAATCGCCAGGTGCCCGCATCCTGTGTCCCAGCCATGCTCATTCAGCCCCTTTTTGAAAATGAAAGCTCCTCGAGTCTTAAAACGGGCTGGGACACAGGATGCTGGCACCTGGTGATTTGGTGGCAATTTACAATGCAATAATCCCTGTTAGGCTGCTGCCAGGTTAAAATGTAATATGATAAGGTTCTTTGTCTCTTGCAGCATAAAAAGGAGAAAGCAACAAGGATGAGAAAAAGAAAAGAAAAAGAAATATGGCAGCACCTTCAAGACTAACTGGTTTTTATTTTTTTATGAGCTTTTGTGGATATAAACCCACTTGTTCAGGTGCAATACCATTGACTACAATATCTTTCTGGAACGTCTGGGAGAGTTGGGTATTGGGGGCACTGCTTTGCAGTGGTTCCAGTCTTACGTCTTGGGCAGATTCCAGATGGTGTCACTTGGAGACAGTTGTTCGGCCAAGAGGGAGCTCAAATCAGACGTCACTCAAGGCACGATTCTGTCCCCAATGCTGTTCAACATTTACATGAAGCCGCTGGGTGAGATCATCTGGAGACATGGGATGGGGAGTTATCAGTACACTGATGACACCCAAATATATTTCTCTATGTCTCAGACTGATGCAGCGACTAAGGATGGCGTCTCTCTTCTGAATGCCTGTCTTAATTCAGTAATGGACTGGCTGAGGGAAAACAAACTCAAGTTGAATCCAGGTAATGGAGATACTTCCAATAGGACCCCTAATGTGGGAATGGAGTTATGTCAGCCAGTTCTGGATGGAGTCACACTTCCCCTGAAGGACTCTGTCTGCAGCTTGGGGGTGCTCCTGGACTTGTCGCTTCAAGTGATGGCTCAGGTGGATGCGACAGTCAGGAGCACTGGCTATCAGCTTTGCCTGATACACCAACTGCGTCTCTTCCTGGAGCAGGGAGACCTTGAAACAGTAGTACATGGTAACCTCTCAACTGAACTTCTGCAACACGCTCTACATGGGGCTACTCTCGTTCCAAGTTTTGAAACTTCAATTGGCACAAAACATGGCAGCCAGGCTGGTCATGGGCACATCCAGAACTGCCCATATTACACTGGTTCTAAAATCTCTCCACTGGCTGCCAATCAGCTTCCGGGCAAGGTACAAGGTGTTGGTTCTAACCTTTAAAGTCCTACATGGCTTGGATCCTGACTACTTGTGGGAGCGCCTCCTTCCATACAATCCACCCCGCACACTTTAGTCATCTGGGAAGAATCTGCTACACCCTAAGAAGACCAGACTTTCAGCAGTGATCCAGAGGACCTTCTCATCAACCGCTCCCAGACTCTGGAACAACCTGCTGGACAAGATCTGCCATATTATGACCTTTGAAGCCTTTAAAAAGGCTATTAAGCAGCATCTCTTCTGGCAGGCCTTCCCAGACTAGGTTAAATTCATTAGATTCATCAGACTTGCCTCCCCCTCTATTGATACTGACACCAAATTGACTGATACCATCACCCCCATCCCCACCCCAGAGGAAGATTCATTTCTTGTGCTAATCTACCTTGAATTTTAATGTATTTCTATTAGATAATTTTAAATTTGTTGATGTTTAATCTTTTTTCATAGGTTGATCACTGTTTATATCACTGGGGGGAAGGGTTGGGGGTTTGGAGGTTTAAAATTTTAATTTTTAATTGTTTGATGTTTTATTTAAACTGTTGGAATCCGCTTTGATTCCTTTGTGAAAAAGTGGAATGCAAATAATAATAATAATAATAATAATAATAATAATAATAATAATAATACACAGTTAGTACTTGCGGAAGTTCTTTCTCAGAGAAAAACTGAGAAACTTTAGGGGAGGTGACCTGGAAGAGTGTCATGTTCTTAGTAGGGAGTGAGTAGTTCACTGCTCCTCCTGTCCCAAACTATTTGAACATCATGTTAGAGATAAGAGAGAACATAGTAGAGACCATGATGAAGGAATTGGGGCACAATGACATGAATGGGGCATGGTAATATCTGTGAGGTGCAGTGTTTAAGCTTTTTCCATATCCAGAAGTGATGAGGCCTCTGTTGATATTTCAAAAATAAAATGTCCCAAAGATTGTGGAACAGCAGAGCAACATAGTTATTTAGGTGGTCTTCGTTTCTTTTTCCTTCAGGCAAAGTGCTCTAGGTGTACATGCTCTAGATGTACATGCCCTAGCTCTGCCCTGAGAGATTCAGCTGTGGCTGTGGCTCCAGTACACAACCAGGAGCCAAACCTCCAGGCAGTAGGGCCTTCTAGTAATGGGGGGCATGGAGGAGGAGGATCACATAACTACCTTCAGCCAGAGAAGATCCTAAAGGGCATATCTCTAGCTCTTGAAGAGGCTTTATATAAAATGCCCACTCATCAAAGTCCACCTGCACTAATGTGGGCTGATGATAAAAGCCTGGGGATAATGCCAGCTCTTTTGTCAGAAGTTATTTGAGGTTGCTGGTGAAAGCACTCTCTTTTCTGACTCTTGATTTGTCTTCTCAGCTTGGACCTTTGATTCTCTCACTGCCTGACCATCTTGCTTATCTGGAACCCTTGACCTTCTTGGACTGCTTGATGGTGCTCTTGGCTTGACCCTTTGGTTTGCACCCTAAATGACCACAAACCTTCTTACTGGATTCTGCCTTTGCCTGTATCTGCTTTTCCAGGCTTATCTTGTTCCACAAACTCTGTGTGGAGTCCTTATATTTGTTTGGACTTGTTATCAGCTGTTGGCTGCTTTCCCCAGACAGCTACTCACCCATGCCCTTACCTACAACTCTTTGTGTTTTTTGCCCTAGAGGTTGTATGGTGTTTGCACTTTTTAGTTCAACACATTTCATATCTCCTAACCTAGTACAGAAAAAGGGGAAATATGGAGTGCAAAATATAGTGGAATCTTGTTATTTTAGTGAAAATCCATCCCTGACAAAATTGATTGTGTTGAAAGAAGAAACAATAAAGCTACTGGCACAGTGACACAGTTAGGCTCTACACTTAAAAATTGTATGAATTCAAATGGTAATGTTTTTACTTTCTGAACTTCACAGCATCTTGCAAAAAGTGGGATGGCAGTGGGATGTTTTTATTTGGAAGGATTTTATACTTATTCTGATAATCTTGACTATGTACTTCAAAGTTCCACTCAAATTACCCATCCAATACACTGTTCGATATATTTAGTAATAAAATTTATTCGGTCATTGACCAGTATAAAAACAAAATCACACAAGCAACATATCAATATAACAATAATAAATTAAAATATAAACTGATGGTAGACTGTACATGTACAGTATCAAACAGTTCTTTCTACACGGTAATAAAATGACCATTTGACAGTTGAGGGAACAGTTTACAAACAATATAATAAAATTTAGCCACCTTAAGGGATACTGTAGAATCATTGTTGTCCAATAGGAGGTGTAAATAAAAGGAGTCAGTTTTGCCTGGGAATTTACTCAATAGTGGGCTAATCAGTTGGTGACGAATGTCTCTATAGAATTGACAATAAAGGAAAACATGCTCATTGGTTTCAACAGCGCCTGAATCACATGGGCAAAAACGGATTTCAAAAGGTGTTTTTAAAAATCTACCTTCCAACATGGCCGTCGAGCTTTAAAATTTCATTTTTATTGAGACCAAGCTCATTTAATTTCTTAAGAAGGGAAATTTCCCAAGAGGATTTAAAGGAATCCAGGAAAATTAAATTTGTCAGACCTCCAGAAGTTTTATGCAATATACTGTTCGATATATTATATTCAGTTGTCTTGAGTTAAATGTAGTCCTTTCTTAATGCCTCCACGTCTAACGACTCATTGTGTAGTTTAATCCCAACTGAAAATTCACCTGTTTATTGCTTGTCTATTACTTGTCCATGTAGCAGCTGCTGTCGGACTAGGGCATTTGCCTCCCACATTATTGAACACATAACAATCATGTTTATGAATTAGTTATGAATGCATAATACCAGGTAACTCATTCATAACTGTGATTGTAAATTCCAGACCATGTAGAATAATTCCTTCGAAAACCTTTAAACATTTGAATACTAGGTGAATAATACAGAGAAATATTTGTTTTCTCCTGCAGTGTGAAGAGAAATAGTTCAATTATTTCTCCACACATGCACACATAAAATAGTTTAGGACTTGCATCCCTACCAATGTTGGTTCACTCTGTAGCTCTGAACTAACTTCTGACCCAAGCCTTTGTAAAAACACAAAGCAGAGGTGGGGAAAGTGTGGTCCTCCTGAAATTGTTGGACCACAGCTCCTAGCAGTCCTACACAACAGTGTCAATAGTGAAACATCTTGTTGCAGTGCAACAACATTTGGAGGGCCACACATTTCCCATGCCTGGTATAAAGCAATGGTTATTCCCGAAGTGGGGTGGCCAAAAGGATGGTAAAAATCTCTGGCTATTTGACTTATTTTTTTTAAAAAAAAAATCTGTCAAGCTGGTGTATTTTTAGTTTAGGAAGTAGTATCGTGTAAAATTCCTGGGGTACATTTTATTTTGTTGTTGTATGCCTTCGAGTCATTTCTGACTTATGACAATGCTAAGGTAAACCTATTGTGGGGTTTTCTTAACAGAATTTGTTCAGAGTGGGTTTGCCCTTGTCTTCTTCTGAGGCTAAGAGGGTGTGATGTGCTGAAAATCACTCAGTGGATTTCTAGGACTGAGTGGAGATTTAAAATCTGATGCCCCAGGTGCTAGGTCAATACTCAAACCACTACACCATCCTGGCTTCTATATTTTATTATCTAGGGAAAATAACAAGTTAGGAAAGACCTATAGTTCAGTTCTCTGACTGAAGTTTAGAGCTAGATATTGGAGCAAAATTAATTTGTATTTGACTATATCCTGATCCAATGTCCACATATGTAAACTATGGTTTTTACACTTCTCCAAATGTTGTGTTGCAGCATTTGAGAAATAAGTACATTGGGGAAATTTCATAAGAAAATGTCTGGTTTTATGTGTGGAAACCTACATTGAAGTTTGTTATGAAATAAACTTTACATCTCAGTTTTTGTGTATTAAATGTAAAGTCCCATTTTCAAAATCCAGACATATCAGTTTGCCTTGAAACAAAATTGTATCAAATTCCAGTTTCTTGGGTGGTGTAAATGTACCTTAGCAATTCTGCTCCTCCCTAACTAGAAGAAAATATGTGTAGCTTTCAGATTTTAGTGTGTAACAGGTATGTATGTACAACATTTCAGCTTTCTTGAAGATATGTAACACATGTATCATATTTTAGGTTCCTAGGACCTGTGAAAAGTATAATAAAATTGTGACTACCCTATGAGTGAGCTAATCAAAACCCAAGTGTCTTTTGGTATATATGAATCCTCTTCACAGATAGTGCCTCAGAACCTTTTAATGTGAAAGAAGAGCAATAACACAAACTGTGGTGCTTCAGCCATAACCTAGAAAGCTTGGTGCTGTGTATCATTGAGAAATGTGTCTCAATGGGTCACATTATTCTCATACCATAATATATAGTGCTTTTGCACTCCTTTGCTTTCTACCTCTGCAAGGGTCAAATAGAGATTTATTAGGCAATACTAACATTATAGGGGTGTTAAAAACAATATAATTACTTTTCTTATGAATGTGTGCTTTAACAGCAGTTGCAGAGGTTTACACTTGTCTTTGAAGATAAATGAAAAGAAACAGTGTGGTTTAATAGAAAGGGCAAAAGTCTGATCTATATTTCCCCTCTGAAAAAGCATAGCCTTGCATTTTCTCAGCTCTTTCCTTTCTCCTCCCCTCCAAAAAGGAAACACTTGTTAAATGAGTGTATGGTATGGTAAACTGAAATAACATTGCCCAGCCCAGTAACATTCTGTCAAGCCGTTCATTCCTGTTAGTGCCATTTGAAGACTGCTGGTACTGACTTGGTGAAAGCGACAGAATGCTGGGAGCAAAATAAAAGGCTGAGAAATGAAACAAAACATCTCCATGCAGAATTGGGGTTCAAGGGTGCTAGCCTGTGAAGACTAACAACATGAGGATTCTCTAATGCTGGAGATTAGGCTTGAACTAAGTGCAGATGTCCATAGGAAAATAAAAGCCATTGAAGATGAAGCTGTTAAATACTTTCAGTGCTGCCATAATTGTAAGGAATAAAACATGCTAAACTATATAATATGTTTATTTTGCTTCTGTATTTAACCCCAGTTACCCTTTATGAGGGAATTCTTTTTATATTTAATTCCCCCATCTCACTTTTTTCCTCTTTCTTTCTTTTTTCTGTCCCCCCCCCCTTTTTTTTTTTTTTAGTTTCGGCAAGTTTCCATTTCCCCCATGTAAATTGCAGCAGGTGCACTGAATTGAAGGCATCACAATTAAACATAATCAAATATTTTAGGCACTAATGAACAGCTCCAGGAAAACAAGTCAAAAGGAAAAAAAAACCTTAAGTGAGTAGATTTTGAAACACCCAAGGCACCACAGGGCCAATTAAGGGAGTCAGATACCAGGACACACACTGGCATTAATTATCTTTGAGTTCAGGGAAATAAAAAATAAAAGCAACAATTATCATAATAAATCTCCACACACTGCTTGTACGTTGTGCTAATCTACAACACACCTGGGTTTCAGAGATTTAAGGCATGAAAGTGAATACTCAATCAGTTAGTAACAACCTCGCCAAGAGGCTCATGGGATATGTCTTTTTCCTGTGATCTGCCAGTCAGACGGTGGGTCTAAAACAATGTGCAATTGCTTGGATAGCTTTATCCCATATTCCACAGAAACACAGAAAATTAAAAAAAAAAAAAAAAAAGGGGGACAGTGTTCTATATGCAGCTTGGAAAGTTACAAATCCCAGTCTGTGTTAAGGACACATATATCTTGCAGGCAAAAATAGGAAAGGAATCTGAGGATTAAAAAAAAAAATGTGAATGGATCTTTTCCCAAAACCAGAATGTTTTCAAAGGCATGTGCTTGTTTCTAGTGAAGCTTATAATCTTGCTAAAAAAGTAAATCTTGTTTATGCTATCACACTGTCTGTGAATGAGAAAAATGAAGAAGGAAGCAACATGTTCTTAGTAAAGCAGACAAGGAGAGCAGCGTGACTATTAAATTTTACTTCTACTATAAACTGATTGAAAATAATTGCAGTTAAAAATTCATATTTAATGAACATACTGTTACATTTTTATATTACATACTGATATATAAATACAGTAATCATCATCATCTAAATACACCCCTGCATGCAAAATTCCTGACAGAGAATCAATACACATTGATACAATAAACAAGGGGGGAAAAATCCTTCTATTTCTTACTTATATAGATGCCTTATGGAATATCATGTCTGACAGTATATAACACTGTAGAGAGATCAAGCAAGAATAATTCCAATTCATTTCTCTAAAATGTAGCCTACAGCAGGCAGTATTCCTTAGTAATCTCCCCTCCAAGTAATAACCAGGGCTGACTCTGCTTAGCTTTCAAAATCAGTCAGGATCTGGTACTTCAGGGTATTTATGCCTTTGAAACAGACACACATTAGCCCAAATAGTGTGTTTTGTCTCTAAGGGTCTGTAGTTGAAACATAACCAATCTCTAGATATTGGTTCTCAATCTGTGGCTCAACACATTTTGGACTTCAATTCAAGTCCAGTTTCTCCAAAAGTGGAGAAACACTGCTTTTGAGCTTCTTGTTCACACAGGGAATATTAACAATGCATTTTATTGGATAATTATTGAAATAACTGGATAATACTTCATTCTCGTTACTTTATGTTTTAAATGTATTTTAAACTGTTTTTCATTATTTGTTTTAATAGCATTATTGTTTAATTGATTTTTCAAAAACTTTTTACTTTAACATTTTAGCAAACTACTTTAAACTTTATAAGCTGCCTTGAGTACCTTGGTAGGAGAAAGATAATAAATTGAATGAATGAATCCTAACAACACCATCCACATCTTTATAAATGTAAGAAAGGCTTTTTCTAAAATTCCTGACAGCTTGCCACACCAGGCACCCATTGGTTCTAATACTCCATTCACTAGGACAGACATTAATAAATGGCAAATGAGCCCTAAAGAGTGGCTACTTGATAATGTGATGGAAGAAGGAAGTTAAATTTTCTAGACCAAAGAAGTTAAGTCATTAGACTTGTATTTGTATCAGGGATGAGGTTCTTAATGAATGTCTCCCATTAATGTGGTTGTCAAAGCAACACAATGCTTTGTAGAGTTCCAAAGTGCTTGTCTCAGTTTGGCAACTGGGCAACTAAATGGCAGATGGAATTTAAATTAGGTGAATGCAAAGTAATGAAACACCAGGAGAACTAATTTGAATTTTACATGCATGTTTCTGTGTTCCAAATTAGCTGACATATCTCTGGAAATAAGATCTAGGGGTAATTGTAGACAGTTCAATTAAGATGTCTGCAGAATTTTCAGCTGCAGTCAAAGGCTAATAGGATTCTATGTTGCAGCTGACACCCTCTTTTATTTTTCCTATGTATGGAAGAAGCTTGTATTGTCAACACTTCTCTTTCTGTTTAATAATCATATTATGAAGGTTTTAGATCAATCAGAAGTAATTGCATACTTCAGATACTGCTTCATCTCACACCACGAAAGGGTGTAACATGCTTTGAAAAGGGAACTGAGCTTTGACATATGATGGGGAAAGAGGAGAAGAAAATGCTAATGTTCAAATGTTATAAAGCGGCTTCATTTCCTATGGGATATGTTTACCTGCACACACTCCATATCTTGCAGCACTTTGGTAGCTTACATGGCACCCTGAACATAGCAGCTATGGAGTCCTGATCCAGCTGCCATTATCCCAGAGGGAGAACACTTGGGAGATGGGGTCATCAATATGCTAATGCCATCCAGTTCTCTGTTTCATTAACTACTATCAGGGCCCAGCTGCTCAGTCCTAAACAAAAGTGTCGAGAGGATGTGGTTTGGTGAATAGGATTAAAGAAAGTGAAATTAAATCCAGAAAAGAAACACATTGTCTCAAATGTACACACTTTAAAAACCTTTACTAGTCATTTGGTAAACTCTAGACCAAAAATCACATGATTTAGAGTAGCTGCAGAGCTATGGGTTAAAGATAACTTTACTAAGTATTAGCCTGGTCTATCTAGGTTTTATTTCAGGCTAAAATACATGAAGATAGAAATGATATTCTAGGTTCTCAGTACATTAGGTAGTTCAAACCACTCATACAAGATTTTGCCAAAAAGTGAAATGGTTTCTTCCATTTCTCCCATGTGTTTTGATTGTTACAGGATCCTCCCCCCTTATTTTTTTTATTTTTTTTTTTTGATCTTACAAAATATAATAGTTCTCTAGGGAGTGAAGTTTGTTTTGTGAGCTACAGTGGAACACTGACAACTGCTATAAAGACCAAGTGGTACATTACTCTTCTTTTAAGCTTCTTTCTAAAGCTTGAGGGAGACACTGGTTTCAATTCAAATTTTGCAGATTTTGCAGTGTGAACATAACAAAACTACCTCCTCTTTTTCTCTCCCTTGTTTCTCTTATGAGCCTTGGAGAAATTAGCTCTGGAGAGTTTATCAGACAATAGAGAGCTAGTTTGGTTCATGCATGGAGGTGGATGGAGTGTAGAGGACAAATACCTCTCCCATTTCCAATCAATGCTGCTGTTCTGCCAGCAGAAACCCAGCGCTGCTCACTGTCAACATAGAGATGCTTGTAACAGTGCTTCCCCACCTCCCATTTGCTGACCCACTCATTAAATAATGAGACCAGACACAGAGAACTGGGTTATAAAATGGGGAACTTTATTAAAATTCAATCTATTTAACTTTGTTTCTTGACAACTGCAAGCCCAGGTGGGAGAACCTTGTGCAGGAACAGCTGGCGGATGGTCTGCTCCAAGACCAATTCCCCAGCTTCCAAAAGGACAAAAACACCTGAGCCCTCAGGGCAATCCATATTTTGGGTTGCTCCTGGCTGGCCCTCATCCAGAAGGCCAACCCAAGACTTCCCCATTTAACTCTCAAGACTTAAGTGAGGGTTTGAATCTCAAGCCAGCCCCAAGGCAAGTCTCTTTCCCTTCGTGTTTAGTCTCAAGACGTAAACCTCTGTTCCAGAGACCCACCTTCACCCTTTAGGAGAGTGCCAAGGTGCTCACCAAACCGACTATCTCCCCCACCTATTCCTGAGGCCTATTTATGGCCACACCCCAAGCCAATCATCCAGTTCCTCATCCAGCAGTGTAGGGTAGGCAAAAAACCCTTGGGAAAACAAGGGCAAAAATTCCTACCTGGCCCCGAAGCAACCAGAATGAATCTTACACTGTCGTCGAGGTGGGAGGGTGGGCCAGCTCTCTCAAACTGACAGGGAGGCCAAGGGCGGGAGAGCCTTAAATAGGCTTAGCCCTGCCCCCTCCCTGTGTAACAGCCTGAGAAAGCGCACCGTTTTATTTTAAACAACTGGTCTCTCCCATGAGAGGCCAGCAAAACCTTCTCACTGAGCCAATGGGCTCTGAGAAACATTCCAGGATTTCCAGTGCAAATTAACGCTGCCTGGAAGAGTATAGTGGCAATTTTAAAAAATCTGTTTACAACAAAGTTCAGGAAAAAGATAGGTCTTCTATGTCTGAAGATGATTTCTCCTGCTGGCTGCCAGACACGCTTTCTGTTTCATTCCCATTCTGATGTTTTATTCTCAAAATGCAGGGTCTGAAGTCAGGGTCTGACTCGGCCTCGGAGGGAGAGAAGAACCAATCATATCTAATAGACTTGATCCCCTTTCCCACTGTCATTTCCTTCTCCTTTTGTGCCCTGTCTTTTTAGATTGTAAACCCAAGGGCAGGAAATTTTCAGAGAAGAGCAGGGTATAAATACTCTAAATAAATAAAATAGAGTGAATCTACATTGTAGAAATATTGGAGTTTGACAGCACTTTAAGTGCTGTAGTGCCATCCTATGGAATCCTGGGATTTGTAGTTTTGCAAGGTCTTTAGCCTTCTTTGCCAAAGAGTACTGGTGCCTCATTGAACTACAAATCCCAGGGTACTGTAAGATGGAGCTATGGCAGTTAAAGAGGTTTGTAACTGCATTATTTCTACAGTGTAGATCCACCCTAGGATGAAGACTGAGCAGCTCTGCTTTATGGGTAGGTGGATGCCATATTAATAGTGAACTATTGCTTTTTCTTCTTCCCTATCTACATAACACAATAAACTAGAGTGATCTCAGGTATGGGTTTGGTTGGATTTGCTTTGACATTTCTGCCAACTGTGGTCTGTCTCTCATTCATCTGTTTCACTGCCTCCAGCTCCAAGGAGTCAAACAGATGTGACCAAACAAGGGACTTAATAATAATAATAATTTGTTTTATTTATATACCGCTATTCCAAAGATCATAGCGGTGAACAGCAAGTAAGCTAATTAGCAAGTAATTAACTTAGACCTGGTACAGATGGGCACAACGTGCTGGCCTGTGGGCAGAGGCATGGCAGGGCATCCGCATGCTCCCTGCCATAACTCTGCCCCCCTTGCACCACGACACCACACAGTGGATGGTGCACGGCATCATAGCGTGACCCTGGTGCTTCATCTAGATGATGCAAGGCCAAAAGTGTGTCAGAAAGTTGTGCCGCCACAGCTGTAGCATCTTTTAGAGGGTGCAAAAAGGAGCTGCACTTCTTGGCTACTTTTTCTGCCCTCTGAAGGCCGAATCAGGCCAGTAAAGGGGTGGCTACATGCTGCCCCTTAGGGGGTGTTTGTACAGCCCCTTAATTGACTGTGCCAACTGTCTGAAAAATCTCCACATCATACAGATTACCCTACAGTGACAGATATACCAGTCAGGTCAACAGGAAATTCCCAGGGTATTTGGAATTACATCCAGTCCAGTCCTCCTCTGAGGGAAAATCATTTTAAACAAGCTGCTCTCTAAGAAAGAGTAATTCTAAACATATTAAACATAACAGTCTAGCTGTACCAACATACTATTCATCAGAGAGGATCCTGCATCAAAACTTTCCAACAACAGGTAACTTTGTTATGCACTGATCTGCTGCTTTATTTCTCCTCCCCAAACATGATTTAACATATGAGAAGAGTGAAATTGGCTCAGTGAAATTGGCTGAAATCAAATGTGATGCCCCAAAGAATGCCCCATTCTGTGAGATTTGTAAGGGATTTCTGAAGTTGACAGCCATGAGAAATCACTAAGCTAAGAGTTTAGGAAGACCTAAAAGGAACTGCATACATTTACAGCACAGCCTCTCTAGCCATTCACCCACCAAGCTACAAAAAAGGTAGATTAGAAACCTATTGTGTCAAAGAAAGAGAATAATGTTTCAGAGCATGAATGCATCTTTAGTTTGGTTTGAAGTGGCTATGAACTTAGACCCTGCCTGGCTCCAGCAAAGCTTTGCACTTGAGGCTAAAAGGCAACACATAACAAATGATGCAGTAAGGACTCCCCTCCTCTTTCTTAGGTAAAATAAAATGCCCTTTCTTTTCATCATCTGGCTTTCCCTGTTGGTTGTCATATATTTGGACTTTGTGTAATACTTTCTTTCTTGGCTGTAATATCTTAATTTTTGTGGCCCCCCATTAATTCCTATAAAGTAGGGTGTAATATATCCCCACATATATGATACATCCATTTTTCCTTTCTCAGTCATCTTATCCTTATTTGTTTTTATTCATGTTGAATATTTGTGATAATATTACCGTTGCTTTTACCTGTTCATAACCAAAATGTTGCGGGGGGGTGGGGGAGTTAGGCTGTTGCAAGAAAGTCTCTCAAGGATTCTCAACCTCCCATATTGATGCTCATATGCAGCATGAGAATGAGACACCAAATAGTTCTGTAGTTAGATTTTCTGCATTTTGCAGAAATAGGCGTGTGCACATAGCTTGAAGCTGTGAACAAAAGTGGTGACTTTCTCTTTTTTTTGTACAGCCAAGAACACAATTTCAGTATTTACATCTATTTTCAACAGTTACAATATTTTCCAATTGTGTTCATTTTACCAAAATGAGGGGGGACAATCTTAATGTGCAAAATATTGCTGAAGTGACCCTCCTCCTAAACTTGTTGTATTGCAGTAAAAACTTTGGAGGAGAGATAATATTGTCAAGATTTTTATTTTTATAATGTGTGTGTGTGTGTGTGTGTTTGTGTGTGTGTTTAATTTTTGTACTGTTTCCAGCTTACAGCTCACTCCTATCTGAATGACCAAATCTCTCCTTCCATACTCACTGAAACAGAAGCTTATTGGAGTTTGGTGTAGTAGAGTTGACTGAACAAGGCTACTAAACTTGTGCTATGTTTAGACTCTTATTTAAAAAGCCCAAAAGTGATCTGGTTCCTGCCTAGATAAATTACCTTCAGAAAACAGAGATCTAGAAAGACTTTAGAAATAAACAGTTTGAATAAGCTAGGGAGAGGCATATCAACAAGAAACTGAGAGCCTCCAGGTTTTTAAAATCTAAAACTGAAACATATTTTCCCCAGTCAAAAAGAAGATTTTTTTTGAAGTGAGTTTTCCAGATTTCATCAGAGGAGGAAATCTGCTAAATTCTACAGAAGGAGCTTGCTTGTCTGATCTTTTCTGTGTGCTTGTCCTATGTAATGAATTCTCAATCTCTCTCTCTCTCTCTCTTTCTGTGTGTGTGTGTGTGTATGTATGTATATATGTATATGTGTGTGTGTATATATATATATATATATATATGTATATGTGTGTGTGTGTGTGTGTATATATATATATATATATATATATATATATATAGTGTTGCTACCTTCCAACATCACTAAAAAAAACAATACAGTGGTACCCCGGGATACGAATGCGCCGCCTTACGAAATTTCCGGGTTACGAAAAAAATCCATTTAAAAAAACTGTTCCGGGTTACGAAGGTTTTTTTGGTGCTTTTCGGCGCTATTTCACACGAAATCGCGGCTTTTCCCCATTAGCGCCTATGGGTTTTTCGGCTTGCGAAGTATTTCGGGTTACGAAAGCGGCGGCGGAACGAATTAAATTCGTAACCCGGGGTACCACTGTAATGCTAGGAAAGGTGAAGGAACTAGAAAGGGGGGGCTGTATGCTAGATGGATGGACTCTATTAAGGAGGTCACTGGTATGAGTTTACAGGAACTAAGGAGGACAGTGGGGGACAGGGAGTCTTGGGCCCAATACAGATGGGCATAAAGTACGGACTGGGTCTGTATTAGGGTTAGAAAGGGGCGTCCCTTCCTGACGCCCCTAACCCTAATATGGACCGAGTCTGTACAAAATGGCGGCGCCCGTTCCACACGGGGGCCACCATCTTTATGTAGAGGACACGCTGCATCTGCACATCACACGGTGCATATGACGCTGCGAGTGCGCCATTGGCACCTTGTGGCATCATATCCGCGCTGCAAAGAGAAGTGCCATTTTGGCACTTCTTATTTGCAGCGCGGAGGAGCCTCACAGTTTGAACGCTGGGGCTCCTCCGTGCTGCAAATGACGGCGGTGGCAGACCGCCCCTTCTGGGCGGTCTGTAACGCGCCTTGGACATGTTCCATCCACATGGTCATCATGGGCTGAGATCAACCCGAAGGCAATTAACAACAAATGAATAGACTGGAAATATCCAAACTGTAAAGTGAATATTTGTTCCACAGCAATTCTGATATGTTTTCATCTAATTCTGTAATGGCAGTAGAATAACATTTCTCATGGTGTCATTTTAATTTCACTTTCATTTTAACATATTCTCCTTTATATTTTTTTCCCTCATATATTATTAAGCTGCATAGGTCCAGAAAAGTTGTTTACTGCTCTGATAATGTACTCCATGAATGTCAATGAGGTAATTTGCCATGTTTAAGGGTGCTCTTTCAGATGAGATCCTAAACATATTTCTTGTGTGGGCCAACAAATCTGTATGTGTCCAAGGACTCATCACATTTTGCACAGGTGCACTGTTGTTATTCATTTTCTCAGTCAATAAAAAAACAGACTTATATAAATAGTTTCACATATCCTCTACTCAAGTAACATTACTCATTATTTTTATAATGAATTGTGACTAATTGTTCTTTTGTGACCTTTTTCTGTCATGTCTGACATAGAAAACATGTAGAACAAGTTATATTAGATAAAGACAAGCAAAATAACCAAAAGGCAGAAATCAAGTGTGTAATCTGCTTGACAGGAAAAATTAACTTCATAAATACCCAAAAATGTAACAGAAGAAAGCAGCTTAAAATCAAGGGGAAGGCATCTGTGTTGGGCTGATTTCATATATTATTTATATATATCAATTAGGGGATATACCTTAAAGTGCCCCATACAGATAAAACATGCAAATTCAAATACATTACTTTTGAAACAAACAAAACAGGATGGATGCATTGTTGGAATTGACTAAGCCATGGATGAAATGGGTTAAAAAATATTATGTGGACTTCATGTACTTTTTGCTAAAGTTCAGTGACTTTTGAATAATATATGTTTCCCACCACCGTTTGGAAGATTTTGATATGCAATTTAATCTATGCAAATTGCAGAGGATAAGGATTAATGTGCATTCTCTGAAATGCTTGCCATCTTTTCCCATAATGTCTTAATTATGATATGAAGTCTCATTCCTTTATAAAAAGAATTAAGCAAGGCCAATCTGTATCTGTCCTTTGAGATGTTTGAAAAAACATAGGAATGTCTTTATATATCCTATATTTGTGAAAATTTCTCTCAGAGTTGGCATGGATTGATATCATGGTTGCTTCTTTCCTTCCTTGCTTGCTTCCTTCCTTGCTTCCTTCCTTCCTTGTAACTGAAACCCCTTGAAGAATTTGCCCTTGCAAGTTTCATTTCTGAGTATCTTTGTTTCTTCTGATTCATTATGTTTTTGCCTATTGGGATAATGTGGAGGATTTACATGTATGCCCTTTTGTGAATATAAGTCATTTTCTCAAGTACTTCGACAGCAATAAGACTCAAACCAAGAATAGCTAATGTGCCTAAAAATATATATTCTATGAGCCAAGGCATTGTAATAAATGAAAAGCTTCTTGGCCACAATACAATAGACAGAAAACATAGAAGAGAGAATTGTAAGCTTTTCACTGTATACAATGCAAGAATGAAGAATCCTTTTCCAGTGTCAAAACTGAAAGAAGCATGGAAAATACATTATATTAATCTATATAAATATTTGCTCCTGAACCTTTGAAATATTCATATATACAAACACATCCCTTTGGAAATGCATTCTGTTATTTTCTTAACAATAAATGCTTCATTCATGCACCTTTCTAAAAAATGGAATCATGATTTTCACACTGCAAAGATGAAAATATTGTTAAGAACCATCTCATCCTTTACTTCTTTGCATATTTTCAATGACTCTCCAAATAAGTTAAGCAGACTAAAATCTTACTCTTCCTACTCTTTGTTATTTATGTTCTTTTTTTAAAAAAGAAACATTCTCATATCTTTATTGTGCATGTTTTCTACACTATATTTAAGGATGTGTTTGCAACTGTTTTTACCCACTCACCATCTGCACAAAGTAGGTAAATAATAAGGATGCATTTAATTTCTCATTGTTACTGAGTAGGATCAGAAAGTCTTGCCCCAATGGGGGGAAAATCCTATGAATTGCTTCACTAGGTGACACTAAAAAATCTGCCAGGTACTGTTTCTCAGCATACAGTGTGGCAAACATAACAGACT
The DNA here is from genome assembly GCF_019175285.1 of Sceloporus undulatus. Taxonomy (NCBI): domain Eukaryota; kingdom Metazoa; phylum Chordata; class Lepidosauria; order Squamata; family Phrynosomatidae; genus Sceloporus; species Sceloporus undulatus. The sequence continues at coordinate 118,663,990 of NC_056523.1, read as the reverse complement.
GTCACTGCTATTGAAGATCCCGATTTTAAAAAAATCTCACTGAGATACAATAGAAAGAATCTACAGAATCCTAAACAGTTACTACAAAAGTTACTGTTCTGAAAGTTTGAAATGTAATACCCTGACTACATTTATTAAAAAAAGAAGTAGGATGACCAGATCAGCAGCAGATCCAAAACATGAAACCTAAGGATGGGCTCATGTGGTATCACAGGAAGGTAGGGCTTGAAAATTGGATATGTGACACATTTTGCTGCCTCAAAAGATGGTCTGTAATCTACATAGAGTTATGTCAAATAAAACATGTTAATCTGTAAATTCTACAAGATCATAGGCCTGTTACAAACAGCCAAAATAAAGCTGCTTCGAGTCACAGTGGAGGTATGGTGTTTCAATTATGCATGCGTCCGAAGAGTCCAGAAGTCGCACCAAAGCCATGCTCCAGTCCTTAGGGCTGGAACATGGCTTTGGTGCGACTTCTGGACTCTTAGGACACGTGCATCATTGAAACACCATACCTCCACTGTGACTCGAAGCAGCTTTATTTTGGCTGTCTGTAACAGGCCTTTGTTTTGTTTTTGCAGCAACAGACTAATGCAGCTTAAACCCCCTGGAAATGCCTTCCGGGATTCCTTCATAACATTTGTATATTTTCCCAATATCTATTCTAAATGAGCTAAACCTTTCTACACTGTTATATTTATAAAGACTTTAATTTTTGTGTGGCTATCTGATTACATTTATATCTGGCCTTTACTCCAATGAGCTCAAGGCAACAGGTATAGCCTTCTTACTCCCCATTTTATTTTCACAATATCCCTGATCAGGCTGAGAGAAAGATACTCACAAAAGGGATATTTCATTCATTTATTTATCAGATGTATATTCTGCCTTTCTCCTGGGATGAGGACCAAGGCAGCTAGTTTAAAACAAGATTAAATTATAATCTTATTTTACAGAAGTTAAAAAAATTAAATAACAGAATATTTTAAAAAACATGATTTAAACAGTAAAAAAATACATTTAAAAGTTATTTACAATAACAGATTTTATATATATATATATATATATATCAAAGATTTATATCCCACCTTTCTCCTACAATGAGATTCAAGGTGGGTTAGAATAAAAAATAAAATAAAGCACACCACTTCATACATACTACTGCTATATAATTTACAACTCAAAAGCTTGATAGTATAAAAAAATCTTCATCTGCCCACAGAAAGAGAGCAATGAAGGAGTCAATGGGATGTCCCATGGAAGGGTGATCCACAGCCTGGAAGCAGACATGTAGTAGGATAACAATAATCCATTGCACTAAGTATCAAACTGACAGGACAAAACTTAACAATGGCAGTTCCATGAGTAGCATGAACATCTCTGCATTTGCACATACGAGTGGACAGTAGAAGCCGGAAGCAGCAGAAGTGGTAGTGGTAACAATAGAAGGAAAATGGGTTCACTTGAATTCATCAGGTGCAGGCTTCCCAAAGCATAGGCACTGGGGAGGGGGGCTAAAAATTTCACCTGCACAGTGGATTTTCCAAGGCACTCTCCCATAGTCAAACAACCCCTAAAGGAAAATATTATTGAATAAGTTAAACCATTTCTCCCCCCACAATGCACTTTAGCTTCTTCCTCTTTCTGTCACCATCATTGTTCTTTGTGCTTCCACCTCCATTTTCCAGGTAACTATGCCACAGGAGCTACAGGATTTTTGCTTCAGTTTGCATCAATAAAAGCTTTCAGTATCTTATGCTAGCAGAGCGCTTGTGAACAGCAGCTGTTAAGGGGCATAGAGCTAACTGATCTATGACTTAGACCATATGGATATTGTGTGATGGCCTATGCTTTAGTTAGATCCAACTTTGTCACCACCTTGGAGCTGGATTCAAGTCATAAGAGTATTTCCTTTTAGGGGAAGGAATGCAGAGCTAGCAGGAAACTCTCAAGCTGTGGTCTGAAACTGCTTTCCTTCCAAGTGAAATAATAGACATGCATACCCCTTTCTGACCAGCTAGTTTTGATCCTCCCCTGATGCTTTTGACTGGGTATCTGCCTTTTCCCATTTATAAGAACACCACATGTAGATTCACTGAAAATGTCATCTCACGATGTAGTGTGAATAAGGCAAATACCACAGTAGACATAATTAAGTCAAGGAGATTGAAAATAACATGGCCTTCATCACAATGCCTTTGTGAAAATCTGTTATGATCACTTCTGGAAAACTATGCATACCATTCCAGTTGCTCTAAGGTAGAACACTATTCCAGAAATGTACAATTGAGCCTGTAAATGTACAATTGAACTGAAAGGACTCTTTATGAGGCATGTAGGATTTTGTTTTTGGAGCTGAAACATGTCCTTGATGCAGGAAAAAGTAAGGACTGTAAGAAAATAATTTAAGGAATAACAAGATGGATGATGGAGCCCTGGTGGCGCAGTGGTTAAATGCCTGTACTGCAGCCATTCACTCGAAACCACAAGGTTGCGAGTTTAAGACCAGCAAAAGGGCCCAAGCTCGACTCAGGCTTGCATCCTTCCGAGGTCGCTAAAATGAGTACCCAGACTGTTGGGGGCAAATTAGCTTACTTGCTAATTAGCTTACTTGCTGTTCGCCGCTATGATCTTTGGAATAGCGGTATATAAATAAAACAAATTATTATTATTATTATGATATATAAGTATAAAATAATTGGAAGTGAGATTTCACCTCCCCCATTCATAATACTAGAACTGGGCCCCAGTCAACTGATCAGATTGAGTTGAGCAGATTCTGGTGAGACAATACCATATATAATTAACTAATGAAATTGAACACTACAGACTGTGGCTCTCAACCATAATAGCTAAGTAGGCTACCAAGTACATCTCTGAATGCCAGTTTCTGGGAAATATGTTCAAGAAAGTGTTATTATGTTCACATTCTGCTTGTGGGTTTTTTTTCCCCATGGACATCTACTTGGCACTTGTGAGAAATAGGCTGTTGTGACACTTGTGTCCCTCTTGCTCATAGATGTTTCTCTCATGTTCTGATGTGATTCTCTTTGTAAGGGCCATCCATTCATTTGCCATATAAATGAAACATATAGAAAACTGTTTTAACACTGGGATAGCAGGCAAGTATCGTTTTACCCAGTTATCCAGTGCTTTGCCAGTTTCTATTAAGAACAGTTCAACACTGGCGAAGAATGGATATATTAAAATGAATCCAGTAGTTTGAAATTCTTACGAAGTAATCTTACTGATCTCAGCTGCTATATGTGACTTCTTCATCCTCACTGTTTAAATTTCTGGAATTAAAAGTCCAGGATATTAAGTTTTGAATTTAGTATTGTGACTTTTAACATAGAGGTGGAGGTATTGTTAGAGGGAGGAGGCAAATCTAATGGATCTAACCTAGTTTGGAAAAGCTTGCCGGAAGAGATCCATCTTAATAGCCTTTTAAAAGGCTTCCAAGGTGGTAATATGGCGAATCTTGTCCGGCAGGTCATTCCATAGCCTGGGAGCGGCTAATGAGAAGGTCCTCTGGTCACCACTGAAAGTCTGGTCTTCTTAGGTTGTAGCAGATTCTTCCCAGGGGACTGAAGTGTGCGGGGAGGATTATATGGAAGTAGCCACTCCCGTAAGTAGTCAGGACCCAAGCCATGTAGGGCTTTAAAGGTTAGAACCAACACCTTGTACCTTGCCTGGAAACTGATAGGCAGCCAGTGGAGAGATTTTAGAACCGGTATAATATGGGCAGTTCTGGATGTGCCTGTGACCAGCCTGGCTGCCATATTTTGTACCAATTGAAATTTCCGAACCTAGCACAAGGGTAGCCCCATGTAGAGCATGTTACAGAAGTCGAGTTGAGAGGTTACCAGTGCATGTACTACTGTTTCAAGGTCTCCCTGCTCCAGGAAGGGATGCAGCTGGCATAGAGCCGAAGCTGATAGCAAGTGCTCCTGCCCATCGCATCCACCTGAGCTGTCAGCTGAAGAGACGAGTCAAGGAGCACCCCCAATTAGTTTGCATACTAATTTTACAGAGTAGGTCTTTGAATTAGATATTAGTTATTAGCAGTAAGAACTTTAAACTGATTTTTTGTTGTATTTTTGGTCCCACCTTTTTGCCTTTAGCCCTGTTCAGTACTGGAATGCAGCCCACAAGAACATATCCAAAAATTGAATTTGAATTGAATTTCACCTTGATGTAAAGGAGGTTCTCTACCCTAAGCCCACATTCTAGCCAAAGATCAGAGAGCCCCAACAACATCTGAGCACAAGAGTACAAAGCAGGAAATCGTGGATGGAGTTTTCATTTAATGATGAACTCTCCTTTTCATCTTTTTGCCATGTGTTTTCTTCTAATAAAAAGCAATCCCATCTTTCCTGGTGACTTCACAAAAGAACTTTGCTGTAACCAGAGCCTGATTTTGAAATTGAAGTCACCTTGTTGTGATGAGAAATTTCAACAATAAAGCCAGAAAAATAAAGCCAGCAGATAACCCACATATCAATAATAATAATAATAATAATAATAATAATAAATTTCCTGTCTTTCCCTGCAGATCAAGGCAAGATTACAACGTAAAATAAAAACACAATAAAAAGTGACAATGACCCCTAGACCCTTCCACCCTTAAAAATAATTAAAAAATCAATAAAGTTAAAATAATTACATCAATAACATAATCTAAAATAAGTAACATGGAGTGGACAAAGGCGGAAGGGGCTATCATTCTTCGGGAGGTCAGTCTGGGAAGGCCCACTGGAAGATATCTGTCTTGACTGCCTTTTTGAAAGAATCTAGGTTGGTGATAAGACAGATCTCTTCCAGCACATCATTCCACAATTTTGGAGTGACAGAAGAGAAGGTTCTCTAGGAAGTTGCAGCTATTCTGGTCTTCTGTGACTGGTGTAGATTCTTCCCAGAGGATCTGAGAGTGCAGGGTGGATTATATAGCGAGAGGCGCTCCCGTAGGTATCCTGAACCCAAGCCATGTAGGGCTTTAAAGGTGATAACCATGCCAGGAAACTGATTGGAGGGATTTTAAAACAGGTGTTATATGGTCAAACGTGGCTTTGCCAGCAACCAGTCTGGCTGCCATATTCATATAGCAAGTACATCCGTTTTACAAGGATTCAATTTGAGTCTGTTTTTCTTCATCCAATCCATTAACAACTGGATACTGACTAGATACTGACTGTGTGTGTGGACTCCAATCCATAGCAATGTTGGAGTGGGGCTAGGACAGGAGGAGTATTAGAATCATAGAATCGTAGAGTTGGAAGAGACCACAAGGGCCATCCAGTCCAACCCCATGCCATGCAGGAACTCTCAATCAAAGCATGCTTGACAGATGGCCATCCAGCCTCTGCTTAAAGACCTCCAAAGAAGGAGACTCCACTACACTCCCAAGGAGTTTGTTCCACTGTCAAACAGCCTTTACTGTCAGGAGGCTCCTCCTAATGTTGAGGTGGAATCTCTTTTCCAGTAGCTTGCATCCATTGTTCCGGGTCCTGTTCTCTGGAGCAGCAGAAAATAAGTTTGTTCCCTCCTCAGTATGACATCCCTTCAAATTTTTAAACAGGGCTATCATATCACCTCTTAACCTTCTCTTCTCCAGGCTAAAAATGTCCAGCTCCCTAAGTCATTCCTCATAGGACATGGTTTCCAGACCCTTCACCATTTTAGTCGCCCTCCTTTGGACACGCTCCAGTTTCTCAATGTCTTTGTTGAATTGTGGTGCCCAGAACTAGACACAATATCCCAGGTGGGGCCTGACAAAAGCAGAATACAGTGGCACTATTGCTTCTCTTGATCTAGAGACTATACTTTTATTGATGCAGCCTAAAATTGCATTGGCCTTTTTAGCTGCCGTATCACACTGCTGACTCATGTTCAACTTGTGTTTTACTTGGACTTCTAGATCCCTTTCAAACCTAGTTTCATTCAGCCAGGTCTCCTCCATCCTATATCTGTGCATTTCATTTCTCTGCCCTAAGTGCAGTACCTTAAATAATAATAAATAATAAATCATTTATTTCTAGCCCGCTTTTCCTGGGTAGATCAAAGCGGGTAACATGGTTGTATACAATATACAAATTGTAACAACAATCAATCAATATATTAATATAAAAATAATTAAAACAAGTTTAAAAAAATATAAGCTAAAACATTTACCTTACATTTCTCCGTGTTGAATTTCATTTTGTTAGCTTTGGCCCAACTTTCAAGTCTATTCAGGTCATTTTGAATTTTGATCCTGTCCTCTGGGGTATTAGCTATTCCTCCTAATTTGGTATCATCTGCAAATTTGATAAGTATGCCTCCAATTCTGTCATCCAAGTCATTGATAATGATGTTGAATAACACTGGGCCCAGGACAGAGCCCTGTGGAACTCCACTGGTCACCTATCTCCAGGATGAAAAGAAGTCATTGTTGAGCATCCTTTTTTTAAAAACAAAAACAACTGGCGTGAGATGCAACCCATCTATTGCCAGAAGTCCCCCCTCATGGAACCGCAGCCCATGACCAAAGAATCCAAATTGTTCTTGGCAGCATCATCTGAGGAGCCAGTTGTTCATATCCACTATTTTCCTTTCCTTTGCTGGACCATGCCCTTCAACTGGCAGAAGAGACGAGATGACAACTCGTGCATCCATTTCTTTCAGCTTCCTGTCAAAAGCCTCATAATCCATTCTGATGTTCTGAATGCTATGTCTTGTAGTATCATTTCCCACATGGACCAAAAGGAAGGGATATTGGTCAGTAAGCTTGACCAGTCTTGTCAGCCTGTCTGTCACTTCACAGATCTTTGCCCCAGGGAGACAACTCACTTCTCAAGACATCTTGTCAGGCCTACAAATCACTGCTTCTGTACCCCTCAGCAAGGAGTCTCCCACAACAACCACACACCTGCTCCAAGGCTTAGCAGTGACTGTTCCCTCTGGTGGGACTCTCAGGCTCCCTGCTCTGCCCCTGGTGTCTGTCCATGCTGCTCTTCCTCATCCTCTTGGTAAGGGAAAGAGCTTCAAATTGATTCACTAGCTGCAAGCTGCCAGAACAATCCCTTGTTGGCCTAGTTCTCTGTGTGACATTCCTCCACCTGATTGCCTCCTGTGTATGGGAAGTGGCCGCCGCCCCAGCAACTTCCTCTGTGTGGTCCTCATCCAAGACCGTTGGTTCCGTTATGTCCAGGAAATCCTTTTGCTCCCTAATATGCTGAAATGTAGCTGCTCTGGACTCCAGCTGCTGGACTTTCTCCTCCAAGAGTGCTACCAACTTGCACTTGGTGCATGTGAAGTTCTTCACATCTGTAGGCAAGAAGGCAAACATCCCACAAGTGCAGGTGACTGCAGTAGTTCTGTCAGTGTCCATACTGAGAAGCCTTAAATAATTACGGAAACAGGACTGTGGGCTTTCCTTCTCAAAAAATCCTCCGGTAAACACCAACATTAAGGCCCCTGGTGATCTGGCCCTGTCACCAATCTCTGGCAGTGAGCTCAATCAACTCAGCACCTGCTGTACTCCTTGGATGAGTTCTCTACTTCTCCTCTGTGGCAGGAACTGCTCTGGAAAGGCTCTGGGAGGAGTTATATAGAGCTAGTTAGCTAGCTCCGCCCCTAGTGACTCACAGATGTGACTCACAGAAGCTCTACCCCCTCAGCAACAAGCACACTCTCCTAAGGGTTTTTAAAAAATTGAAACACTCACCACTCAAAATGGCCACCCAGCTACTTCTCTTCTTGTCCTCTCAGTGCCAGGATGGAGTATTCATCTTACTGTTGTATCCCTCTCCCCTTATCACTTTCCCCACTCATTGATGGGAAGGGGGTGGAAGAAGAGGAAGGGGGTAGCCCAATTGAACGATAAATAAAATCCTCTTTTCTTTTAATAAAAATATTATTTTAAAATAATATTTTAAATAAAATGCTCTTTTTCTCCATCATATAAATTTGTTTGTGTGTGGGTGGGTGGGTGTGTGGGTGTTTACATATTTTCAGTTTTCCTCCCTATCTCATCGGGGGTAGCAAAAGGTGAAAAGGGATTGGAGGGAGAGGCATCCCATCAGAGTGTTCAGTGATTGTTAGCTTGACAGGCCATATAAGAGCTATTGGTGATGGGTTGGGGGAAAACTAAGTTGCGCCAGTGTGGTTTTGAAGTCTATGTGGACTGAACTGGGTTGCTGTGGGGTCCCTGTAGACAAGAAAAATGCAAGATGAGGCCACCACCACCACCCCTTATTGTAGAAGTGCCCCAAGAAGATTTGGAATGCCTTAGGTTTCTCAACTTCTGTTCCACTGAGTACACCCAGTCTCAAAGGCACATGTTACAGTAGATAAGGGGGGGGGGGGAACATAAAATGAAATCTGGCTTTCTGAAATTTAGTTGATGTTTCAGGTTTTACTGAGAGTGGCTTGTCCAGCCTCATGTTTGCCCTGAACCCTTACACATGTACTCAAATACCTTTAAAAATAATGATGAAAAGATTAAGTACACTGTGGAGCTGGAATTCTCAATATTTCTCATTGAAATAAATGAGAAGTCAAGTCTGGGGAAAGGGCATATATGAGTAGAAAGGTCTGGCAAATATCAGACAAAAGGAATATTTTTTTTAAAAAAAAACCCACCAGGGGAGTTGTCTAAACATGCTGAAATCTAAGAAGAAGAAGAAGAAGAAGAAGAAGAAGAAGAAGAAGAAGAAGAAGAAGAAGTTGTTGTTGTTGTTGTTGTTTCCCATCATGTTATTTTCAAATAACACACTGCCAAATTCAAATTGTGTCATTATATCTCAGTACTTATAAACTTGTTGATCTCATAATTGGCTTGGCCTTGGCGCTCACTTCCTCACCTGTAGGTTGATGCCACTAGCTGTTTTTATCAATTTTTTAATAAATCCCACAGATTGAGTGAGATAAATAATAGATGACACAGTGCTTGGTAAGTCAATATTTAATTTAATATAGACTCAGGAAAACTAACATTTTACATTCACGTATTATCATAGTTCTTGTTTAAAGGGGGGGAAAGAGCTGGTTGGTATTTCTAGCATGCTGGAAAGAAACAAGAGGGAACTATATCATTGATTTGTAGAAACTGGAAATTTCACACTTTTGTGGCATTCCATAGCTAAAATTGAACATTCCAGCATATATGATTTGATACTTGTGTTGTTGGTAGGTCCCTTCAAGTTGACCCATGGCAAACCCATTAAAGGGATTTCTTGACAAGATTTATTCTGAAGTTTGACATTGCTTTCCCCTGAGAGTATGAGCACTATTTACCCTAGATCACCCTGCGGGTTTCTATGGCGGATTGTGGATTTGAAGCTTGGTCTCCCAGTCTCCTGGTCTAACATTCAAACCACTATACCACACTGGTTCTCTGCAGATTGTGTTAAAACTGTGGAAAACTGGGTAATAATAATTAAAATGGTTTTGAAAATGCTAATGCCAAATAAATACAACACTGTATAGCCTAGTGACCCCTTTTTCTTTAAAAGCTGTTTTGAGAGGCAACATTCGTTATTAGGGATTTAAAGAATACTCACAATTTTTCTAATCCTCAGTATGAACAGTGTCTCAATAAATTGGCAAACTCCACTGGGGGAAAAACACACTACATTTTAAACAACCTTTTGTAATTTTTTTAAACAACAACATTTGCCTGTACCTGGATTATCCTCCTGAAAGTAGTATGTTCAGCATAGAAATCCTTTGCAGACCTAAGTGTCCTGCAATAGCTAACATGTTGGACTATGACAGGGAATACCTCAGTTCAGAACTTCACTTGACCATTAATGCAATGAATAGATGGATGGATGGGCAGACAGTGTACTGAGCCCAGGCTTGCTGACACATTAATTATGCCCCTCGTCATTATTAATCTGACTGAGTTGGGTGGAACTTCAAAGTAAATAAGGTCAAAATAGCTTTACTGAATGTGCCTTGAATAAAAATTTTAAGGTTAATATACAACCTAATTTCAGTATGGTACATATATATTGGTGGATTGGTGAATCTGCTCTGGTTTTTGTCTGAACTTTCAAGGTACTTTAAAGATGCTGAACATTATTTCTCTCCCCCCACCCCCAAATAAGTTCATCATTTTAAATCAGTGGTACTCATACCTTTTACCCTTGGAACCACCCTTTACATCTACAAGCAAATGTCACACTCATGACTTGATGTAGTATATGAATAAAAATATTTTGTTTATTTAATGTGCATTTTTTTCATTTGCATGCATGTATATTCAAATTTTAACATTTTATAAGTAAATAACATCTTTCAACTTAGAACAGTTTTATTTCAGTAAATTCAATATTCAGCTCAACGCATGTGTAAATTTTACATATAAAAAGTTTGGGTAAAGAGGAGGAGGAATGATCAAAGCCTCCAAGTCTTGTGGCCCCTTTGAAAAACTCTTGCACCCCATAGTTTGCCTTAAATTTTGAAGTAAACGCAGGTGAAATTCACCACAGCACTTATTACTTATTCTACATTTTCACACCCAGTTAAAAATTCATTGCACAGGTGCTGTTGCCTGATTCCCCTTCCCCCTTCTATGTCACCTATTTTTTGTTTAAACTGGAAGACTGCTTTACTACAGGATGTAGGACAGAGCCGTTGGTAAGGGTCCAATGGATAAAATGAATAGGGGAAACACAGCAGCCTACTCTGTCCATTGTGTCCACAGGCATGTGTGTGTGCTGTAAAACAAACGTTAATCCCTGAAGTAGCAGGAATTATGTCCTACTTACTATGAGAATAGGAACGATGTTGATTAACAAAATGCTAAAGTTGCCATTGGATGTTTGCTAGTGTAGAAATATTGTTAGTATTTTCATCCAGAGTTAGCTTTTCATCCAGTACATCCTATTTCCAGGGATAGTTTCCAAATGACTGGTTTGTTGTTATTGTTAACTCTCCTCATGTCAACCCTCACTCATGGCAACCCTGTGGATGAGATATCTCCAAGGCCCCATGTTCTCCAATGCTCTGCTTCAGTCCTATACATTCAGGTACGCCCCCCTCCTGATTGAGCCTATCCATCTGGCATGCAATCTTTCTCTCTTTCTGCTACCTTCTATCTTCCTTAGCATTATTGTCTTTTCTAGTGATCCATGCCTTTTCATGATGGGGCCAAACTATGCCAGCCTCAGTTTCATCATCTTGGCTTCCAGGGAGCATTCAGGACTGATATTACTAAGGACCCATTTATTTGTTTTGGCTGTCCATGATAGCCTCGGTACTTTTCTCCAGCACCACGTCTCAGATGAGCTTATTTTCTTTTTGTTGGCTTTCTTCACTGTCCAGCTCTCACATCCATACATGTGATGGGCAAAATAATGGCCTGGATGATACTAACTTTGGTGCTCAGTTGTATATCTTTACTCTTTAAGATCTTTCATGGCTGCCCATCCCATTCCTAGTCTTCTTCCTGTTTCTTGATTGCTCCATTCTGATCAATGTTTGATCCAAGGTACAGGAGCACTTTATCTACTTTTTTGGAGATATTTAAACAGAGGTTGGATAGTCATCTTTCAGAAGTCCTTTAGTTATATATTCCTGCACAGAAAGAGGTCCTACAAGGGAAAAAAGTAAAGAGTTCATGTTAGTACAAATGAAGTACACAAATAAAGGCTGCTGCAACACAGAATTGATGCAGTTTGACACTGCTTTAATGCTACCATGACCCCAGCATATGGAATCCTGGGATTTGTAGTTTGTTGTGACACCAGAGCTTAATGACAGAGAAGGCTATAAAACAAAACTACAAATCCCAGAATTCCACATGACTGAAACATGACAGGTAAAGCAGTGTCAAGCTGCATTAATTCTGAAGTGTAGATGCAGCTTCACAGTAGGATCACTATGATGGAAGTCTGATGAGAGCACCTTTGCCAAACTTCTTAACAAAGTATGGAACTGGCAGTCCCCTTCGCAATACTTAATCTCCAGCTACCAAGAACCTCTCTCAATCTTCCCCTTATCCCTAAATAATATTTAGGTAGGTACTTGTGCTTTAAGACATCATGTTCTCTGATTCTTCTCTCCACAGTTACCTCAGAGAAGAATGAAATTCTCAAACCTTTGCTTCAGAGTCAATATAGGGAAAGGATTAGTTCTTACAGGGAATATATATTGAGAGGTACATGACATGATAAGTAAGAGAACCTTGGGAACTCTGTTTTTGGCTTCAATCTGCAAGCTGTTACATGCTGTTTGATTGCTCCTGCTTGAAGCAATTCCTTCTCTAGTTTATTAGGAAAGTAACAAACTAGAGAGGAGAAAGTGACTGCATTTAGATGGCACATTGAAACAGTTTAGCTGCTCTTGCTGCAAGCAGGATCAATCAGAGAGCATGTATCAACATGTTGCTCATATCTAGTAAGTCAGGCTTTCTCTGGCAAACTTGCTTGACTGTGGCACTATTCTCAGAGCCTAATTACTTTCTCCACTTTTGCTTGCTTTGGAAAGGAACAGAAGCTCAGTTTCCTATTGCATCCCCACCTAGAACTTTTAGAAGAAAGGATTTGCAGTTCCTTGATATGATGGCTATCTCCCTAGCTGCCACCAATAACTAATGGGGTGCCCTGTGATATTTCACACTGAACCCCCTGGTTAGTTTTTTCTTATTTCAACCCACTGCTTTCACCAAATTGCATGATGAGACCCTCAAGCTTAGATCCCTCACTTGAATGATTCCTAAACTTTTCCTTGCATCTGGGCCACTCTGTAGGGAAACAGAGTACTCGCTATCTTGAATGTTCTCAACTATAAAGGAACTATTAATTCCTGATAGTGTTTTATTTATATTTCCCCCAAGTATCTCAGGCAACTATGTGTTGAATCAAAAAGAGAAAACTTTATTTATCAAATGGTTGGCTTACAGTATCTTTCTTATGGATGGTATTCAGAATTGATAGGTAGGGCCTGAACAGACAGGCCAAAATAAAGCTGCTTCAGGTCACTTTGGATGTATGCTGTTTAAATGACACATGCATCTTAAGAGGCCAGAAGCTGTGCCAAAGCTCTGCTGAAGTCCTTAGGACTGGAACGTGGCTTTGACATAGCTTCCAGCCTCTTAGGATGCATGTATCATTATTGAATCCAACTCTATGATTCTATGATTCACCCAGAAAATGAGGCTGTGTCTGAGTATCCACACAAATTGAGGAGCACCTGCTCAAAAAAGAGTATAGAATTAAATGAGGGAGATGGTTGGTCCTTGCCCCAAGATAAGCACCAGCCACCTACCAGTTTGGCACCTACTGTTGGTCCAGAAGGTTGTGGACTGCCAGTGTCCCACTTGCTGGATAGTAGAGGCCACAAACTATGCTCAGCTGCTGCTGTAGTAGCTCCAGTACAAAAGGAAGGCTTATAAAATTGGTGAGTGGGCAGGATGACTGCTAAAACAATGTTCCTAATGACAGATCTGAATTGGTTTTGAGTATGCAAAAATAATATTCTAGGAACCTGGGGACACTGAATCAAGTAGTTGCCAGACGGGGCAAAGCTACCCCAGAAGGGTCTTACCCAATGGTATTGTACAGGTCTGTCTTAGAACATCAGAAATCAATTTACATGCCCTGGTGGTAAAAAATGGAGATTGGGTATTAATTAATACAAACCCATCCCACACAAAACCTGGGAGGAGTTCACTAATATGTGGAATGAGTCAGGAGGGTGGATGTCTCTCTATCCCTGCCCTCCAATGCTTGATGGATCTGGAAGTTGGTGATGGAGTCTCCACAGCCAGACACCTTGGAATAAAAAACAGGGTGACCAAACAACCTTTGATATTGTAAGAGGATAATCCTGATTCTCTCAAATGGCCCATGAATTATAGAATAACTTCATCCCTCACAGGCCATTCAGATAGCTCACCCAAAGTTGTAAGACAGTTCCTAAAGACCTATAGACTGCCTTGTAATGCCTTGAGTGAGGAAGGGCCTAGAGAGAGGAGGATGGCATCCTCAACCTCTTTCTGCCAAGGTTTCAAACGTGTGCTGAAAAGCCTATGGTTTGTGAGAAGACTAACAGGGTCACTTCTTGAAACCTACAGCAATTAAAATGGGAGAGGGACTCTGGGCACATGGCATGCATAGAAAAGTGTATTGCTTCGGCTGATACGCCAACTGCGCCCCTGTTTGGACCAAAAGGACCTTGAAATGATAGTACATACACTGGTAACCTCTCGGTTAGATTTCTATAATGCGCTCTACATGGGGCTACCTTTGTACCAAATCTGGAAGCTTCAGTTAACGCAAAATGCAGCAGCCAGGTTGGTTGCCGGAACATCTAGGGCAGACCATATAACTCCCGTATTAAAATCTCTTCCCTGGCTGCCCATTAGCTTCCGGGCCCAATACAAAGTGTCGGTTATTACCTATAAAGCCCTACATGGCTTGGGCCCGAGTAACTTGAAGGAACGCCTTCTCCCACATAATCCGCCCCGCACTCTCAGGACATCAGGGAAATTCTTATTAGAATGTCCGAGAGTGAGACTGACAACAACACACAAGAAGTCATTCTCATCGACAGTACCTACTCTCTGGAATAACCTTCCTGATGAAATCCAAGCCTGCTCCACTCTGGATGCTTTTAAAAAGGCTCTGAAGATGCATTTATTCCAACTGGCATATCCATCTGACCCTTTGTAGTAATTATTCCTGATAGACTTGCATATCATTGATTGTAAAGACTCTTGACTGTATGTTTTTATGTACTTTGAGAATTGTGGTTTTATCCTATCTGTATGTATTAACACCCCTGTTGTACACCGCTTTGATCATTGGAAAAGCGGTATAGAAATAAAGTTTTATTTATTATTATTATTATTATTATTATTATTATTATTATTATTATTATGGTGCAAGCACTACAGGACAAAACATCTTACTGACTTCATGATTTGTTCTGATTTGGAGGTCTAAGTCTTAACTAGAATCATAGAATCACAGAGTTGGAAGAGACCACAAGGACCATCCAGTCCAAACCCCTGCCATGCAGGAATATACTAACTATTCTCACATCAAAATAGGGCAGAACTGTTTGGAAATTTATCCACCTAAATATGCACCAACACCACTATAGGAAAGAATTAAAGAAATATCAAATCTCTAGTGGATCTATTGCAGTCAGCCTGAAGTATCTGTGGGGAATCCCTGAAGGATACCAAAATCCATGGATGCTCAAGTCCCATTGTCCCTAATGGCAGTGCGGCCATGTGTGGCCACTGAGGCCCTCCCCCTCCCTTCCTCTCTCCTGAGGCTTCTGTCCTGGTTTTTGTATTGGGGATGGTTTAGAGGGGGAGGCCGGAGTCCCAACAGCTGGAGGGATCTGGGGCCATGACTGAGGCTTGGGAATCAGAGCCCGGAGGTTCTGTCCCGGGTATTGGGCTGGGGGGGGGGGGGCATTTCCGAAGCCCGGACCCCATCTCTGGCTCTCTCCAGCCAATGAGCTCCAGCCTCCACCTCTGAACTGCTCCCAAAGCCAAGTCACCACTCAAATCCAAGGATGGAGTCCAGAGTAGCTACACTTCAGCATATTAGGGAACAAGAGGATTTTCTGGACACAATAGAACTAACCATCTTGGATGAGTACCACGCAGAGGAAGATGCTAGGGTGGAAGAGGCCACTTGCCGAACAGAGGAGGCAGACAGCTGGAGGAATGTCACAAAGAGAAGTAAGCCAAGAAGGAATTGTCGGGGAGTTTGCAGCTAGAGAATCGATTTGAAGCTCTTTCCCTTATCAAGGAGGATGAAGAAGAGCAGCATGGACAGACTTCAGGGACAGAGCAGGGGAGCCTGAGAGTCCCACCCGAGGGAACAGTCGCTGCTAAGCCTCGGAGGAGGTGTGTGGTCGTAGTGGGGGACTCCTTGCTGAGGGGTACAGAAGCAGTGATTTGTAGGCCTGACAAGATGTCTCGAGAGGTGTGTTGTCTTCCAGGTGCAAAGATCCGCGATGTGACAGAGAGGCTGACAAGACTGGTCAAGCCTTCTGACAATACCCCTTCCTTTTGGTCCACGTGGGAACTAATGATACTGCAAGACACAGCATTCAGAACATCAAAAGGGATTACGAGGCGCTTGGTAGGAAGCTGAAAGGAATGGATGTACAGGTTGTCATCTCGTTTCTTCTGCCAGTTGAAGGGCATGGTCCAGGAAGGGAGAGGAAAATAGCAGATGTGAACAACTGGCTTCGCAGATGGTGCCGCCGAGAAGGATTTGGATTCTTCGATCATGGGCTGCGGTTCCATGAGGAGGGACTTCTTGCAACAGAAGGGTTGCATCTCACGCCAGTTGGAAGAAATGTTTTTGCCAACAGTCTCAAGAACTTGATTAGGAGGGATTTAAACTGAGTTCCGAGGGGAAGGGAGACAATATTAAGGAAGGCGAAAGGGATGGCGAAAATAGTCAAACTGACATAGAGGAAACAAGGCAAACAGTGCAAGGACCCAACAGTGGGAGGCAAAAAAACTTGCACAGGCAGCAAGTAAAAGGGAACCAAGGTCTGCGATGTCTCTACACTAATGCACAGAGCATGGGAAATAAGCAAGATGAACTCGAACTCCTAGTACAACAAAGCAAATATGATATAATAGGCATCACTGAAACCTGGTGGGATGAGTCTCATGATTGGAATGTGGAAATAGAGGGGTATAACCTTATTAAGAGAAATAGGCCAAACAGGAAAGGAGGAGGAATAGCACTATATGTCAGAGATATTTACACCAGTGAAGAGATCCTGGACATCAATCATGGAAGCCAGGTGGAGAGCATCTGGATAAGAATCAAAGGGGAGAGAAACAACAAGGATGTTATGGTGGGAGTCTACTACAGACCCCCAAGTCAGATGGAGGAATTGGATGATATCTTTCTAGAACAGATGACCACACAGTCAGAAAAGAGAGATGTAGTAGTGATGGGCGACTTCAACTATCCTGATATTTGCTGGAAGTCAAACTCAGCAAAATCCTCAAGGCCTAGCAAATTCCTCACTTGCCTGGAAGACAATTTCATGGTCCAAAAGGTGGAAGAGGCAACAAGGGGGTCAGCTATTTTAGATCTGATCCTAACCAACAAGGATGACTTGGTTAATGGGGTGCAAGTGGTGGGATCATTAGGTGGAAGTGACCATGTTCTCTTGGAGTTTGTAATACAGTGGAAAGGAGAAGCCAGGCATAGTCAGACACGCATCCTAGACTTTAGGAGAGCGGATTTCAGTAAACTTAGAGAAGTATTGAGAGCGATTCCATGGTCAGAAATACTAAAAAATAAAGGAGTTCAGAACAGATGGGAGTTTCTCAAAAGAGAGATACTGAAGGCACAATTTCAAGCAGTTCCAGTGAGAAAGAAAAACGGGAGGTGTCTCAAGAAACCAGGATGGATGACTAAGGAACTTTCAACCGAGCTGAGTTTGAAACGGAACATGTATAAGAAATGGAAAAAGGGGGAAATCACAAAAAAGGAATTCAAAGAAATAGCAGGCATGTGCAGGAGTAAAGTCAGAAAAGCTAAAGCGCAGAAGGAACTCAGGCTTGCTAGAGAGGTTAAGAACAATAAAAAGGGCTTTTTTGGATATGTCCGCAGCAAAAGGAAGAAGAAGGAAACGGTAGGGCCACTTTGTGGAGAAGATGGCAAAATGCTAACAGAAGACAGAGAAAAGGCAGAATTACTCAACACCTTCTTTGCCTCAGTCTTCTCAGAAAAAGAAAACGGTGCTCAACCTAAGGATAATGGAGCAGAGGACAGAATAGGGGAATTTCAGCACAGAATAAGTAAAGAGATAGTAGAGGAACACCTTATTAATCTAAATGAATTTAAGTCTCCTGGACCAGATGAACTCCATCCAAGGGTATTAAAAGAACAGGCAAATGTAATATCGGAGCCATTGGCAATAATCTTTGAAAACTCCTGGAAAACAGGAGAGATCCCAGCAGACTGGAGGAGGGCAAACATTGTCCCCATCTTCAAAAAGGGGAAAAAAGAGGATCCCAACAATTATCGTCCAGTTAGTCTGACATCAGTACTAGGAAAGATTCTGGAGCAGATCATTAAACAGAGAGTCTGTGAACATCTAGAAGGCAATGCCATAATCACAAAAAGTCAACATGGGTTTCAGAGAAACAAGTCATGCCAGACAAACCTAATCTCTTTCTTTGATAAAATTACCAGCTTGGTAGATGAAGGGAATGCTGTGGATATAGTATATCTTGATTTCAGTAAGGCCTTTGACAAGGTTTCCCATGACATACTTGCAAACAAGCTGGTAAAATGTGGGCTAGACAAAGGAACTGTTACATGGATCTGTAATTGGTTGACCGGCCGAACCCAAAGGGTGCTCAACAATGGCTCCTTTTCATCCTGGAGAGAAGTGACCAGTGGGGTCCCACAGGGCTCTGTCCTGGGCCCAGTGCTATTCAACATCTTTATCAATGACCTGGATGACAGAATTGGGAGCATACTTATCAAATTTGCAGATGACACCAAATTAGGGGGAATAGCTAATACCCCAGAGGACAGGATCAAGATTCAAAATGACCTGAATAGACTAGAAAGCTGGGCCACAGCTAACAAAATGAAATTCAACACAGAGAAATGTAAGGTATTGCACTTAGGGCGGAAAAATAAAATGCACAGATATAGGATGGGTGACACCTGGCTGAATGAAACTATGCGTGAAAGGGAACCAGGGGTCCAAGTAGACCACAAGTTGAACATGAGTGAATAGTGTGATGCGGCAGCTAAAAAGGCCAATGCTATTTTAGGCTGCATCAATAGAAGTATAGTGTCTAGATCAAGAGAAGTAATAGTGCCACTGTATTCTGCTCTGGTCAGGCCCCACCTAGAATATTGTGTCCAGTTCTGGGCACCACAATTCAGAAAGGACATTGAGAAACTGGAGCGTGTCCAAAGGAGGGCGACAAAAATGGTGAAGGGTCTGGAAACCATGCCCTATGAGGAATGACTTAGGGAGCTGGGGATGTTTAGCCTGGAGAAAAGAAGGTTAAGAGGTGATATGATAGCCCTGTTTAAATATTTGAAAGGATGTCATATTGAGGAGGGAGCAAGCTTGTTTTCTGCTGCTCCAGAGAACAGGACCCGGAACAATGGACGCAAGCTACAGGAAAAGAGATTCTACCTGAACATTAGGAGGAACTTCCTGACAGTTAGGGCTGTTCGACAGTGGAATGCACTTCCTCGGAGGGTGATAGATTCTCCTTCCTTGGAGGTCTTTAAACAGAGGCTGGATGGCCATCTGTCAGGGATGCTTTGATTTGGATTTCTTGCATGGCATGGGGTTGGACTGGATGGCCCTAGTGGTCTCTTCCAACTCTATGATTCTATGGCAAATCCACAGATCCCAAAGCCCTACTGTAGTTGCCCAAGTCTGACAGAAAATAGCCAGCTACCTGATATATGGCCTGGCAAATCTTTTTTAAAGTCTCAACATTAGGAGGAACTTCCTGACAGTAAGGGCTGTTCGACAGTGGAATAAACTCCCTCGAAGTGTAGTGGAGTCTCCTTCCTTAGAGGTCTTCAAACAGAGGCTGGATGGCCATCTGTCGGGAATGCTTTGACTGAGATTTCCTGCATGGCAGGGGGTTGGACTGGATGGCCCTTGTGGTCTCTTCCAACTCTACGATTCTATGATTCTATGATTCACAAATCCCTAAATTTAGCAAGATTTCATAGTGCAATCTGGCATGAGAATCACATGTGATCATGCATGAAGTGCCATTGCAGGCCTTCATCTTGCAAATGCTGATTTCTGGCCTTGGTGAGCCAGCTTGGTGCAGCAAAGACCACTCTAACTTTGTTAGCATGTCTTCTAAGTAATTTTCAGGAGTCAGCTGTTTCCACAAAATTGCAAAAGCAAGCAAGCAAGCAAGGGGAAATTAAAGATTAGAGCCAAGTCCGGATTATTAATGTTTCAGTTACAGCAAATGACTAGAGTCCTCAATGGCTAGAGACCCATACGGCCATGCATGCATGCGTGCGTGCGTGCAAAACACTCACACAGGTTTTTAGTACTAAGATGCTATCAAGAGAATAGAAAATGCTCCTGGGAAGAGGGCAACTGATTGACTCTCTTTACTCTTCCTGAGGGGGTTGGTAGTTCTATGCTTGAAATTGTCTTGGCCTATTTAATCCGGCTTTGTGAGCAGAAGCTTTTTAAGTAACCTTGAGTCAATGGTCTCTGTGTGTGATATCTATCTATCTATCTATCTATCTATCTATCTATCTATCTATCGTGGGTCAGGGAGCAAGCAGGGCTACTCACAAAGGGTCATTTCAGACCTTGGGCTTCATGATTATGCACATCTATATAACTGATGCTTCTACAGTTAGGTATTCCATCATATATGTTCTATCATATACAGGCTTATATTATATAGTTCCATTATATACAGGTGGAGTTCAGTGAAATTATACATGTTTAATGAGGTGTATGAGTGTTGTCTTCTGTTTTAAGGTCAAAAGTGAAATAAATCTTTACCCATCCACACACACACACACAGAGACAGACAGAGAGAGACAGAGAGAGCTTATTCAGTGATTCATGTGCAATATCCCAACTTCTTCGCCTGATTTACATACAATATCCAAACTAAGTATGCTGAAACACTGTGCTCCAGACAAACATTCCAAGCATACAATCCAAAGCAATCTGAAACTGAAAATTGATTTTTTTAAAAAAGAGAGATCCTTTTACCCGGGCTTAAACCAATGCAATTTCATGCATTTTAATCAAGAGTAACAGCTGCCTTTCCTTCCCAGGGCTTGATTGCTTAGCACTAAAGGTTCTGTAGCTCTGTGACCCTCCTACTGACCAAGAAGTTTTGGATATTGCTGCCTACAGAGAGCTCATTAGCTACATGCAGTGCTTGAACAGGAAAGTTGGATAACATGGGTAGAGCTAAACAGGCTATTTGTTTTGCAGCAAACAATGGACTCTGTTTAGTCAGCCTCAACAGGGAAGGGGTAAAAGACTTATTATGAATCAATTCAGTATTCAGAATGATTTAATTAATGGTTTAACCACTCAAATAATTCAGATGCTTAGAGTACTAGGGCAAGTGGAGGGATGTAAAATATGTCCACAGTGAAATGGAAGGGGACATAAAACATGGATTTACTTCAGGCAGAAGAAGCAGCACAGGCATGCTCAGAATAACAAAGGATTCCATTCAGAGAGCAGATATGAACTCATCTCACAGCAAAGATGCAGCTAGCCAAGAACTTGGAAAAGGTACTTTTTCCAACTTCTACTCTCAAAATCCAACAGCCAAGACAACCGAACTCTGAACTATTCTAACAGTCCTGAGCTAGGAACAGTCAGGGCTGCTAACAAAATATTTTGCTACCTGAAGTAGAGCAGCAAATGCTCTTTCCTAGTCAAGATACATATGGCAATATCCTGATGAAATGTACAGGATACATAGGCCAGTATCCTTTGGAGACTCTATGCTAGTGTAAAAATCAGCACACAAGCATTTTTTTTCTTTCTTAGAAGTTGCATAAGTAACATCCATGGTTCAGCCAGTCCTTTTGAAAGCAAGTATACACTCTTTTCTCTGTTTTAACTTGATAGATATTCTGGCTCCTCTGAAAGAAGTAGCTATGAAACTGATGTTGAAGAGATCATCACTGGACCCTATGACATTAGAAATCTATTAGCTGCTTTCTAATAATGTTTAAGTTAAGTCTTTAATGAGTGGTTACTATTGATGTGCTGAACAGAAGAATTAATAACTTAATCAATTGTCTCCTCATTGCTAGATATCTTTGAAAAGTATGCAGTTTTCAAATAGGTGCAACTTTATTTAGCCTAGAACTTATAGAGCAAGAGGGGGAAGCAACCTAGTGCAGAATCAGCTGAAGCCAGGTGTCAACTTTTAACTTCTTCAGCCTATCCTTGGGTAAAAATACCTGAACCCGGGGGGTGGGATCTGTTTGAAGAGAAAACTCAAGAAACTTCCCCCAAGTCACAGGATTTAAAATAAAGGCAAAGGCCCAAGACAGACGGGTGGGAAGGGCTGTGACTGCACTGATTCTACAGTTTGGGAACATGCAGCAACCGCATGCTCCCAAACTCTAATCCATATGGACGCTGCCATCATGGCAGCCTCTCATCCATATGAGGGCCACCATGATGACACAAGCGTGGCACTGCATCCACATGTTGGGGTGCGTAATGGCACACTGACAGCACGTAATGGCACATTGATGGTGGCATGCATGCATGCCAAAAAGAACCCGCTCTTAGCAGGTTCTTTTTGGTGAGGAGACAGCCTGCACGGTTTGGTTGCTGCAGGCTCCCTCCGGAGGTAAACAAGTGACTGCAGACTGCCCCTTTGAGGTGGTCTATCGATCCCCAAAGCCAGGGTAGGAGATCATCACACTGCCCTTTTCCATCCTTCCAACCCGAATTCAACGTGGAATGAAAATTTGTAAACATAGATTTTATCCACTTTATGGAAATAGATAAATTAACACAAATATTGCAAAAGTATCCAATAGAAAAATTCAAAAAGGACTGTAATCCTTTGATTTGTTATTTAGAAAACAAATGTGGACAAAACTGGAATAGTGGTCTGGATTGATAAAAAGCTACAAACTGTATAAATGTACAGGACTGGAAAATACTAAATTACGAATAATTTTGATTTGTTTAAAATTATGTAGAAAAAGCTTTTTCATTTTTATAGTTCATAGGTAGAAAAACTTATAATATATCAGTATAACTCGGAAAGCAAGGAAGATTTGTTTTAAATGTATTTCTTTTTTATTATTGATAGGTAGATTTTTAAATGTAAAAAGCTTGTCTTGTTGGATTGTATGTTTTGTTCTGTATTGTTTTATGTATGTTATATATGTTATGATTTTATGTTTTATAATAAATAACGTACTGTATTAAAAAAAAAAGAAAGAATGTGATTTTCCTGTATTTTGCAAAGTATGGGATGCCATGATCAGGTATAGGATGCCATGATTGGGTACAGGATGCCTCCAACCTGGGCACAGAGGTGTGCTATAAAATCCATGCTTAAAAGTTTTCATCCCTACTTTTAAAAATGTCACTTTGGTCTTTTTTCTGATTACTTTCTACTTACTTTGTCTTAAAGGAGAGAAGAAACAAATCATCTCAGGACCAACAGGAAAATGGCAAAAACACATAATATGAAGCTTTAGATGATGGAGACAGAAATATCTAAGATAAACAAAGAGTGGTTCCTAGGGTTGTATATGTACCCCAAAATCCTGGTTAAAGTATTTACTCTTCCAACTACATCTTCCAATTACATTTGGGAATCAAAAGGCATAGACATTTAAATGTCACATCAAGCAGCCATATGGCAAAGTATGATTTGTCCAACTTACCCATCCTTTTCTTTGGCCTTATGTCAATCCAGTTCTTCTTTTTATTAATTTGTCATTTCCTATTTTCTTCCAAGATCATATCCGGACTTATCTGAGGTTTTCCTTGATACATTCAGTCAATGGGTAGAGAAAAGTACATTTTCACCTGTTGGTCTCAAAACAAATTTTGCAAAAGCGCTGGAGGAACATTCAACTGAACACATGAAGGTTGAGATCTTGTGGCTGGGAAACTTGTAGCATTAAGATTCCAGCTGCATATCTGGGTCCTATGCTAAACATAAAGACAAAAATATATATACGATTATAGAAGTTTTACATAAATCCAACCTAGATAATGAAGAAATTGAAGTAGATAAACATTTTTCATACCTTGGATCAAACATCAGAACGGAGACTGGAGTCAATAAATAAGAAGACTGGGAATGGGAAGGGCAGCGATGAAATAACTGGATAAGATCTTAAAGAGCAAGGATATACAAGTGATCATTACAGTTAGAATCACCCAAGTCATGGTAATCCCCATCATTATGTACAGATATGAGAGCTGGACAGTGAAGAATATGGGTAGAAGGAAAATCAACACATTTGAGATGTGATGCTGGAGAAGATTGCTGAGGATATCATGGACAGCCAGAAAGACAAACAAATGGGTCCTTGAACAGGTCAAGCCTGAACTCTCCCTGGAAACCACAATGATCGTGAGAAGGCACAACAAATTGGGAAAAAACCCAATAATACTAGGAAAAACAGGATGTAGTAGAAAAAGAGGAAGAAAGCACATCAGATGTCTAGACTCTGTCAAGTTGCACAGAGACATGAAACTACAATAAGTAAGCAAAACCGTGGAAAACTCTTGGAAGGTTTTGGAGATGTCTTATCCACAGGATCACCATTGTAATAATGGTAGTAATTATAATAGTAATAATAATAATAATAATAATAATAATAATAATAATAATAATAATAAATATAAGCTTAGGTGGATAGAATCACGCCTCCGTGATTAGAAGTGTTCATCAACTAGTAGAGAACACAGTCATCTTCCAGTTTTGTTAGGTTATTACATGGAATGAACATTTGTAT
>NC_056523.1:118624019-118639507 GCF_019175285.1 Sceloporus undulatus | reverse complement strand
GGGATAGTATTCATTTACCCGAGAAAATTCTAGCTCACCTTTTCCAAAAGGAAAGCTGGTTTTCTCTCTCCATGTGCTTTGGTGAGATCTGACCTTTTAAACTTGGGATATTGTTGTGGCTCTTGGGGGGAGTGGACAGAAGCCTAATTCTCTTTAAGTGCTGGGGGAGACATTCTAGCTCACCTTTTCCAAGAGGAAAGCTGGTTTTCTCTCTCCATGTGCTTTGGTGAGATCTGACCTTTTAAACTTGGGATATAGTTGTGGCTCTTGGGGGGAGTGGACAGAAGCAAATTGTTATATAGTCAAGGACGATTTGGAGAAGCTGGCCTGGGAACATTGTTAGAGGGGGCCCTTTAATTTTCCACATTTTCTTTTCCCTTTTCCTTAAGGGGTTTGTGGGTACTTCTGCTCAGAGGAAGTGAGTCAGAGACTTGCTCTGCAAGAAGCTAGTCTACATAACTATAAGGCCAGTGAATTGAACTCAAGGACAGAGTTTGGGGACAAAGGCCAAGCCATCAGGGGGTCTTTACACTTGTGTTTAGCAGAGGAAACCCACAGTTTTGCTCAGAGTTTCCTTAAGACTTCTCAATATGGACACTGAAGGCCCTGCTGCAGTCACCTGCAACACCTGTGGGATGTTTGTCTTCTTGCCTAGGGATATGGGGAACTTTACCTGCCCCAAGTGCAAGTTGGTAGCCCTCTTAGAAGAGAAAGTACAGCAACTGGAGGCCCAGGTAGCTACACTTCAGCATCAAAGGGAGGAAGAAGTTGTCCTGACCAGAACGGACCAGATGGTCCTGGACAGGAAACATACAAAGGAAGTTGCTGGGGAAGAGGAGGTCACTTCACACACAACAGAAGTAGATCGTTGGAAGAAGGTCACACACAGAAGTAGGGAACGGCCGCTGCTAAGCCTCGGAGGAGGTGTGTAGTGGTCATCGGGGACTCTTTGCTGAGAGGCACTGAACCAGTGGTTTGTGGGCCTGACAAGATGTCTCGGGAGGTGTGCTGTCTCCCTGGGGCAAAGATCCGTGATGTGACAGAGAGGCTGACAAGACTGGTCAAGCCTACTGACCATTACCCCTTTCTTTTGGTTCATGTGGGAAGCAATGATACTGCAAGGCATAGCCTTCAGAATATCATAAGGGATTATGAGGCTTTGGGTAGGAAGTTGAAAGAGGTAGATGCATAGGTTGTCATCTCCTCTCTTCTCCCAGTCAAAGGGCATGGTCCAGGAAGGGAGAAGAAAATAGCAGATGCAAATAACTGGCTCCGTAGATGGTGCCGCCAAGAACGATTTGGATTCTTGGACCATGGGTTGCGGTTCCATGAGGAGGGACTTCTGGCAAGGGATGGGTTGCATCTCACGCCAGTTGGCAAAAACATTTTTGCCAATAGCCTCAAGAATTTGATCAGGAGGGCTTTAAACTGAGTTATGTGGGGGAGGGAGACAGTATTCTGGAAGGCCAAAAGGCTGGAGAAGATAGTCAAACTGACAGAGAGGGAACAAGACAAACAGTGCAAGGACCCAACAGTGGGAGGCAAAAGAACTTGCACAAGCAGCAAGTAAAGGGAACACATGGTCTTAGATCCCTCTACACTAATGCACAGAGCATGGGAAATAAGCACGATGAACTTCAACTCCTAGTACAACAAAGCAAATATGATATAATAGGCATCACTGAAACCTGGTGGGATGAGTCTCATGATTGGAATGTGGAAATAGAGGGGTATAACCTTTTCAAAAGAAACAAGCCAAACAGGAAAGGAGGAGGAATAGCCCTATATGTCAGAGATATTTACACCAGTGAAGAGATCCAGGACATCAATCCTGGAAGCCAGGTGGAGAGCATCTGGATAAAAATTAAAGGGCAGGGAAACAACAAGGATGTTATGGTGGGAGTCTACTACAGACCACCAAGTCAGACGGAGGAATTGGATGATGCCTTTCTAGAACAGATGACCACACACTCAGAAAGGAGAGATGTAGTAGTGATGGGTGACTTCAACTACCCTGATATTTGTTGGAAGTCAAACTCAGCCAGATCCTCAAGGTCTAGTAAATTCCTCACTTGCCTTGGAGACAATTTCATGGTCCAAAAAGTGGAAGAGGCAACAAGGGGATCAGCTATTTTAGATCTGATCCTAACCAACAAGGATGACTTGGTTAATGAAGTGCAAGTGGTGGGATCCTTAGGTGGAAGTGACCATGTTCTCCTGGAGTTTGTAATACAGTGGAAAGGAGAAGCCAGGCATAGTCAGACACGCATTCTAGATTTCAGGAGAGCGGATTTCAGTAAACTTAGAGAAATACTGGGGGCGATCCCATGGTCAGGAATACTAAAAGAGAAGGGAGTTCAAGATGGATGGAAGTTTCTCAAAAGGGAGATACTGAAGGCACAAATTAAAACAGTTCCAGTGAGAAAGAAAAATGGGAGGTGTCGCAAGAACCCAGGATGGATGACAAAGGAACTTTCAGCTCAGCTAAATTTTAAACGGAACATGTATAAGAAATGGAAAAATGGGGAAATTACCAAAGCGGAATTCAAACAAATAGCTAGCAAGTGTAGAGATATGGTCAGAAACGCCAAAGCACAGAATGAACTCAGGCTTGCTAGAGAGGTTAAGAACAACAAAAAGGGCTTTTTTGGATATGTCCGCAGCAAAAGGAAGAAGAAGGAAATGGTAGGGCCACTGCGTGGAGAAGATGGCAAAATGCTAACAGAAGAAAGAGAAAAGGCAGAATTACTCAACACTTTCTTTGCCTCAGTCTTCTCAGAAAAGGCAAAGGGTGCTCAACCTGAGGATAATGGAGCAGAGGACAGAATAGGGGAAATTCAGCATAGAATAAGTAAAGAGATAGCACAGGAATACCTGTTTAACCTAAATGAATTTAAGTCTCCAGGACCAGATGAGCTACATCCAAGGGTATTAAAAGAACTGGCAAATGTAATATAGGAGCCATTGGCAATAATCTTTGAAAACTCCTGGAGAAGTGCCAGCAGACTGGAGGAGGGCAAACGTTGTCCCCATCTTCAAAAAGGGGAAGAAAGAGGATACCAACAATTATCGTCCAGTTAGTCTGACATCAATCCCAGGAAAGATCCTGGAACAGATCATTAAACAGAGAGTCTGTGAACATCTAGAAGGCAATGCCATAATCACAAAAAGTCAACATGGGTTTCAGAGAAACAAGTCATGCCAGACAAACCTGATCTCTTTCTTTGATAAAATTACCAGCTTGGTAGATGAAGGGAATGCTGTGGATATAGTATATCTTGATTTCAGTAAGGCTTTTGACAGGGTTCCCCATGACATTCTCACAAACAAGCTTGTAAAATGTGGGCTGGACAAGGCAACTGTTAAGTGGATTTGTAATTGGTTGACCAGACGAACCCAAAGGGTGCTCAACAATGGCACCTTTTCATCCTGGAGAGAAGTAACCAGTGGGGTCCCACAGGGCTCTGTCCTGGGCCCAGTACTGTTCAACATCTTTATCAATGACTTGGAGGAAAAAATTGGGGGAATACTTATCAACTTTGCAGATGACACTAAACTAGGAGGAATAGCTAATACTCCAGAGGACAGGATCAAAATTCAAAATGACCTGAATAGACTAGAAAGCTGGGCCAGAGCTAACAGAATGAACTTCAACAGGGAGAAATGTAAGGTACTGCACTTAGGGCGAAAAAATGAAATGCACAGATATAGGATGGGAGACACCTGGCTTAAGGAGACAACATGTGAAAGGGATCTAGGAGTCCAAGTAGACCACAAGCTGAACATGAGTCAACAGTGCGATGCGGCAGTTAACAAGGCCAAGGCGATTTTAGGCTGCATCAATAGAAGTATCGTATCTAGATCCAGCGAAGTAATAGTGCCACTATATTCTGCTCTGGTCAGGCCCCACCTGGAATATTGTGTCCAGTTCTGGGCGCCACAATTCTAAAAGGACATTGAGAAACTGGAGCGTGTCCAAAGGAGGGCAACTAAAATGGTGAAAGGTCTGGAAACCTTGCCCTATGAGGAACGACTCAGGGAGCTGGGGATGTTTAGCCTGGAGAAGAGAAGGTTAAGAGGTGATATGATAGCCCTATTTAAATACTTAAAGGGATGTCATATTGAGGAGGGAGCGAGCTTGTTTTCTGCTGCTCCAGAGACTAGGACCCGGAGCAATGGATGCAAGCTACAGGAAAAGAGATTCCACCTCAACATTAGGAGGAACTTCCTGACAGTAAGGGCTGTTCGACAGTGGAACACACTTCCTCGGAGTGTAGTGGAGTCTCCCTCCTTGGAGGTCTTCAAACAGAGGCTGGATGGCCATCTGTCGGCGATGCTTTGATCTGGATTTCCTGCATGGCAGGGGGTTGGACTGGATGGCCCTTGCGGTCTCTTCCAACTCTATGATTCTATGATTCTATGAAATGTTTTACATGGAAATACAGTCTTCTGTCTTTATTTTGAACACCTCTAGACAAGAAACCTAACATCTTATACACATAGCGTGTAGCATCACTACTTATATAGTCTGATAGGAACAGAGATCTTTTGAATGGTGAACTTCATCATAATTTTGGATGACACCATGTTATGTAGTTCAGACCCAGGAACATGCTTATTTAGATTGGGTCCACATATATTCTGTTCAGTTTTCAGTGATGACTGATGGGTGACCCCTACTGAAGACTGCTGACATTGTGTGTGATTGATAAATACCATTATTGCCCAGCCATGTCCACCCTATTTCACTCCTTCACTGGAAGGGCAAATATTGTGCCAGCTGCAGATAAAATGAAGTCATTGAAAGAAACTAATACTCCAATCTTTATAGTTTGTAGTTCTCTGAACCTTTTGTATTTCTCTTTGAGTACATAAAACAGTGTCTGGGTTTTCTTTTTCAGTTTGATGAGGATGGCTGACAAGGCTAGATGGATATTTAATTCAAAGGGCAGGCTTTTTCATAAAGTTATCCCTTTTAAAGGGGAAAAACTCACCACACTGGTACTGTTTTATCACTTGCCTAGGGGCACTACAGTTTATTTCAGCCAATTAAAATAACAATTACTGTTAGTGACACTAATAGGAACATCCTTCTGCTAGTTAGTTCCGCATCCCTGATGGTATGATTAAAACTCCTGAACTTCAAATTGTTTTATTGTACTAGCTGTCCCTAATACAAAAGAATATTTACAAGAATGTTGAACAACAATTCTTTATAGTGAACGGATTAATTTTTTTCTTTAAATGTGTGTGTCATTTCCTCTCCATAAGTTTCCAAGTGTAGTACTGATAGCGAAGGATTTTTATAATAAATAAGGGTTGCATTGCATTTTTTAACTAAAGAAATTACGTCCTGCTGTGTCTTTCTGAAACACACAGCTTCTAATGTTACTTTTTACAAAAATGATTCATTATTTAATTCTTTTCAATGTCCAGAAGTAATTTGTTAGTGTGGATGATGCCCTCCCAAGAATATGTAATTGCATTGGTAATCACTTTCCACTTTCTCTGGGTTTAAATAAATAAACCTCTTAGGACTGATAAGTGAATAGCATAAAAGTTGAAAAATTCTGCTCAAAATGTCCTATGCACAGGCACAGACAGACACACACATGCACGCACACACGCACGCACGCACGCGCACACAGAGAGAGAGAGAGAGAGAGAGAGAGAGAGAGAGAGAGAGAGAGAATGTAATTGTGAAACCCAAAGAGCTCATGTTATTCCTTCTTGTCACATTACTTTTCAAATATAATATTTCTGGCCTCAGCATTCTCCCCCACCCCCCAATACATTACAGGAGATTGAGGGGTGAGACAGACCACCCAAAAATGGCAGATTGGGGCCACCTCGATGTTGTGGCAACCACATGTGTATGGCCTCTATCCAACCGAATGCTGCTATTTTAAACTGTCTTCTGAAAAGGAGTGGTCTTTTCTGCTCCTTTCCAAGCTGACTTTTTCAGGTTGGAACAGCGATGTTTATCACACTATGCTCTTAAAGAGCCACTATTCCAGTGTGACTCCTCTAGCTGCCTCCTGTTGCATGCTGGGATTGGCAGTTTTAAGGAGGGGTATTTAGAATTCTCAGGCAGAGAAGTTCAGCTCCTTAAAACTGCCAATCCCAGCATGCAACAGGAGGCAGCTAGAGGAGTCACACTGGAATAGTACCTCTTTAAAGCATAGTGTGATAAACATCGCGTCAGGGCAGCTTCAGGCTGCGTTTGGGGCATGTATCATCTAAATAGCACACCCTGAATGCAGCCCATCTGTTTTGGGTCTGAGTTACTTTAATTCAGAATTCCAGAATTTGCTCAAATGAGACGCTTCATACAAACACACACCACATCTAACTTTGTGTTCCTCTTTTATTCTTTTGTGTTTTCTTTGTTATTGACCAGATACATGCAATATGTTATATACTTAATATGTTCTGATTCATATTCATTCATAGTAGTTCAAAAAGAGCCTCCTTTATAAGGACTAAGCTCCATCTAATTCAGCACCTTCTTGTGCATAGCTGATAGCCAGAGAGCTTTGGGGAAGACTACAATAATGGGACAAAAGCCACAGCAATCTTCCATGGTCTTCTCTTCCAGCATCAGAAGCACAGTGTCTTTGAACAGGTTTTGACAGGGTTTCATATACTTCCATTCTTATCCCTTTAATTTTCTCTCTACATATACTTCCACGAGGTGCTTTAATCACATCCCATGGTGTTCAGTATTACATATATGCTGATGACATTCAGTTCTATACCTCTCTGCTCTAGAAGGCACACATGCTCTTTTTCTGCTAAGGTTGCACACCAACCAAGGATTCAGTTCAGACCTCTTGGCCAGTTGCATTTGAGGTTTGAAAATGATCCTGTCTGATGAAGATTGCAAAGGGTGACTTAAGCTGACTTTGTGCTGAAGCTGTGCTGAATCCAAAGCCTTCCCAATCTTCACCATAGCTTAAATTTGTGTGAGAATTGTGGTTGTACCTCTGGACTGGGGGAGGTGTGGAGTTTGAATATTACTTGGTCCCTCTCTCATTGCTTCTTTGATTCCTCTTGTAGCACATTTTAGCCAGCAAATTATTCTGATGGCAGATTATTCAGTCATCAGATGCCTGAGACCAGGCAACAGAAGAGTATTCTGCTGGCAGACTTTTCTGCTCATAGAAAGTAGATCATCATCAGAAGAGAAGTCTTCTACCTGAATGTAAACCCTTGCAACTATCAAATCTTTAAGGAAGGATCACCTCCCCCAAATATAGTGATTGCAATAATATCATCTTTCCCCCTTGTCTATGATTCCTTCTACCCCTCCATTTCCTTCTTATTTGTCTGTTGTCTCCTGTGTACACATAGGACGTGTTCCCACTATGATTTAAAGTGAATCACTGATCAGGGTATATGACCGTCATTCCTATTTGAAACCGGTTCTGATCCTACTTTGATTTTTTCTGTCACAATAAAGCGAGACAAATGCAAAACAAAAACAAAAACAAAAACAAAACATTTTTTCCAGACATTAGCTTCTTAGCAGTTCTTTTGAAAATAATTGATTCCAAAGCATGTTTAACAAGTGGGAATGATGGATCTGAATCACATCATTCTGGAAGGGAGGGACTAATGGCAGAGGAGTGTTTACTTTCCCTCCTCAGTTTTTGGTAGATCCACCATTCCCCACACCTCTAAGTGCTTGTGGTGTTACCTACAGATGCATGATTTTTAAAATAAATAAATAAAATATAATTGATAGAAGATTTGATGCACCGATTTCCCAAATACTTGTAATCAGTGAGCCAAGTACTGTAGTTGCAAAACAAGTGAATGGAATCTTCTATCAATTTTTTAAAATAAAAATATTTTCCCTTCTCCTTCTCCAGGCCCTGTCCTACATTCCAACCATCTGTCCAGGAAGAATTCCAAAATATCCTCCATTCTGAGCATGACATCAAAGCATGAATTTATATGCTGTGTTTTTAGTGCCCTCTCTGCAGGGAGAGTCAGGAAATATAAATTATTATTATTGTTGTTGTTGTTGTTGTTGTTGTTATTTTGTGTGTGTGATGTCCCCCATTTTTTCTGGCAGGTCCTCCATTTGGTGGTGCCATGTCCTGCTTTGCAGTGAGGACATCCACCCTGGCCCTGGGCATTGGAGCCGCTTGGAAGTTGCCATCACCCTCAACACTTAGCTAGGGATACCCCCTCTGTCAGCTCTGTGTTTCTAAAGAATCTGACGCCATAGTCCTAATAGCCACTTACTCTCAAGTTAGTGCCATTGGAATAGGGGATTTACATCTGAGTAGAGAGCTAGGCTGTTATAATGCCTTGAGCATTGGACTAGGACTTTAGAGACCAGGGTTTAGATCCCCACTGTGCCGTGGAAACCCACTGGGTGACCTTGGGCAAGTCCCACTCTCTCAGCCTCAGAGGACAGAAATGGCACACCCTCCATTGAAGAAACTGGCCAGGAAAACTCCGGGATAGGGTTGCCTTAGGGTCATCCTCCTTTCCCAGGACCCTTCTTACATTCCAACCTTCTGTCCTGGAGGAATACCAGAACGTCCTCCATTCTGCATGATTAGGAAGCATAAATTTATATGCGTGTTTTTAGCTTTGTATGTGTGTGTGTGTGTGTGTGTGTGTGTGTATGATGTTCCCCATTTTTCCTGGCAAGTCCTCCATTTGAGTTGAAGGCTTGGCTGGGAAAAGAAACCCATTCCCCCCCCCCCTCTCTCTGTTGTTTCTCCTCTCTCTTTCTCTTCCCCTCCCTCCCTCCCTCCCTTGGTGGCACCTCAGTGGCCCAAATCCCTTGCCATTGGGCTCCCACTGACTTCATGTGATGCCAGCCTTAAATGTGAGTGCAAGGGCTCTAGCGCTAAAAGCATTCATATATAAATATCAATCCATGCTTCTTAGTCCTGCTCAAAATGGAGGATGCTTTGTAATTCCCCCTGGACAAGAAAGTGCAAATGGAGGACATGCCCTGGGAAAGGAGGACAACCTCTGGTCACCCTGACCTGGAGTAACTTCCCTAATCTTTCCATTTAAATGAAGGTTGTGAGAATGGGGGGACACTCTGACAGGTGTGTGGAAGGGATGGAGCCCCAAACTTTTTAACTTGGGTCCAACCCTGTAACCAGGGTGACCCAAGGAAGACAAGGCTCCTCCTTCTCTGGATATGCCTTACTCTTCCTCTTGTTGAGAGCGGTTGAGTGGCAGCGGTGAAGGTGAAGGAGGAAGAGAAGGACCCCTATCGCCTCTGGGCCTGCTCCAGCTGCCCGCCAAGGAGGAAAGGAGGAGCAGCATTGTCCCCTCAGAGGCACCCATGAGCACAGCAGAGACCTCTTTTTCTTCCCCACCGACAACACAATTTGATTGACAGCAGCACAAATCAAGTGGGAATGAAAGTCATGTCAAAAAAAGACATAAATTCATGGAATAATGAAATAATATGCTTCCATAGTGAGAAATGATGCTGCCTGACTTACCGAGTCGGCATTGTTGCTGGGGCGGAAGGCACCCTAGTCTCCACAATTGCGGAGGCCTGTCTTGCCCCAACAGCCTTTGGGCCAGCGGGAAGGCCCAACATTGGCTGCTGGGGTGAAAAGGGTGGCTCTTTTGCACCGAGTGCTGGGACTACATGTCCTAGCTTGCATTACAAAGGGGAAGAGGCCATGATTAGCTGGCTCTGACCTCCAAATGCAGCCTATTGGTGGAAGGGGCCTGGGAGGTGGTGCCTCTGCTCTTTCCAGGCCCCCTATTGGTGGGTGGGCCTTTTTAAGGCTGCATTGCACACCATTTGGTGCCATTTTAGCTTGGTTCTCCCACCCTCCTTCCCTTGGCTAGGGTGTTTTTGTCACAACTTTATTTTAAGGTGGCAGCATAGGTCCTGGATCTGGTGGGCATGGTTTCCAGGGCTCCATAGCACTGGATCGGGAGTCCATTGGACCCAGGAGTGCTGAGGGCAGGTGGTGTGGCCATTGTGGGGGCCACATCGAGTGAACATCTACCGGTGACTAGGGGCTTATTGGAATATGTGACTGACCGGTTACATTTATGTGAGAGGGCGTTTCCGTTGCTCCTATGTCATCCCGATGCTTGGTTGTGACCAAGCAACCTTACATCAATCAACCAGGGTGTTGATTGATGTTTCCAGATCAAGTCCTTATGCTTTGGGCCAATTCTACCCTTTGTGCTGTTTGTTAATAAAGTTGTGGCCTTTTCCTCCAATTCTGTGTTGTTGTCTTATTGGGCAGCTTCCTGCCCACAGCGATTACCCATCGCCAAAGTGGTTTATTAAGTGGGAATGGCCCCATAATAGACATGCCACACAAACACATACCTCTATCTAATATGAATGAGTATAACAACAATAGCAACAACAATCTAGAGACATCTGAAGAAATATTTGAGGCAATTTGAGAGGCTCCAGCACTGTGCAGGACCTTGCTGTTTTTCTGCAAACCTGTGGAGTCTTGCATATAGCATTAAAAACAAAGAAAGAAAAGAAATAGTCAGAATACAGAACAGTGAAAAATACCAGTTTCTTCAATAATTGGAACGGGTGTAGGGATATTTTAGGAGACTATTAGAGTGCATACCTCTGGCTAAAACCTAGAGGCACCTCAGAGAGGAAAACTGGCACTCTTCCCTATGGAAGAGTGTGGGTTGAGAACAGTACTAATTTAAAGCAGACTAACATCCATTCTTGTTAACATGCAACTTATTTAGATTTAAAATAAAAATAACTTGAAAATTTTAGAGATCATTTACTAAGCATCTGAATTTTAAAGAAACTGGAAATGTCCATGGGTAGCATACAAAAGGCTGATTTAGGCACTGTTGATTTATAGTAGGTTCATTCATTTAGGCTGTAATTATCTGCCCACTTGCCAAGGAGGAAGTAAGATCCAGTCAGAATAGTGGAGCTTTATTGTGAAAAAACATGGTTAAAATTACATTGATATTTCCTTCATGTGAGGATCTAATACATCATAATTGAAGAAATAACATTGTCATTCCCTAAAGCTACACAAGCAAGTTGACAGCTCATGTAGGCACAGCATGCATAAATACTTTAAATATATAATCCTGATTTAGGCAAGGGTCACTTAAAATGGACTTGTATGAGAGATGCCTATATCATACATTTTTGTCTACCAGTATGTACCTCTTCCTTAATTATCAGGCATACTATTGCTTCTGCTGCCACCTTGATTTATGTAATTATAGAACACAAGAGGGAGAGGGAGACTGGGAAAATTCTGATACTATACAAATATTCTCATACAAACATTCTGAAATTTTGGATTTGGATTACAGCCTAAAATGACCATGCCTTTTGGTATTTGGAGTACAGCCTAAAATGACCATGCAAACGTTCTGAAATTTTGGATTTTGATTACAGCCTAAGATGACCATGCCTTTTTCTAGGATCAAATTAGCCTAAGGGTGTATCTATAATGACAGGAAAATTCAATTTACCATTGGATCATCCTGATCTGCAGTGGCATAGGCTTGTCTACACACACTGAGGCAAGTTCAGGAGAAATGTTCATATAGTTCATATTTTGGAATACATCCTTCTCTGAAAAAATCACCTTATATGTGGCCACATAGCTGTGGTCACTCTACATTTTTCCCTGTCTCCCCCCCCCCCCCCCCGCATGTGAATATAGATATTTCTGAACTCCTTCCCCCAGCCTCATGATGACTTTCAGCTTCATGATGACTTAGCCATGAAAGAACTACTGAGTGACCTTGGGTAAGTCACATCTCTCAGCATTAGAAGTATCCAGTGGTGAACCTTCTCTGAATAAATCTTATTTTTAAAAAAACTCATAGGAAAGCATAATCAGAAATGAGAACTGACTCCTAGTCCAAAACTCACACTGTCTATGGTGTGCAGTATGGTGTGGTGTGAATTATGGTATGGTGTGCAATGTGGTGTGCACTATGGTGCACAGTCCATACACACACATGAATTTTACATTCAAAACCAGACTAAATACCAAATTTACTTTCTCCAAATTAAAGCCCTGAGGTGATGAAAAGGCCCAGATTTGCCCCCAATCACCCCATACATCATTTGGACAACTCACTGTGAAAACTAGGTGGCCATTTTATTAGGTCATGTAGATACACCCCAAGAGCCAGTATAATGTAGTTGTTTGAATCCTGGGCTAGGAGTCTGGGATGCCAGGGTTGGAATGAGTACTCAACCATAAATAATAATAATAATAATAATAATAATAATAATAATAATATAGATTTATTTCTAGCCCGCCCAATCACGAAGAATCCGGGCAGGTTACAACAATAAAATACATCAAGTTACAATAGAGTTATTAAAAAAATCCAAACCCTAGACCTACCCCCCATTCCCAATACTAAAACAGAATTGAACAGCAATAGTATAAAAACATTAAAACATTAAAAACATTAAAAACATTTAAAAAATAGGCAGAAACATAGGTGGGGAAGAATAGACAGATGAGGGGACAAATATCTCTATATCTGGGGAGGGTAACTAAGTTGGAAAGACCTGCTGGGTGACCTTGGGCACATCACAACTGGCATATGTTGATCCTGCATAACTGTCTGGACGAATTGAAAGAATTTGCTTATATATTCATGGCGCAGTTCCCGGGTGATAATACCTATCTTTGATATGAAAAGTAATTGAAGGTCGGGGAATGTAATATACTTATAAAATAGGAAATGCTTACTTTCTGTGCTGACAAGGGTAGGGTGCTTTTACCCTCTGCAAGCATGTAAAAATCCAATGATAAAATGTGTTTCTTAGCATGTAAATGTCACACTAATGGTAAAGGTAAAGGTAGTCCCTTGACATGAGTGTCTAGTTGTAACTGACTGTAGGTGGCGGTGCTCATCTCCGTTTCTAAGCAGACGCCCACTTTCTAAGCTGAAAAGCCAGCGTTGTCTGAGGTCTGCTCTGGTGGTCATGTGGCCAGCATGACTGCACTGAATGCTGTTACCTTCCCACCATGCTTTCAAACTGCTAGGCTGGCAGAAGCTGGGGCCAGTGACGGGAGCTTACACATCATGCAGTACTGGGGCCTTGAACTGCCAACCTTCTAATCTTTCAATGATCAGAACTGGTGTCTTAACCACTAAGCCAGCACATCCCTCATGCCACACTACAGTTGCTTTATCTGTAGGATTTCTGCTTGTCATACTGTCATTAAAAGCTCAAGAACCTTCTCCTGGGAGGAAGAGGGTGGCATGTGAGGCAATGGCCACACAAATAAATATTTTCTGCTGGTTTCCATATTGCTTAGAATGTCTTGCTTGTGGTTCCCCCTTCTTTTCCTGTTTCTGTTCTGTATATTGTTAAAAATATCATTGCAGGGGTGTAGATTATTTCCTAACCACAGAGAGGCTGATCTGTTACAGGGGAGAAATGATCAGGGAATTAATGCTAAGGAGGAGAAGGAAGTCAAGATAGGCTAATTAGCCTTGTCCTGCTTCTAGCAAGCTGTCCTTATGTCTGAACCATCTGCTAGATAATTTAAAAACACCTCCTTGCTATTGGTTTGGGTGCTGAAAACAAGCATTTCTCAAGGACTGTAATTCCAAATGGTACACATCATTTGTAGCTTTATGATTTTCATTCTGGGAAACATTTATCCCTGTACATCTTATACTTATGCCACTGGCATACTTTCCATTTTGTCTGTGATACATCAGTTTCAAAAATATAAGACATTCATCATTTTGAAGATGATGCATATATTAGTATATTTTCTTTTGCTTTTATACTGTTTGTTTGTTTATTGGATTTATACCCCACATTTCCTCTAAAATGGGTTTCAAAGCTTCTATCTTTATCTTTTTGCATCTATGGAGAAAGCTAGGATACATAACAATTCTTGCTTTTATGGCATTGAAGAATCATAGATTCACATTAGGGTCTTACAGAATCATAGAGTTGTGAGGGACCCAATGACCACCTAGTAGAATCCAGCACTAAATGATGCCTGAGAGTTGGGCCATAAACTGTTGACTCATGTTCAACTTGTGGTCTACTAAGACTCTTAGATCCTTTTGCATATAGAGGTTTATCACACTAGTGAGATCCCACAGGCAAACAGGATTTAATCATGATATAACGAAAAGGAAACCTGGAAATGCCCTGTGTTTTTCACACGACATCGCAGTTAACATGAAATAACACGAAGTTAATACATATTTAAAGTGGTAGAAACCAGCAGGTTTTCAAATTTGGTTGAGTTCTGTGATGTCCTGCCAGGACTGATTGAATTTCCCCCTGCATTTTCTTTCACATTGGTTCAGGCCATAGTATGTTTAGTGTAGGAAAGTTCTTTGTACAGTGGTACCCCGGGATACGAATTGATCGCGTTACGAAATTTCCGGGATACGAAAAAGTTAGATTGGAAAAAACTGTTCAGGGATACGATGTTTTTTTCGGTTACGAATTTTTTTTCGGCGCGAAATTCAAACGCAAAGCGCGGCTAGCGGCTTTCCAGCGCTAACGGAAGCTGTTTTCGGGTTGCGAAATTACTACGGGTACGAACGGAGCGGCGGAACGAATTAATTTCGAACCCGAGGTAGCACTGTATTAGTTGTGGGAGGAGGGTAGGACCCCTGGCATTATTTCCAGGTTTGGTTTGCCCTTTCCCAGCATGCACTGTTGTAGCTGGAAGCCTTTACTTGGGGAGCAGTCTGCTGTGAGCAGGCAGAGAGCTGTCTTTTGGTGGCAAACAGGCCCAGACAGCCGGAAAGGGCATTCTTAACAATTTAGCCATTTTAGTTACCAGGACCAGCCGAATTAGTTACCACAGCAAGAAAATAGAAGAATTCAGGAGCTGAAAGACCCTACACCAGCTCCATTGAGGTGAGAGAGCAAACTAACACAGACCCAGAAAGATGACATCCGGAAGATTGCTGAAACTGTAAAGTACCTTTTGTTTAGAGCTGGGGAGGAGAAGACTCTTTATTTTGTCCTTTAAATTAAATTCCCCCCTTTTGGAACTTTACATTCAGCTTCAGAGCCTTTTTGGGTAGAAGAGTTTGATCTCACCAGGGTACCGGCGTTGCACGCCCAAACCTGCCACCACCTTAGTTGGGTGTGTCCACAAGTTCCAAATTTGAAAACTGCTGGCTTCCTCCACTTTAACTGCAGATTAATTTTGTGTTATTGCACCTGTGTTATTTTGCTGTGAAAAACTACTGAATTACAAGTCCACTTTAAATCGAATGTAGGTTAATCCTGTTTAACTCCTGTTTGCTGCAGAAAACTCGCTAGTGTTGATAAAGTCTATAGCCTGGTGTCCCCTATCCTATACTATGCATTTCACTCCCCCCCCACCCCCCATAAGTGCAGTATCTTACATTTCTCCCTGTTTTAAATTCATTTTGTTAAGTTTTGGCACAGCTTTCTAATCTATTAGGTATTTTGAATTTTGATTCTCTCCTTTGGGATATTAGCTACTCCAACAAATTCGGTAGCA
>NC_056523.1:118616588-118620088 GCF_019175285.1 Sceloporus undulatus | reverse complement strand
TAATAATAATAATAATAATAATAATAATAATAAATAATTTGTTCATAACCTGCCCAATCACAAGGAATCTGGGTGGGTTACAGCAATAAAAATACATAAACTCTTCAGCACAGTGGCAGATTTTGAGGAAGAAGCAAGGCCAATAGCTATTTTTCTTGTGTGTTTAATAGTCAATTTTTGAGTGGGAAGTTCATAGCCCTGTTGCAGTGTCTTCTTATGACCTCTGAGGATGGACAGTGAGGGAGCTGCTGCAGTCACCTGCAAAACTTGTGGGATGTTTGTCTTCTTGCCTACAGATGTGGGGAACATCACTTGCACCAAGTACAGGTTGGTAGCCCTGTTGGAAGAGATGATCCAGCAGCTGGAGGCATGGGTATCTACCTTTCTGCATATTAGGGAGCAAAAAGTTTTCCTGGACAGAACAGAATGGGCTGTCCTGGTTGGGGAACACATGGAGGAAGTTTCTGGGAAGAAGGTCACTTTGCATACACATACACATTTCACCTTATGAGGAGAGACTCAGGGAGCTGGGGATGTTTAGCCTTGAGAAGAGATTGTTAAGAGGTGATCTAATAGCCCTGTTTAAATATTTCAAGGGGTGTCATACTGAGGATGGAACAAGCTTGTTTTCTGCTGCTCGAGAGAATAGGGTCTTGAACAATGGATGCAAGCTACAGGAAAAGAGATCCCACCTCAGCATTAGGAGGAACCTCCTGACAGTAAGAGCTGTTAGACAGTGGAGCAAACTCCCTCAGAGTGTGGCGGAGTCTCCTTCCTTGGAGGTCTTTAAACAGAGGCTAGATGGCCATCTGTCAGGCATGCTTTGATTATGAGTTCCTGCATGGCAGGGGGTTGGACTGGATAGCCATTGTGGTCTTTTCCAACTCTAAGATTCTATGATTCTAATGATCTATATTAAAATTACAAGTCTTAGGGCCCATACAGACAGGCCAATATAAAGCTGCTTTGGGTCACTTTGGAGGTATGCTGTTTAAATGAAAAACACATCTTAAGAGGCCAGAAGCTGCGCCAAAGCTGCACTCTAGTCCTTAGGACTGGAGCATGGCTTTAGTGAGGCTTCTGGCCTATTAGGACTCATGCATTGTTTAAACAGCATACCTCCAAAGTGACCCAAAGCAGCTTTATTTTGGCCTGTCTGTACAGGCTCTTAACATCATGTGCTTCTCAATTCGGTGAATGGGTTCATTATGTAGTAGTTTGAATTGTTGTTTTACAGCTTTGGAGATAAAGATCAGAATAAAACCAAGGAAGGCTCTCTTTAAGTTCAAGAAGCTGGTACTTGGGTTCTCCAGTGTGCAAGATATACTCACATCTACTGCCCTAGAGCAGAGGTGGGTAACTGTCTGGATTGTGAGACAAACTGGGCTGTGCACTCCCGCAACAGGCTCTAATACCACCATTTTCCTCTGCAGTGCTTCTAAAAATGGCAACAGGAAGTGATGGTACAGGAAGGTGGTACAGGGTTCTGTGGGGCTTATGGGGAATATATGTGTATTATCACACATTTTGGTCATTTTTAATGCGTTTGGAGAATAAAAGCTACCACCACCATAACAGGGGTCTGGTATCCAGTCTATGGAAAATACAAAAGGTTATGTACTTAAGCAGTTGATCTAGAATACTGACCAGATGAGAGCCTGCAGATCGTTCTTCAAGGCAACGTGAAGAACCTTTTAAAGCATGGTGATTCAGAGTGAAAGTATATTTCAGTAAACAAATTAGATGTATTTCTGAGCTTTATTGGAAAATGGGCAAAAAGCAAAAAGCAAAACAAAACACGGGAAGAACAGGAATAGGTTAATGTACCACCCCCTTTTATCCAAAACTAATGATACACACATGTAAAATGAAACAACCAAGGGAGATAAGCCTTGCACAAGTAAATAAATGCATTTTGAACCTTCTAGTTCAAACATTTCTTCCAAAATACATCCTTGGATGATTTGTTTTTCTTTTATCTACCTCTACTTTTCTTATGAATTTAATGTTGGTCACCAAGCATATAGATCTATGCATACACACACACACACACACACACACACACACACCAACTTTGGGGGATTGCTTATTGCTCTCCCTGCTTTTCTCAGTTTTGCTGTTCCTTGCATACTCAGTAAGGATTATGGAAAAGCTATTGTTTACCTTACCTGTTGTGGGTATGTATGCATAACCTTGGTAGATTTGGCTAAAGGAGTATCTATTCTTTTCAAGCTCAAGCTTTTTTAGTGCACTGCTTATTGCAGACACGTTGCTTCAAGCCACTACCAAAAGTATTTGTTTTTCTATCCCTCATTCAGTATTTTTGCCTATATTAATGTTGCTTCCAAAAAACAACAACCTTCCAGCCAGCCAGCCAGGAAGAAAAGGGAGCTTAGGGACATTTAAAGACTTTAGAAAAATGAGCATCTTTGCCAGAGGCTTTTTAAACTGATATATGTTTTTATTTGCTTTAAGAATCCAGAGGATTTTGTGTTTCTGGCTGCCCATTGTCAGAAATAGAATTCTGTACTAGATATGTCTTTCATCTCTTTCTGTTTCTATTTCCTGCATAGAAAATACTATTTTCTGTGCAAATCAACTACATGTGAATTTTGCACAAACTACAATTATACCATTTCTGCAAAGAAAACAGCACTCTGTGTGCCAAAAATAACAGAGCTGTACACAGATTGTGGCCCCATTCAGACTGACCTTTTTGCACTGGAAGGAACTCGGAAGATTTGGTTTCTGCCCCCCCCCCCCGAATCCCTCTGGAAGCAAGCACTGACTACCTTATCAGGGTATTTTAACCCTGAATGCCCTCTCGGAGAAATCAGGTTAAGGTGAAGGTGCCTTGCTGTCAATCAAATTTCATTCTGCGCTCATCATAGGTGATGTTTCCTGCACTCATTGGGCCATCAGAAGCGTGCTTTCCCCCTCCTTTTTTTTTTTTTAAACCTGGCCCAGTATGCACACATTTTGTCAAGCCTAAAAACCTCCTGTTTGTGTTGTGGGGGTTTGGGTCACTGTAGGTTATGGATCTTCCCTTGGCCCCATTTGCTCCAAATTGCAATCAAATTTTAAAACCTCCTGTGTATGTTTGTCTCTGTGTGTGCACGTTATGGATCTTCCCTTGGCCCCATTTGCCCCAAAATGCAAGCTAATGCCATCTCTGCATCCTGCATTCTCCCTCCTTGCCACCCCAGAAAGCCTCATACACATGTAATAATAATAATAATAATAATAATAATAATAATAATAATAATAAAAAATTCCTGACCTTGGAATGCCAGAAACGCCAGGCATCTATTGCTTTCCCTTGGCTACCCCTGAATTCCTTAGAGATAGTAGCAAAAGCATTATCAATTTGCCAAATTGGAAAGAGAAATGTTTGTAACATTCGCATTGTAGCATTCACACAGGAAAAAAGCCTCTTGCAAAGTGCTTGCTGGAAGTGAGGAAATGAAAGAAAAAGTGAACAGGCAGGGAGCCACATTCTA
>NC_056523.1:118594965-118616578 GCF_019175285.1 Sceloporus undulatus | reverse complement strand
TCTATCTATCTATCTATCTATCTATCTATCTATCTATCTATCTATCTATCTATCTTCTAATCTACCTGAAGCAAAAACCATGCACATTGTTTGTCAAAAATAATTTTTAAAAAATAAAAAAGGGAAAGTTGCCTGGTGCGAGAGGGAGGCTTGCTCAGTCCTGTACCCTCCCTCTGACCTGACCTGAATTGACCCTTCATCCTGCTCCTTCCTTCTCCTACTCCTGCTCTGTTATAGAATGCCCTCCATGGCCCCCTTCTTCCCCCCAGCTCCTTCATCCTCCTCCTCCTCCGTCACTTTCTCCAGTTCCCCTCTCTGCTCTCTTTGCAGCCCCCATCAGTCACCCCGATTCCCCTTTTTTGTAGCCTGTGACTCTGATTTCCCTCTTTTCCACCCTTCCTCCAGCTCGTTCCTCCTCCTCCTCCTCCGCCCTGCTGAAGGGGAGAGAACGCTCTGCCCACTGCCCTCCCTCTGACCTAAATCCCTCCCCTGAACTTGCCCCCAGCATGATCGGGGGCAAGTTCATATTCTCCGAAACAGGATTTTTTCAAAAGAGACGGCTTTTATCCCGATTCTAAATGACCCATGCTAAGGGGCATTTGCCCCTGAATGGTTGTGGAAGCCTCTGATTCACTTGTGAGAAATTCGGGGCCAATATAAACTTCACGTGCAAGATTCGATTTCAAATATATTTCCACCACTATTTCTGGGTTAGATCCAACTGTGAAACTTCTGTCAACAGGCCTGGGAAGAGGACAGTCAGACTTACATTATTAAGTTACAATGTTGTAATTTAATGATGGATAATTTTATTCCTTTTATGGTATAATTGAAAAGATTTCTATTACCTTTATAATAATAGTGTGTGGCCTCACTAAATGGGGGAGGATGAATATTCCACAGTTCAGGTGCCTCTTTATGGTGTGTCTTGTGGACTCCGGCGGGTATGAAGATAGTGGTGAGGTGGACTGGAGGAGAATATGTTTTATGTCATAGACTGCTGTCCTGTTTTTTAAAACAATGACTAGAAATAATGTTGATTAAACATGATAAAAGAGGAAGTAATGTGTCAGTTTTAAAATGTAACTATAATGCCATCTAACTAATTAGAGGGAGGCTTAGCAATGTAATGCAGTTAATTATTTTTTAATAGTAATGTTTCAGGATCATATATAAGTAAATTAATTTGGACCAAGTTTTCTAAAATCCTTCATTGTACTGTTAATAAGAATTCTTAAAATCCTTAACAGATAAGCAAATGCAACTGTTGCCTTGATTTGTATCTATTTAATGAAGATGAGGCTGAAACATATTATTCTTGTTCATGCTTATGGTGACAGCTGCCTTTAATAAAACATTGCCCCCTTTCCACTTTTTTCTTTCCCCTAAAAGCAATGCAGAATATATAACTTGTTAAATCCAACTGAGGACTCACA
The DNA here is from genome assembly GCF_019175285.1 of Sceloporus undulatus. Taxonomy (NCBI): domain Eukaryota; kingdom Metazoa; phylum Chordata; class Lepidosauria; order Squamata; family Phrynosomatidae; genus Sceloporus; species Sceloporus undulatus. Next base: position 118,615,142 of record NC_056523.1, on the reverse strand, counting down.
TTATATAATAATCACTGTCCACGTTTAGTTTACATCTCTTACAGTATTGTGATCAGTAAAGCTATTTTAGAGGTACTGGCAACATCAGATTATTATTATTATTATTATTATTATTATTATTATTATTATTAACCTTTATTTATGAAGCGCTGTAAATTTACACAGCGCTGTACATGTAATCTTTTTAGTTAGACGGTTCCCTGCCCTCGGGCTTACAATCTAAAAAGACAAGACACAGAAGGAGAAGGGAGTGGTGGAGGCAAAGGGTAAGAGGTAATCTTATAATTGCCCAGTATTTTAGCTGTAATGCATGTATGCTAGATAGCTTTCAGTAAAGACAAATGGTAAGAGATATATTTATTTGCTTTAAAAGGCATATTTCAGGAAAACTGTATAGGTCAGTGTTGCAGTTTGCCTGATGTAGTGGTTTCCTCATAACCTGATGGAATCTGCCAATTGTTTGCTGATTCAGTGAACTTACTTCTAGAAATCCATTGGTTTAGCTTGTACACAGTATATGGAATTAGCCTCTGGAGGCTTCTAGACGAATGGTCCCTTGCAGAGCTCTGTTACACACAACTTATATTTGAACTATTTCCCAGCAAATCAATTGCCACAACACAAATAAGTTAAACTATTTGACTGAAATTGGATTAAATCAGCTTCAATACAAGCACTTCGGTTTAAATGGACTGTGGATCAGAGTATAAAGGCATTCTATCATCCTTCTAACTGCTTTTACCTTTTTAGACTTTAAAGAGCCAACGTATGACCTGTGCCGAATGTAAATCAATGTCATCAGTGATCATTCACTCATCTTGCAGGGAAGAGCTCTTATATTATGATGTTTCTTGTAGTCACATTAACCTCTTTTGAAGGTGGTCACATACTGTACCGGGTTTATTTTTGCTTTTAAATGTTATCCCATACTTCCATTTCAAGGAGATCACAAGGCAGCTCATGAAGGAACTTAAAATATAATTAAAATATTCCTTACTATAAAGTGAATTAGAAACAAGCCAATTGGAATGCAGTATAGATTTCAATATTAACACAAATTTGAGTTCACATATTGACCAAAGCACATTCTTTTCTTCATTGGAGCATACCCTCCAACATTTCAGAGATGAAAATAGAGCCACGTGTGAACTTGTAAAGAGCATAGCCAATGGCCAACCAAGTGAAGGGAATGGTCAAATATAAGTGTTCTTAATGAGAAAGAACACACAAAACTGGTATTTTAAGCACATAAAGTGCTTAAAATGCCATGGTTTTGTGTTTTCTTTCTCATTAATTGAATTTAGGTATTGCATTTAGGGAAGCTGGAGCAAAAAAATGCTCCAATCAATAAAGCAATAAAAATAAAATAATAGAATTACATATGCACTCACATGATTTTTTTTAGAAAATAGCACATACACATGCAGACCATACATTATATAATTATTGTAATGATTAACCAGTAAAATTATTTAAATGCTGTACCTACCTACAGTAACAATATAAAAGAGTAGAAGAGGTACGCATGAGGACTATGTGTCTAAACATGTTTACCAGCAAGCCCCATTAAATGACTCACTTCTGAGGAAGCATGCTATCCAATGTATTATTTGAAAAGGTAATTGTTGTGCTGAAACAGGTCATTAGCCCCTTTTCCAGTAACCTCAGCACAAGGCTACTCACATTTTCTGATGAGAAGGAAAGAAGAAAATAATGGCCCCAAATGAATAAGGGAGCTTCACTGACCATGTCTACAGTCTCTTCTCAATTGTCCACAAGTAAGTAATCCTCCAGAGTCAGGAGCAGCACCAAAAGGAGAGTGAACAGCCAAAGGATTTTGGCTTCTAGGTTGAAAGAATGACAACAGATCAGTTTAGCAGTTTAGTCCCACATCAACATACAAAAAAGTAATGCAGAGACATTTTAAAAAGAAGCTGATGTTCATTTTGTTATTCAAATGATCAGGGAATAGAAGCTTCTCTGTTACTCACAGTGCAATCCTATCATCTGGACTAATGCAAAAGTGATTTTTTTTTCCAAAAAGAGATTAAGTCCAGTTTTACAAATATATTCATATACATTATTTATTTACAATATTTCTACCCCCTCTCTGTATCATGAGAATTGCTAAAGAGCTGACAAAATCAGTTTAAAAAAATTCAAACTTATAAGAATTTAAAATTTAAATTTTAAAACTTTTAACAGGTTAAAACTTTTAAAAAAAACACTCTAAAAACTGGATTTAAAACACAATAAAGTTAAAAGCAACCATCTCTGTCAGGGATAAACCACAGCACTGAACAGTAGCCATACTGTCTCTTCTTGTTATATATAGCACAGCCAGCAGGCTCATAATCTCCTTTCTTTCCTCAGCCTAGGTTGCCATTATATATTTGCATTAAAGGGTGTGCTAGGAAGCACCAGTCTCACCATCCACGTCAAGAGTCAGTTGGCCAAGATTCACAGTTTGGAGCCATGGCAGAGACAGAATCAGACACACAAATGCTCTTCCTCCCTCATCACTCTAAAATAATCTCAAAATCAGTTCAGATACAGCATAACTGGAGGTGTAATTGCACTCGTATCCTGTTTGTTGGCTTCCTAGAGGTGTCTGGTTGGCCTCTGTAAGGACAGAATAGTAGCACAGCTCTGCCTTTGGCTTCATCTAGCATGGCTGTTCTACTTATTATATGATTTAATGCCTCTGCCATGTTTTTGTTTTTGATTTTGTTCTTTGTTTTTAAACACACACACACCTATTTTAACTTTTTTACTGCTGCTTTTTGGAAATCCAGTTTTAGAGATTTGGGAAATGACTAACTAAACCAAATAATAAAGCAGAGAACTGCCTCTATTCTCTCTGTCCTGTAGGGCCATCTTCTGTGGAGATTTATTCCTGTTCTTGAATTTATATGTCAAGTATTCCTTTTGAACTAGAATAGGAACAGAAAGTGCCTGGAGTTAAGAATCCATATAGGTCTTTGGAGCAGAAGAGCTGTAATTAGCTGCACACATCACACAAATCATCATGTTTCTTTCAAATCCAAGAGGTTATTTAACTGTGTAGAGTTTGGTGATATATAACTATTTGCTTATTATTCAATAGTAGGGTTGTGTTTAATTTATGCTTTCCATTCCTTAGATATCAGACTGATTGGATGTCCCAGACAATTCACCAAATGCTCTTCATTAATAGCTGATATTATAATTAATATTGATGTTGTCATCACCACCACCACCACCACCATCTATTTATATGCTATGTCCAAATATGATGTGTCCTCAAACAACACTTCTGCCAGGTAAAGGCTGCATACACACTGCAGAAATAATTCAGTTTGACACCACTTCAACTGTCATGATTCAATGCTATGGAATTCTGGGAACTGTAGTTTTATGAGGCATTTGACATTCTCTGTTAGAATGCTCTGGTGCCATAAAAAACTAAAGTTCCCAGAATTCCACATCATTGAACCATGGCAGTTAACATGGTATCAAATTGGATTAGTTCTGCAGTACAGATACAGCCTAAGAGTTGAGTTGAAATATTTGGCCACTGGTTGTTCTAGCTTGCTGCTCAGGATTACTGACTTGTGGTTCCTGAAATATGTGCCTCAAAGGAGATATCCTACTCATTTAACTGACAATTATATGTAATTATAAATCCTCCTCGTTTAACTGACAATTATATGATATTATAAAATTATATCGGGAGAGGAGCAGTTGGATTGTTTCAATTTCCTCAACTGCCATGAGTCTGCAGGACCTGAGAAGAGTTGCTGATGACTGAGGCTCTTGGGAATTGTTTGTTTTACTTTTTGATCACTATAAGCAGAGGTTGACTTGATGGCAAACAACAACAACAAATTTTGCTATTATTCTGCCATCATATTGATGAATTTTCATTTTCTTTTTCATGTTTAAATTGCGAGATTAGACAAGGATTTTGAAACAGCAGGCAACATGATGTTTATGCTAGGAAGTAGAGGGGCATCCTTGCAGGGACATCCTAAAATATGTTGGAAGTTACTGTACATTAATTGGTCACATGCAAACAGGAGGCAAGTCACTTTGGTCTATCACTCTACTCCTAGCCTATTGTAGCAAAATGTTCTGCGGCACTGTATAAATATTAAAGTTTGACACCACTTTAAGTGCTGTAGCTCCATAATATGGAATCCTGGGATTTGTAGTTTTGCAAGGTCTTTAGCCTTCTCTGCCAAAGTATGCTGGTGCCTCACAAAACTATATATCTCAGGATTCTGTATAATGGAACCATGGCAGTTAAAGTTGTGCACAGTGCACAACTACAGAATAGATGCACCCTAAGACTGTATCTTGGACCCAACATTGATCTGAATGGATACTACAGTGAAGTAATCAGAAGAAGATTAGGAATGGGAAGGACAGCTATGAAATAACTAAAGAAAATCATAAATAGTAAAGATATACAGCTGAACACTTAAGTGAGAATCATCAAAGCCATTATATTCCCTTTTAACACGTACAAATGTGAATCCTTGCAGTGAAAAAAACAGAAAGGAAGAAAATTAATTGATATGAGATATGGTTCTGGAGAAGAGTGCTGAGGATATTGTGGATGGCCAAAAAGACATACAATTGGATCCTAGAACAAATCAAACCTGAACTCTCCCCCGAAGCCAGGATGGCTAAATTGAGGCTGTCATACTCTGGTCACATCGTGAGAAGGCACAACTCATTAGAAAGTCAATAATGCTGGGGAAGGTAGAGGCAGTAGAAAGAGATGAAGAACACATGCTCCATGGATACAATCAATCAGGAAGACCATGGGCCTGAGCCTAGAAAACTTGAGCAGAGAGATAGAGGATAGGGGGCTTGGATACATCTCATTCACAGGGTCACCATGAGTTGAGGTTGACTCTAAGGCAGCTAACAACAACAAGAAAAAGATGAACATGTCTGTTACATGCTATTTTTTGTCATCATGATTATGCCTCATAAGATAAAAATACATACTGTATATACTCCACTGTAAGTCAACCTCATGTATAAGTTGAGGGCAAGTTTTAGGGCCAAAATTATGGATTTTGATATGACCTGTGGATAAGTCAAGGATAAAATCTAGGAGCATGTAACAAAGGATCTAAAGCAGTGGTTCCCAACCTTCCTAATGCCGTGACCCCTTAATACAGTTCCTCATGTTGTGGTGACCCAAACCCATGAAATTATTTTCATTGCTACTTCATAACTGTAATTAAATAGGTGTTTTCCAATGGTCTTAGGCGACCCCCATGAAAGGGTCATTCGACCCCCAAAGGGGTCCCGACCCACAGGTTGGGAACCACTGATCTAAAGGATAATGAAAAGGAAAACAGTGCCAAAGAACTTATAAAATTCACAAAATGCACAAAATAAAGACTGAATGGATGAGAGAATGGGGGGGGGGGCAGTGATTCCTGGACATTTTACAATTTTTCCTTTCACCAGGGTATGGTTTCTTTTCTTTTTTAAAAATAAGAGTTACATTACAGTACTTACAGTACCAATACTGACTTGTGGATAATTTGACTCAGGTTTTTTGGATCAATTTTTTGACTAAAATGTTTAGACTGATACATGAGTATATACAGTACTCCTGATGCTCTGATGAACCTACAGTTTGAAGTGTCTTTAAAAAACAAACAAACCTATAGATATTTTGGTATGTCCAAAATCTTACTTACTGTATATACTCAACTATAAGTCGACTTCATGTATAAGTCGAGGGCAGGTTTTGAGACCAAAATTATGGATTTTGATATGTCCCATGGGGGGGGGGGTGAGTGACTCCATGACAAATTACACTCTTGGCTTTCACCAAAGGATGGTCCCTTTTTGATAAGAGGCAAAGTACAGTACATTGACCCATGGATAAGTCGACTTAGGCTTTTGGGTTAATTTTTTGACTAAAATTTCTAGACTTATACATGAGTATATACAGTAAATGTTCAAATGTTTCTCTTTAGATCCCACATTTTGCTAAAAGACTGAAACACTGATCTGCAGATGCACTGGGGGGGGGGGGAAGTACTTTTGAAATTCATTAATATCTGGTACCAAAAAATTATCTTTTAAAAAACTGCTAGACATGTGTCTTTCCCTTACATGCAAAATTACATTTGAATGACTAAAAAGATACAAAGATAACTTTAATTATCCCATTAGCACTCGATGCTTCTGTGTCCAGTACAGAAGAACAGTATCGCAGCTGAAAAAGCACTCAGTGAAGCCAACTGTCCTCTGCTGCATAGTTCAGCAGGCACCTGCACATCATTGCTGAATAAGAGATTACTAATGTGATTCAAATGAATGTTTTACAGAGTGGAACAGCTGAGATTAACACTAACCTTAAATTCAGCAGACAAATACACATGCCAAGGGTAGTAATGGAAGCCCAATAAAAGAGAGCTTTAAGTAGTGACTTCCTGTCAATAAACTGTACACCTGTGTATTTCTCTTTTATGTGCAGATGATAACTTTTGAAAAGCTTGGAGGGAGGCATTACATACATTCATCATTATCCATGGTTCCTGTTCTCTCTTTTTTTTTTTTTTTTTGTGTTGCATTATTGACGCTTCTTCAAAGAGTTTTTCAGAATGCTGTAGCATAGTCTGCTAAGTCTCCATCTGAAAAAAAGTCAAAACTGGCCCCAGTAATATAACCAGAACATCTGAAAAAGCTGTGTATTTTAAAAGTTATTTTATTTATTTGTTTAAAGCATTTATTTATCTATTGCCTCTCAGCCTGCCAGGGCCCCTGAGGTGATGTACAAGAGATACAAAACATTTAAAACATGAAATATAAACAGATAAAAAGTGGCTGATGTTATCAACAATCGGATTTTACCTTTGATAATCTATACGCTTCCCTGCAGTAGTTGTCATACTATTGTTATAGTTGTATTTCAGGGCTGAAAAGCATTCTGGGGAGGCCATTTCAAAAGAGGATATGTGTGTTCACTTACACAGAATGATAGCAATAGGAATCTAAATTCCATCTTGATTTCTCGTCATGAAGTAAATGGGAAAACTTCAAAAAATTTCCCTTCAAGCTGAACTGTTGCTATATGACAGAAGATTTGTGGTTACTGCTCATGATCTCAGAGCAAAATTGATTATGTCCATATGTGTTTTTGCATATTCCCATACACTGTATAATACTGGATGATGATGATGTCTTGTTGTATGTATGAACAAGTAGATTTATTGATCAATTGATTGATTAAATTTATATTCCACCTTTTTCTGTGTATAAAAGTCAGGGCAACTAACCTGAGATTCAAGATTAGATTTGTTCTTTGCATGATCAATCATCCTGTCCTGTTGCAGTTGATTTTTGTGTGTGTATTTTTGCTGATCAACTATGAAATAATGAGACCCCACACAACAATTGGGTTCAGAATGAGCCTCATTTAAACTACTAACTATTTAAGGTTCAACACTTAAGTTCAAATGGGGGGGGGGGAGCAACCTTGTGCAGGAGCAGCTGGAACAGGTGGTCTGTCCCAGACCTTCTCCCCAGCTTCTCCTGGATGACACACCTGAGCCCCAAGGAGAACCCAAATACTGAATTGCTCCAAAGACATCCTGCTATTGGTAAGCCAACCCAAGAATCCAGCTCCAAGTTGTGAGTCTTAAAGTGAGGGCTAAACCTCAGGCCAGCTCCAAGGAAAGGCTCCCTCCCCAGTCCTGGATCTCATGACCCTTAGAAGCAGTTCCTGAGACCCCCTCCTTTACCAAATGGATGCAAATGGTTTAACTGAACTCCTACTTTATTTCCCCACTATCTGCCAAGTGACTACCTATTTAAGACACCTCCACATGCCAAATATATAAATCCCCAATTGACAGTGTAGGGTACAAAAAAAAATGGAAAAGAGGCAGGAAGGTGGATCGATGAAGATCCAAAAGAGAGGGAAGCCTTTAAACATTCTGGCTCTGCCCCCATGCTCTTTGTCACCATGACTCTGAGAAGCATGGCTTCTCTTCACTTGAGGAAAGGAAACACACATCCCTCAAACAAGAATATGTGGCATAAAGTGGGGATCTGAATTGTGAATGTGTTGTGCCTAGCTTCACAAAAAGAAAACTACCAGATTCTTTTTCAAAACAAATCTTTTGTATGGATTATAGGTTGTACAAATTGTGAAAACCATTTTGTAAAAAACATACATCTGCACTAGAAGCCAAGATTACGTAGGTGCAATACCTACCGGCAAAATGTAGCGTGGAGGCGGAGGCAGTAGGGATAGGGAGTGCGCACCATTCAGATGCTCTCTAACCCTACTACGTACTAGGGTTAGCCTAGTACGTACTGGCGGCGGCAAAATGGCGGCACCCTATCTAAATGGGCACCACCATTCAGGGAGGGGCGTTTTCCATCTAGCTTAAAATCAGCAGTAGTAAAACCTCTGCTAAAAAAGCCCTCCCTAGATGCCCTGATTAGGAATAACTATCAGCCTGTGTCACTGCTGCCTTTTCTGGGGAAGGTGATCGAGGGAGCAGTTGCTTTCCAGCTTCAAGGGATCTTGGATCTGTGTAAATTTACAGCGCTTTATAAATAAAGGTTAATAATAATAATAATAATAATTGGAAGAAACAGATTTTCTAGACCCATTTTAAACTGGCTTCCAGGCGGGCTATGGAGTTGAGACTGCCATGGTCGCCTTAGTCGATGATCTCCGTCTGGGCATGGACAGGGTAAGCGTGTCCCTGTTAGTGCTTTTGGACATCTCAGCGGCTTTCGATACCATTGACCATGGTATTCTTCTGGAACACCTGAGGGAGTTAGGTATCGGAGGCATTGCGCTCCAGTGGTTCCGTTCCTACCTCTCAGGTAGATTCCAGATGGTGCAGCTGGGGGACATTTGCTTCGATAAGAGGGAACTAACATCTGGTGTCCCTCAAGGAGCTATTCTGTCCCCCATGCTATTCAACATTTACATGAAACTGCTGGGAGAGATCATCCGGAGACATGGGGCGTGGTGTTATCAGTATGCTGATGACATCCAAATATGTTTCTCTGTGTCTCCGACTCATGCAGTGACTAGGGATGGCATCTCTTCTCTAAATGCCTGCTTGGAGTCGGTAATGGGCTGGATGAGGAAAAATAAACTCAGTTTGAATCCAGAGAAAATGGAAGTACTAGTGATAGGCTCTCCCGGTCCGGGTAGTGAAATTTGTCCACCTCTCCTGAATCGGGTCACGCTCCCCCTGAAGGACTCAGTCCACAGTTTGGGGGTGCTTTTGGACTCGTCGCTCCAGTTGACTTCTCAGGTGGATGCGATGGTCAAAAGCACCTGCTACCAGCTTCGGCTGATATGCCAGCTGCGACCCTACCTAGGCCGGGGGGACCTTGAAACAGTGGTACATGCTCTGGTAACCTCTCGGTTGGATTTCTGTAATGCGCTCTACATGGGGCAACCCTTGTACCAAACCCAGAAGCTTCAGCTAGTGCAGAATATGGCAGCAAGGTTGGTCACTGGATGTTTCAGGGCTGACCATATAACACTGGTTTTGCAAGATCTCCATTGGCTGGCTATTTGCTTCTGCCACAATACAAGGTGTTGGTTATAACCTATAAAGCCCTAAATGGCTTGGGCCCAGGTTACTTGGAGGACCGTCTCTCCCCATATAATCCGCCCCGCACACTTAGGTCAGCCGGGAAGAATTTGTTGAGGATCCCGATGGCGAGATATGTGTCAACCTCGCAAAGGCCCTTTTCCATCTCGGCCCCTAGGATCTGGAACACCCTTCCCAATGAGCTCCGCTCCACCACCTCCCTGGATTGCTTTAAAAAGAGACTTAAGACCTTCTTGTTTCGGCAAGCCTTCCCAGATGCTCTTTGACTCCCCCCTGTATGTATTGTATTATCGACTGCACTCAGCTAGCTTGGATTTGATGTAGTGGTTTTAATTTGTATAATTTTAATGTTTTTATTGTTTTATTTATGTATTGCAATTTTTAGTCTGTATTTTGTTATTGCAGTTTCTATCTGTACACCGCTTTGATCACTGCGGAAAAGCGGTTTATAAATAAAACTCATTATTATTATTATTATTATTATTATTATTATTATTATTATTACAACGTGACAGACACATAGCATCCACATGTTGCATCACGCTTGCGATGTCATGAGCGTGCTATTTGTTCACTCTGGCATCACAAGCGCAACTAAAAAGAACCTGCTTTTTGCGGGTTCTTTTTGCTCCACAGGGAAGCCCCGCAGTCTGGAGGCTGCGGCTTCCTCAGGGAGCAAACTAGGGTGGTGGGAGACTGCCCTTTTTGGGTGGGCTGTATCCCGCCTTAGGTAGTCAGATATATTTGATAATCATGTCTGTATGTGCCATGAGATGATGTGTCTTACTGCACCATAATGCTTGACAAAGTGTTAGTTTGGAGGGACAAAGGAAGACCATATTATATGTGGATTGACTGAATCAAAGACCTGAGCTGTTGATGAATCTGGTCCGATGTCGAATGGATGAAGATGGACGTCAGTTATCTCTCCACCAAGAGTCAGAGCGAAGCTTCAAACACAAGCCTCCGGCTTGCTTGGAAGAGTGCCTGGAGAAACAGCTGCCAAATCAAAGAAACATCACTCTCCAGCTTTCACTCCTAAGAGGGCTTTATTTGTTCTTAGTTCCAAACACATGAACTAAACACCACTATCCAAATTTCACACCAACCATCACACCACACTATCCCCACACAGTATAAAGAGTGTTTGGGCTTGCCAGGAGGCCACCACTTAGCTCAACCTCTTCCTGTACAAGTTGATATGCACCATGGACACCAATTCCTCTTCCATCTGATGACATACCATATTTACATTTACTGTACTTGCTGTTCAGCACATTTGATCTTGAACATTTGGCTGCTGCTCTGGACTCCAGCTGTAGCCGATCTAGGCTTCTGCAGACATTGCCACATCTGAACATTTTCACCTTTTAATACCTTAACATGAGCATGGCAGCTGATGACTAAGGTTTTGAAGGTCTCTTATTCTTATGGCCACAATATGGCAAAGTTGTCTTGATGGCAAATAACAACAGCTGTAACTTGACAAATTTTGTTTTGCATCATATTTCAGATATCTCAAAGAGACTGAGGAATCTTTGAGGTACCGTTTTAAAGTAACTAGAATCTTAGTAGACTGGCTGGCCCAGACATTTTTTTTTTTTTTTTTTTTTTTTGCATGAGAAAGAGCAGCAAAACGGTGCCTGCTGTGCACTGACCCAAAGTGTATAATATTCACAGACAACCAAGGTACACTATTGTGGTACTTATAATCTCACAAGAACTACTCTTCCATCCCTGTGCCAGAAAAAAACCCAAGCACAACAAAGTAAACAACTAAAATTTTTTCTGTACATCCATGATATCCATAGTCAACTATCTGAGGTGGAGAGTTCACTCAACTTAATGAAGAATAAAAATTGAAGTTTTCCCTTTCCATGTTCTTCCTATCATCTTGAAAATTGTGTTTAAAATGCACTTTTTCTGGGGAGAGAGTCTATGGTGGGTTACAGACCACCATAAGGGATGTCCTTAGGACGTCCCATTTTGAAAAAGGGGCATCTCTTCCAGATGCCCCTTACCCTGTTATGGACAGAGTCTGTAACAAATGGCGGCGGCCGTTCCACACGGCCGCCGCCATTTTGATGTAACGGACACTCTGCGTCCGCACATGGCGCCCTGGAAGTGACGCCACGAGTGCACAACTAGCTGCAGCTCCCGGACGCTGCAAGCAGCGGCGGCGAGAGAGCGCTGCTTCTCGGCGGTATGTAACCCACCTATAGGTTTCATCAGGTTTCCAAAGGGGCTCATGATCCAAAGGGATTAAGAACCACTGTGTATCAGTAAGGCTCGTCTTGACCAATGGCAGCAATATTTCTTTCCATCCTCAGCTGACAGCCACAGATCAATCAGCTTCAAGTAGCAATTAAAGAACCACTGTTTTTACTCTTAATTGGCTCTACTTGCCATTAGTGATTTAATTGCATGACCAAATCCGATTAGCTGTGGAAAGTCATGGCTTCATTTCCACATTCCTAGAAGAGATATGAATGAAGGGAGTCACTTCAGAAATTGGAAAGAAGACCTAATTAGACAAAACAATTGGCAGAAAAACCTGAGATCTATAAACATATTTCTTCAGATAGGTTGGAAAAAAGGTGTCCATAAAGCTATATAGCTCCTGGAAGGGACATCCCCACTTATCCAATGCAGGAATTAGAGAGGTAATTTCACCAATTCTTCCCTGTCCTCCACAGCTCCAGAAAATTTGCTCCAAAGTATTTGTATTCCCTATGGGATGGGGGGGATAGGGGACATCGATTAGCAGAACCTTAAATTTACTAAGGGGGATGTCAGAATCCAGTCTTCTGTTTCCCAATAAGAAAAATAGTAAAATAGCTACATTTCCCAGGTCATACTGTGTATATTACCAGAATGTGTTCTTTTAAACCTGAAATAGTTTATCATTCTCAAATCAAGTGTGTTTTGACTTGATCACTTCTAAGTGTAAAGAAACTTTTTCATCACTTCAAAATGAAATCAGATTGATTCAACAGAGTAAGAATGTATTTCCCCCCTTGTATTCTGATCTTTATCTGTACTTTTTCTGCCCTATAGATATCATCCTCGAGGACAAATCTTCCTGAAAAAGAAAGATTTTATCTGCACTTCGTAGAAACAACATTCTTTTAGTTCCACACTTTTAACAGGTACGTACACCACTTATATTATAATCATTCCATTAATCAAAAATGATGTTATAATTTAAAAGTTTGGTGTGTAAGTGTGCGTGCAATTGAGTGCATGTGCACCATTTGGTCACAAACTATGCATATATTTTCTTAATGTTTCTTCTAGATGAAGAAATTTTTTATGGAAAGTAGCAGAGCTAGAAATGGAAAAGCAGCAAAGCCACATCTCTCTCTGGTGCCACCTTGCACAAAATAAAAGTAACTCAACAATTCCCCCCCCCCCCTCATATCTAAGGCTTTTTCTTGGTAGTAGGCTAGTACCTGCAGCTTAAGTTTATATTCCTCCATTATTCATTGGGGAGAAGGACAACTCATTACATTTAGGTACTCAATTACTCGATGTGCAACAATGAGTAAATTCCCTCTGGTGGCTCACTGGACTGGATAAATTTATTAAGTATTTTAAATGAATGTTTATCAAATATTATATGAGTGGATTTTATATTTTAACACTGTTATGCTGGATAGAAAATGTGGGAAAGCCATTTTATAATTCATGCATGCATTAGTAGATTCACCCTTTCCATTTTATTTACAAGTGTTTGATTTTAGATGGGGGTAATCTATGTAGGATACATGTGTAGAAATCCCCAAAGAGTATTTCCCCCCCCCCCAATGAGATTAGCTTTCCACATTAAAAACAGATCATGATATACAGATTTGCAAATATAATTTATCATAAAATGTTACATTTTTCTAATAAAATAAATACATGAAATGCATGTGTTTCCAGCTTGATAAGTTGCAATCAGTGATCTGAGTTTTCAAGGACATTATTCCAGTTTAATTGTTTTCAATGGCACAGCCCATTCCCTGTGGAAGGTAAGAGTTAGATTCCATTTTTGCCTTCTAAATGTGAATGCAATCTCAATAACTAAATCAGTCACATTAGGGCATGTAAATAGTCAAAGAAAAAAGACCCTCCTTTTAAACCCAATCAATCAATCAATCAATAAAACTTTGCAGGTTTTTAATGTAATTGGTTAATTATGAGTAACTAAATAGTAATGTTAATAAAAAATAAAAATTCTAAGAGAATTCCATCTATTGAATCTGAGATATTTGAGACAGTTTTTGAATCCATGTTCAGTAAATAGTATTAATATATCTTGTAGATACTCATTGTTCTTTGGTTGGCCATTGTTCCAATAACTTTTTTATTTATGAAGAATAAGCCTATGTACCTAAGCCTCTTGATCTCTAAAGGTTATCAAATAAAACAATAGCCACTGTTGTTTTCATCTATGGATGTATTTCTTTAGGTGTGGACCTCAGGAATGTCTGAATGGTTTTGGAAACCATGGTAACAATTGCCATTATTTGTGCTATATTATAGTTATGTTGGATATTCTGAAAAAGAACTCTGCAGAACTACCATTACCTATGCATGAAAATCGTTGTAGTACAGAACTGATCTATAGCATTATACCAACCTGAGGTACATTTCATGCAGCCTAATCTCCAGATACAAATCCATGACCAAATATTTGTCCAAATAGTTCATGTGCACACTTCAACTCTATGAAATTTGTGTTGTTATTGATTGATTGCATTGTCAAGAAGGATGCGAATATGTCCATTCATACCTAGGAATTTATCATACGATTTGTGTCTGAAAACTGCTTGTCAATCTGTTACTTGCAGTGCTGGAGCCTTTTGGCAGATTCAGGGTCAGAGCCCTGCAAATAAAATAACACTGCAGGAAACAGAGCAACAGGAAACCCAGCAAGAAACATTGTATCATAAACTAATACTGCACAGACTGATGGCCAGAGGGCTCTATGTGCAAAACAATAAATTATTCAAACATTGCAGTGCATGAATGTGCAAGACTCTGAACAAGAAATTGTGCAATGTGGAGCATGTAAGAGAGAGTAGTCAAAGGATGTGCAATGAATTATGTGGATGTTAGTTTTTCTTTATTTCTTAAGCTTCTTGCACAAATTGTATAGAGAAAATAATGTTTTTAACCAGGAAGCTGTTTTACATGCAGAATGCTCTCAGTTTTCTCAGTTGCAGCCTATCTCTCCCACCTCCTTTCTTATCTATTTTGGTGATTTGACTATTGTGAGTAAGGAGGCATATCTCAGTGGTTTGCTGTACATTTTGCATGCTGAAGGCATGAAGATATTTGGCATCTTCAATTAGGGTTGGTAAAGGCTGCTGTCTGAAAGTCAGGAGGGCTGCTTCCAGTTGGTGTAGACATTTAGTTCTGGATTTATGAACAAGCTATGTAAACTGAAGCTTTGAGCCACAGATTATGGATGGACTCTTTAAAAAACTTTGTTGAGGAGTATTGCTGTGGGGCTTCTTGAATTCAGCATAATTTAGAGCTTCAGTATTTCTAAATCAAGCCATGAAAATATGGCATGCAATATTCAAAGCTTGTAAATGATTAGGTGTCAGTATAACTCAGTATGACTGCTGAATGGTTAGAATGTTAACTAGAGTAACAGGTTTAATCACTAACTCCTAAGGGATCCCAACAGAGAGTTAGGATGAGATTAATATTAGACCTCACTCACTCACAAACCACGAGGTTATGAGTCCAATACCAGCCAGGGGCTTTGGGTCAACACAACCTGGCATCCTTCTGTAGGTCACTAAAATGAGTATCCAGCTTGTTGGGGAAATTAGTTTACACTTTGTAAACCTCTTAGTACATTGGTAAGTGGCATAGAAATGTACTTGGTATTGCTACCTCAGTTCATACAATTCCTAGACTTCCAAGTCACTTCTTGTGGTGCACATCCATAACTGCAAAACAATGACTTTATATGGCACTATTTATGGTGACGTGTTTTGCAGATTCCTCCTCTTCAAAAGAGATGACACCACCATACAATCCACTTGTTATAGGTACCAATGTATGTGTAGAGCACTTGCACTAACACTACATGTGGTGTTACGGACATTTCCAGTGGCTGGGGTGGTGTTTACACTAATTCCAAAAGAAGGGAAAAACAAAGCAGTCCTAAGGCTCTGGAGAATGAGGTGGTGAACCCTGTGCCATTTTGAAAGCTTTGATAGCTCATGGCAACTAGGATTTTTTTTCTCCAGTGATTTCAAAAACAGATCTTTATTTGTTTTAAAGACTATTGGTTTTATTAGTGAATGGTACTCCAGAAGTTTTCATAAAGAATGACCCATTCTTATAGCCTTTAAAGGGAATGGAATGGTTTTGAATCTAACAGTGTCTCCTAATCTACCTCTAGAATGCCCTGTTAGGACTTACAGCTGATTGAAATACTGTTGGAGACAGATCTAAGCCTGCACAACTTTTTGTAAGTGGGCTTGGAAGCTGATGGGATTATCATGTCCCTTCTATTGGTGGAGGAACAATTTTGCCTCACTTTATTATTTCAGTCAGTGCGCCTGTATTGCTCTGTATCATATTAATTTAGAAGTTGCACTTAAATATCTCTACTGTGACATGCTGAATGTTGGGTAACATTGCTAAAGCTGAGAAAGACCTTCATTTTATTATCTCATATAGTGCTTAAAAGTGACACTTTTCTAGTATAATTACAGACAGAATATTCTAAAGTTGTGTGGTTTAGTGGTTTTTAAGGAAGAACTATTAATCCTCGGGGAACATCCTCACACTTCATGTGGAAGTTGTTTGCAGAGTCTCTCAACCATTACTGGAGAGTTTGACTTGTGAATGCAGGGAGGGCAACATGTCCATATATTACTAACGGTCTTTCATTAAATCTTTCTTTTAAAAATAATTGGTTCTTTTTAATCTATAATGGAACATGGACTTACAGGCTGCCTGTGATTAAAATTAAGCCTTATTTGTCATTTAATATGGTGCGATGTTTCTTCTGTAATTGAGCAGGGATCGATGCCAACCGTGTGATGGACAGTAAGCTTATCCAACATGACGGAGATGGATTTCAGGGAAGACAAGCTTTGCTGTTCTATGTGCAAGTGGGATGAGCTCGCCATATCAGCAACATTTAATTATTTTGTAGGTAATTATTCATTTGAGGGACACAAGATTCAGAGTAATATTAGATGAGCTGACAGGCCAATACAATTATTGTTTGTTTTTTCTTGGTAGGAGATGAATAATTAGTTTTTCATTATATTTACATAAAATAATGTTTTATGAAATGAAGAAATTTGGTTTGCACCAGAACGAACACAATAGCATTTACTTGTTTGCTGTTAGTGGCTGGTTTGTTTGTTTTTAATGAGAAGAGTGTTGATGTCACAAGAATTATGACACAATATGTTGGGAAATGAGCAGTGAGGGGTCATTTATCAGAGATTATATGGGTTTGTTTGTACTTTCAGAGGATTAAAAAGAAAGAGAGAGAAAAAAATAACAACCATGAATAGCAAGTTTCAGGCAAAGGCATAAGGAGAAAAATAAAATGTAATACAGGCTTTCATAATGAATATGTTCCGCTTCAGCGTGAACAGACTTATTTGAGACTGTGTTTGTGAATATGATTCTTGATCAGGAAAACTGGATTTCTTTTGCTCCATTGTCTGTGGTTCCTGCACCATAAATAATTGTTATCTCTATGCTGGTTTCTAGGCTATAAATATTAATGTTTCACAACCAATATTAATAGAAGCCAAAAAGAAAAAAAATCAACCTGTTTTTTGGCAGCCTCTGTGAACTAGAAGGACTATGTCTCAAGCAGGTATTATCTATTTGTTGGGATTTCCATCTTTTAATTTTACAGAGCAGAGAATGTCAAGTTTGTATCTTTACCTTTTTCATCCCAAACTGTGGATGGATGCATCAGAATGCACACGTTGTTAAATGAATCTTTTTCTCTCTGGCTGTCGCAAAGGCTTGGGTGTTGTTGCTGCCTCCCTTCTTCCCTCACCCCTTCCATAATATCATTAGATCTATGATTTCTGGGCCTATCTCAGCCTGTCAAAATGCAATATCCACTGAGATAATGCAGAAGATTTTTTGGCCACTATGGTGTTGCATGGTTTTGTATTACTTGTCAAAATCAGTGGAAAAATTAAGAAAAGCAATCGGAATCATCTAGGCTTTTCCTTATATTTTTTGTGGTAATGAAATTACAATGGCAAGGACTACACATTGTTGCTGATATATAGAAAGGGCAATTCCAATAATTTTCTTATAGATTGTAAGTAGACATTATACACTGCACATGTACATATATATTTTTCATGTGGCATTTGTGTTTGCTTTTTATGTTTATGATAGTATGTATAGTTGTTGGGATTATACATTGCACTAGTATCGAGTGCAGCTGTATGAGGGAAATCCCCCACTCATGTAATGTGTGGCTGCGACTGAACACCTGTCTCCATATCAAATAACTGGGCGATTGTTATGGTTGGTTATTTGATGTCCAACACATGAAAGAATGGGACCAGAGACAGACACTGAGAGAAAATATTGGCCACATTATTCAACTATAACCTATCTTAATTTATTTCTCCAGAAGTGCAAAAGGGAGGGGAACAACCAAGTGCAGGACTAGCTGAAGCAGTTGGTCTCTCCTAGTCCTCCTCCACAGCTTTCCTTGAGTGAAACTCCTGAGCCCCAAGGAGAATCGAAAAACTAGGGTTGCTCCACTGTTGGCTTTCTGCCTCAGGATAACCACAGGATCCAACTCCTAGTGTCCTGTTGAGGGCAAGACTCCCCTGGTCAACCCAAAGGACAGCTTTCTTCCTTATCTCCCAAGTCTCATGACACATAGGATCAGTTACAGAGAGGCCTATCCTTCACCAAAAGGATGCCATTGGTCATAATCAAACTCGTCCTTTCTGCTCCAACTGCCTGTTAAGTGGCCACCTATTTAAGATACCGCTCAGGCCAAATTCCAAGTCCCTATCTCACTGTATAGGTTAGACAAAAACAAAACACAACAAAGAAACAAAAAATCACAGAAAGGGGGGAAAGTCCTACCTGGTCCAAAAATGACCAGCAAAGTTACACTGTGTTAGAGGTGGAAAGATGGGTTAAAAAATTCAAAAGGCAGGTGACTGAGGGGCAGCAAAGGCTTAAATATGTTTAGCTCCACCCCATAACACTCTTTGCCTTGTTGCAAAGCCCCAAGATGAACATTAGTATGGCAATTGCTCTTGGAGGACATCATGTGTGGCAATTGCTCTTGGAGGACATCATGTTGGAGGACATCATCCGAAAAACTAGGAGTGACCGAATAACACTCGTACGAAAATCTCTTGACTGGCTGCCTATTAGTTTCTGGGCACAGTATAAGGTGTTGGTTATAACCATTAAAGCCCTACATGGCTTGGGCCCAACCTATTTGAAGGATCGCCTGCTCCCATATAATCCACCCTGCACACTCAGGTCCTACGGAAGGAATCTATTGCAGTCTTTAAAAACCAGACTAACTGCTACCTCCCAGAGGGCCTTCTCTGCAATTGCTCCCAAACTATGGAACGGTCTGCCAGATGAGATCCGTCAAATTGCCAGCTTAGACAGCTTTAAAAAAGTTGTCAAGACGGATCTTTTCCGGCAGGCCTTTCCTGAATAAAAGTGCCCGCCCACAGAATGACTGCCCCTCACATCATGTATCAGCCCACTGCTCTGACTTCAATATATATATATATATATATATATATATATATATATATATATATTCTGTTTTAATAGATATTTTAATTGTAACATGTTTAATCCTGTTTTAAGGGGGGAATTTGGGACACAATTTTGTAAATGTGGATTTTAATGTGTTGTGAGCCACTTTGATTGTCTCATCACAGAAAAGTGGGATACAAATAAAAGTTTTATTTATTATTTATTATTTATTATTTTCATATACTCTCCACTATGCAAGCAGTGCAGAGGGATATGTGATGTTTTGCTTTAAGAACATTGTCTGAATTCCAACATGAACCGATTTTCATTTCTTAAATCAGAACTGTATTATAAATTCACTTTAGAGTATCTTGAATATGCTGGTGGAGCTCTTCAGACAAGCATACATCTTTTAAGGAAATAAAATGAAGACATTTCTATTTTAAAAGAAGATAAATTTATTTAAATTAAAATATGTGGTTAAATACAATTTTAAATATATTTTTTCTTCAAATATGGAGTTGACGTAAAATAGATTAATCAGATGGACAGATAGATAGAGGTGTGTATGTGTGTGTGTGCATGCGCATGCGTGTGCATGCACACATGCCTTCAAATTACCTGTGGAGGTATTGCAACCCCATGAATTGCATAGGGTTTTCCTGGGTAAGGAATGCTCAGAGGTGGTTTTGCCGGTTCTTTCAAAATATTTTCTAGGACAATCATGAATCTGTTTTAAAGAACTATTTTAAAATCATTATTGTATTTTATTGTTGTGATTTGTATATTTTATCGGGTTGTAATTCCACCTCGATCCATCTGGGAGAGGCCGGAAAA
>NC_056523.1:118418320-118594955 GCF_019175285.1 Sceloporus undulatus | reverse complement strand
TATTATTATTATTATTATTATTATTATTATTATTATTATTATTATTATTATTATTGTCAAATGCCATTAATTTTTCACATATTCCTAACTGTAACATGGAAAAAAGTAGACTAATTCATCAATTTCTACCAATAAATGCATAAAAGAATAACAAAGCAACAACAGCAGCAACAAACCTCCCACTTAACAGGTTCTTGCTCTTTATAGAACGGATAGTGTGATCTGCTGTATTTTGCCTTTAGATCTGTATGTGCAGTTTGTTTTAGTTATATGCCCAGTTCTATATAACTCTTTGTAACCCTGAAAGGAAATGTTCCTTTAAAAAAATTATGGCATGTTCTTGTATATAAAGATGGTATTTGGACTAGATTAGTTACACCATGATGTAAATGACTTCAGAAAATGCATTCAGGTACTTCTCCACTGAATGCAACACAGCACTGATAGATATCTGAGCATCCTTGTGTAGCTGTGCATTCCAATGTGCATTCAAATGCATATCCTATTTATACCCATGATTTCTGATCGAGCAAGCATTATATATTCAGACATCTCCTTCCATATATAGATTTCCTTCTCTGGAAGAGAGAATTTTAATTGCATGACTATGCCTCATGTTTTCTGTTGTTCAATACGCTGCACTCAAAAAACAAAACAAAACAAAACAAAAAACAGCATAAGCTTAAGCACCTTAACTGTTTTTGGCTTTAGAAAAGAAGCTCTGCACCATATAATAAAGAATGAAATTTAAAGGAGTAAAAAACAAAAACAACAAAAGCTGGACATGCAAAGAAGGACTTGAAAACTTTCACATCTAGGGGATAGGTATAATACCAAGTAAGGGAAATATATGGGCTTACAGGCTGCCTGTGATTACATGGCAACATGTATTATAGTTACTGATTCATAAGCCACA
This sequence comes from Sceloporus undulatus, assembly GCF_019175285.1. Taxonomy (NCBI): domain Eukaryota; kingdom Metazoa; phylum Chordata; class Lepidosauria; order Squamata; family Phrynosomatidae; genus Sceloporus; species Sceloporus undulatus. The sequence continues at coordinate 118,594,039 of NC_056523.1, read as the reverse complement.
GTTACAGATTTATAATTCACTAATACTAGGCATTGGCATCACTAGGGTTGGCATCACCCAGTGCAGTAACCATGCATTGACCACCTCCCTTACCACTACATACAGAGTCCTTAATAATGCCTTTTGTCCTAATGTTACTCATAAATCATAATTACCGAATGTATCTGAATATAAAAGCAATAGTTGTGACAGAAACAGCTGTTAAAATTGAAATTATATCTTTAAATTACAATATCATACACATAGCCTAAACAATGTACATTGTTTCATGTAAAGTGAAAATTTGGCATGATGTTATGTTTTTAAAGAATTTTTAATTTATTATTAAAATTTAATTTAAAAATAAATTTATACCCCTCGCCCCAAAAAACAACAACACTGGGGCCTCTCCTTTCTCTTCCTACTGAGCTTTACTCCACTCACACTGTCTCTTCAGCAATTTAAAGGGACACAGGTGAACACCACAGCTTGTTTCTGCCAAAAGGCAGGTGTTTGGGGGAACAGCAGTGGCACACACACACACCTAGGATGTCATCTGATGTGATCCACAACCCCCACACATCCTGAGTGATACCACTGATATTAGCTATCCACAATCATGTCACTGTTGTCACATTTGTAAATGCCCCTCCAAACCTACTTTAACCATCAGTGGCCACACCAAGTGGAGGAGGTCTGTTCAGCTGCCAATCAGGACACAGCAAGATGATGCTCCAAACCACTTTCCACCACAATGCTTCTTTGATCGTTGCAGCCATGCTCCCTGATCAGTGGCAGAACAGACCTACATTGCTTAGTGAAGCTGCTGGATTTTAAGTTAGGTTTGGTGGATCAGGCCAGGAGACTATTGTAATTTAAAAATATAATTTTAATTTTGCCAGCTGTTTCTCTCACAACTATTGCTTTTATATTCAGAGACATATGGTAATTACGATTTATGAGTAACATTAGGACAAAAGACATTACTAATGACTCTGTATGTAGTGTTAAGGGAGGTGGTCAATGCATGGTTATTGCAATGGGTGATGCCAACCCTAGTGATGCCAATGCCTAGTATTAGTGAATTATAAATCTGTAACTGTGGAATTTCAGTAAAGCCCTTTAGGATATTATATAGAACATTTTTTCACAATCTGGAACAGAGTCTTTTCAATATGGGGGAAGTATTTACAATAAAGCTAAAGGCTTCTATCCAATGATATTCTTGTACTACTGTGGGGAAGACAAGCAAAGATGCTCAGGAAGAGGTTTGGAGACTACATGGGAAGGAGGTGTACCAGGACATGCACTTGTGTGAGTTCAGACAGATCCCATATTACTAGGAAATTTATTTCTGTTTTATAGTGTATGATCAATAGACTATAAAACAGAAAATGATATGATATTAGCTGTGACACACACTCCTCTTATAACCACTATATTTTTCTGGATGACAGCACCCTGGGCCTTCTTCCCCCACAACTGTCCCAAAAATAAAACAGACTCTTTTAAAAAATCTCTGTTAAAAGGGCTTTATAATGGTAATGTGGATGTATTTCAAGATGCAGACCAGCTTGTTCCAAAACAAAATCAAAACTTTATTGTATAGATGTTTCTAACAAAAATTATTTGAATAAATGTAAATAAACAACTGTTGTTACAGGCACTTGTGTTTTTTATTTCAGATGGTAAGGTTTCTTCTTAGTTATGACTGTTATAAAAATGGTTTCCTTATACAAATCTCCACAGAATCTCAATGTTATGATCTTTAAGGACACTCATATTGTCCTTATAAAGAATATTTTCTTAAGCCAAACTAATATCTCTGCCTCTCAGGTTAACTATATCCCTCAGGACATCTCTTTATTAAAACTCCTTCACCTAGAGTTCTAAACAGAAACTGTGAAGCAGTACAGACAGATGGCTCCATGCCGCCCATCTCTGCTGCATGTCTGTGCTGCTGCGTCCCCATGCTGCAGCACAGATGCACCACAAAAAGAAAGAGTCGCCTAGAGTGGCTTTTTTTTTTGCGATGCCGGAAACAGGAAGGGGCGCAGCCATGATGTCATTCCTGCCAGTGACATCTGGTCGCTGTACAGTAGCGGTGGCATCATGGTGGCCCTCATATGGATGGGAGGCTGCTATGATGCTGGAGTCCATACGTATTAGGGTTTAAGAGCATGCGGTTGCTGCGTGCTCCCGAACCCTAAAACCGTCGCCGCCACCATACCACAACGCGCCCGTGTGTACTGGGCCTAAGTCTTTCTTCTCTGGACTTTAGCCCTAAGATTCCTATCCTGGAACCTTCTAAAATCTGTCCCTCTCTGGACACAGCAAGACACTATCACTCTGAAAACCAAAACCCTTTCTAACTTCTGACACTGCTGGGGTTTTTAATCTTCTCCCAGCCAACATTTCATTGGTTACTGTCAGCTGGCTGATGATTGGCTATTGCTTGTCTAACCCACATCTGCCTGATTTCTACATTAGTAAACATAATGATAAATAAGGAGAGCCAGCATGGTCTAGTGGTTTGAGTGTTGGACTACAATTCTGGACTCCAGGGTTTGAATCCCCACTTGGCCATGGAAACCCCTTGGGTGACTTTGAAGAAGTCACACTCTCTCAGCCTCAGAGGAATGCAAGGGCAAACTCCCTCTGAACAAATCTTGCCCAAAATCCCCATGATAGGTTTACCTTAGGGTCTCTATAAGTGAGAAAGAACTTGAAGGCACAGAACAACAACAAAATGATAAACACATTTATTTGGATCAAAAAATATAATGTAGATTTTCTACTTACTTTTTTGGGAGAAAGAAGACAGCATTTTGTAAAATTCCTGTTAGTCATTTAAATGCCCTGTGGTAAACTTTGATGTGAGCTGGAGCCACTTGAGTTTTAAAAGTCCTTTTACATACTTTCGTTATTTATATTACTGTATGGTACAAAGGAAGGCTGACATTGGTAAGCATTATGCATGAAAAAAAATCCCTGTTTACTGCTGGTATTGAACACATGGAATAAATATCAAAACAAACTGAATTGTAGAAGTTCAAGGCTGTCCCTTAGATGCAGTTGAAATGATTACATGTCAGATTCTCTGATGCATCTATGGCTAAGGAGGCACAGCATTTTGCTGTGAAGCACTCTGAAGCTGAAATGTTCAGTACCCCTAACTGATGCTCAGTTATAACTGATGCAACAAATTTCATAAATACACATGTGTGGCTGGATGTTCCCCCAAGGGCTCTTTGTAAAATGACATATTTCCTGCTTCCTTGGAATATTATACACACTTCTAATTTGGGGATTGAATTGCACCCTATCAATAAACATCCTCAAACATCTTGGGGCTCACAGGGAAGATGGGGGAGGGTGTTTATGATTTGGGAAGATGATGACATAGGAGAGGAGGATAAAAAAGTGAGGATAGTTTTAAAAAAGACATTGAGCCACATTGCACTAAGACACAATTTATTATACAGTAGAATAGCATAAATTAAAATACTTTCTAACCAGTTTGATAAATTGCATGTCCTGTATAATTGTCAGCAAGTGACACAAGAGCCAGTTGAAATTGGTTATTATTTCTGACCAGTACCACAATGTTGGAAGCCTTGTTATAGGATATGTAAAAGGGATGGATGAATTCAGTACACTGTTGCTTACCCAATCTTAAGGCAGTGTTTTCGTCTTTTGGACAAATGAATATAAAATAGTTGTGGTGTAAGACTAATTCATTTTTAGGGCCTGATCAGTCCAAATTCTGTCTATTTGTATCTGATCTGGCCTAATTAATATATGAATATGGATTGAAATTCAGGAATCTACCATTTGCTTTTGCAATAATTGTTTTTGGGAAATAAAAAACAGATGTAATTGTGTTGTGTTTCAAATAAGTATGTGAAATTTGGAGATATGGTAGCCCTCCATGGTGTGTGCATATGTGTGTGCGCATATGCATGTGCACATAGTTGTTAACTGCCATCAAGTTGACCTCCAGGGGATTCTATCATCAATAACTGTTCAGCACATAGCAAATAAATTAAATGTGTGTGTGTGTTTGTGTGTGTATATACAGATACACACATATGTTTATATACATGTGTATAGCATGTAATTTGTTCCCCTGTTATGTGCTACATAAATAGGGAATATATTTATAATTACAGCAAAAGAGTAGATGATGGGATGTTTGAAGGGATTTGAATAAAGCTAGTGAATGGCAGTTGGTCAATGGCAGTTGGCATAATTAAATATTTGGGAATTGGGAGAGATTTGTGTAGTTTGTGGGGTGAATGAGTGGTTCAGGTCAATCAGGTTTAGGAATTAATGAGTGGAATTTAATAATCTGAATTAATAGTTTCAAGAGAAGAGTGCAAATGAAGCAAAATATGTATTCATTTTAAATGTTTGTTCTTATAGTTAACTGTCTTTGATCCAACGTTAACTCATGGCGACACTGTAAATGAGGCATTTCCAAGCTCCTCTGTCTCCAGTCACTTTGTTGAGGCTCTGCAGGCTCTGGACCATGGTTTCTTTGACTTGAGTTTATCCATGTAGTATATGGTCATCCTCTCTTGCTACTGCCCTCAACCTTTCATAGCATTATTGTCTTTTCCAGTGAGTCATCCATGCCTTTTCATGATGTTGCCAATGTATGACAGCCTCAGTTTCACCAACTTGGCTTCCAGGGAGAGTTCAGGCTTGATCTGTTGAAGGACCCATTTGTTTGTCTTTCTGGCTGTCCACGGTATTGTCAGCACTCTTCTCCAGCACCACATCTCAAATGAGCTGATTTTCTGTCATCTTTCTTCACTGTCCAGCTCTCACACCTGTGCATGATGGTAGCGGAATATAATGGATTGTATTATTAAATATATTTAATATGTTTACATTCAATATATTTAGTTATTAATCTATATTGATTTGCTTAGCTTCTGTTAATAAAGTATTGCTTTGGGACACAGAGAGGGAAGGAGAGAGGGACAAACAGAATCAACATGGTGTGGTGGTTTGAGTGTTGGACTACAGCTCTGAAGACCAGGGTTCAAAATCCCACTTTGACATGAAAATCCACTGGGTTTGTCAAAGGGTCACCATAAGGTACAATAAAACTTGAAGACACAGTAGAGAGAGAGGGAGGGAGGGAGGGAGGGAAGGAGAGAGTGAGATTGGGTTCAGACATGGTTTCTGTGGTAACAGCAGAGGATAAAGATAGTGGTGATAAAAGTTGCAGAACATTTCACACAGGAACCTTGAGGGCATCTGGGAGAAGCCCCAAAATGGTGGCCATAGCATTGTTACAGGAGAAAGTCCTTACATGGGTGGCAGAGATAGAGAGGAATAAAGCCCTCACTCTTGGGGGTAGCAATGAGATTGTGGGAGTATTCACATTTGCAGGCAATGGATATTTTGGCAGAACCTTACATCTGCTGTGAAAAATGGGCAGGAGTCTCACAACTCATTCAAATAAATAGAAAGAGTGGGCAAAGATGGGTTTGCATTGAGAATTGATGAGGAAAGAAGCATTACCTAACAGTTTTGTAACCTGTCCTGACCAGTAAAGCAATGCAATTCATTCACACACTTCCATTTGTTCCCACTTGTGTAACTGGAAAAATCAAATAAAATTCCTATATTGCAGCACTTTCTTTAATTTATACCCCAGAGTTACTAAAAACCATTGTGTGTGTGTGTCTGTTTGTGTACGCATGTGTGTGTTCACATATTAGAATATGACAAAATGCGACAAAATGTTGCACTGCCACTTTTGATTATACATACCTTTCTCTATTTGCTCAGAACAAATCCTTAAATTGGAATGTGAGATTGTAGGATATGAGACAGATTTGACTAGAGTATGTCACTGAGTGGTATCTTTTGTAACATCAGGGGGGGGGACCATAAATGGCCTTCTGTTATCTGTTTCCAGCTCAACAGCACTGGTAAAAAGTGTAAGTACTGCAGTGTCTATTTCTAGTTACATTCTAGGAGATTATGACACTTCTCAGATGGTTGAATTTATGGAGTCTTCAGTGTTCATCACACTGGAGGCATGCAACAGTGGGCTAGGAAAGAACTGCCTATATTGAATGTTACTTAATATTCATTTATTCCAGTCATGCTTATTAACTTATTCATGAATTTTTTATAACTTCCAAGATGTAAGTTACCTACAATTTGCTAGGATAAATCACATGCAGATGTGGATGTTAAACACTTGCAGTGTCAGACCACATTGCCACGTTTGCTGAAAAGTTCTAGTGTACAATGCTCTTGGGAGATTTTAAAGCTTTTAACTTAATGTCTACTCCTGCCTGTTTTCTTTGGGCAACAAGAAAACATACATCAGCATATGAGCCCTCGTGAGAGAGAAACCATTTAAAGCAAATGTTTCACACTGAAAATGCTACAGATTTGTAGCCATTATTATTGTTATTATTATTTTGATGCTATGGCTACAAGAAAAAAAACGTGTCACAAAATTTTGCCAAGATATCTTGGAGATGGGACCCTAGTCTAAAAATGAAATTCATTTGTTTCTTATATTTCGGAGCATTTTCAATTTTTTAATTGGGGATACTCAACCTGTAGGTCTATATCTATATATCTGACTTTTGATTCTATTGTTTTGATGGATATGATTCCAGCTCTTTTATTAAAGTTTGCTTAATTTCAGTCTGGTGAGTGATGTCCTTGTCTAGTTTGGTGTTTCCAGATGGTCAATAGGCCAGACACAATTTTCATTTTTCAACCAGCACATTGCTCAAATGCTTCAAATGCATATGAAAAAGATGTGCACTCTTGAAAAGTGTAACTATAAAATGTGCTTCTTTCACATTTGTACAAAACTCTCCTAAAAACCATTTTAGTCAATGGAGAACATGTGTTCAAGCAAGATATATATTTTAAAAATGCACATACTGTGTATGCATGTATATTTGTTTGTGTGTGTTTGTGTGTGCAAACAAAGGAATAGAGTTTGCCTTTTTTTAAAAAACGAACATGGATATGGGAAAGCAATGACATTCATGTATACAGATGTGCACATTCCTAGTTGTATTTATAATGCCAATTTGTTATTGCAAATTACTCCTGAAAGTAAAATAATAATAATAATAATAATAATAATAATAATAATAATAATAATAATAATAATTTTATTATTTTTGTGGGGTTTTGGCCATGTTCTCTGAAGATGACAGCCACAGATGCTGGTGAAACATCAGGAATAAACTCTTCCAGGTCACAGCCACATAGCCCAAACACCCCACCCCAAAAAAAAAAAAAAAAAAAAAAATAAACCCTATGGAAAGCCTTTGACATCACAATAATACTATTGTTGGATCAATATGTATAATCCATAAATGAAGTTTCCTCCACCTCACCATCTGTCAGAGCAGATGGTTAATCTCCACCCAGAATGCCCAAATATGTTTGATTTCTGGGACAGTATTTAAAACAGATAAATAAAAACAGTTTACAACAGTAAGCAGTGCTGATGGAACTGACTGCAGGTATCACAATGGTTCATGGGTAGCAAATGAACAACTTGGTGTTATTGTATATTTGTGTTGAAAATGTTCAGATGTTACAGTTTAAAATTGGTTGTAGCTGAAGGCCAAAAAGTCTAGGCCACAGACAATCTGTTCAAGGACGACAGAACAAGACAAAATGTAAACAAGACATGTTTTCTATTTGTACTGTGATTGGTTCCTATGTTGCATGGCAACTTGTGGGAAAGAGGCTGGACTAAGGAGTTACATCGTGGGAAAGTTGATCTAGTGTATTCTGGGAGAATGGACTCTAAGAGTAAGACATGTTGTACAGTTGTTATAGTATTAGCTTGTGTATATAGCAACAGGTATATACAAATAAAGCCCTTGTTATGAGTGAAGCCTGCTAGTTTGTTTCTTTAGTTAAGCAGCTGTTTCACTAGGCATTGTTCCAGCAAGCTGAAGCCTGTGTTGGAGTTTGCTTTGATCCTGAGTTCCAGAAAAGTCTACATCTACATCCAGTTGGTACCAGTTTGGGAACCACAGGCAAGAGACATCACCCAAAACAATTTTTCAAACACTTGGACCTTTTGTTTCCTTCTTGCCATACATCTCTGGCCAGCAGTTACCAGAACACATCAGAGTCTATTACACAGGCTATGAGTAATATGCCTGATCTCCAGCTTTGCTAAGAATTTTCCAGATTTCAGAATACCAGGAAAATCATTCTTCATATAGTATTTGTCCGAGCTTCTGGTTCATGCATTGTTTTCTTGTTGTTGTGTGTTGTCAAATCATTTGTGACTTATGACATCCCGCAGACAAACCTATCACAGGGTTTTGAGGTGTTGAGAATGTGTGACTCACCAAAGGTCACCCAGTGGATTTCAATGGCTGAGCAGGGAATCAAAACCTGTTCTTTAAAGTTGTAGACCAACACTCAAACCATTATGCCACACTGACTCTTTCATGCTTTGCTACCATTGATTAATTTAGGTGGCTAAACTGAAGGGAATGAGTATCAAGTAGTAGATGATGATGATGATGATGATGATGATGATGATGAATAGCAGGTATGTGTGCCTGTGTGCCTGCCTGCCTGCCTGCCTGCCTTTAAGTCATTTTTAATTTATAGTAACCCTAAAGTGACCCTTGGCAAGATTTGTTCAGAAAAAGTTTGACTTTGCATTCATCTGAGGCTGAGAGAATGCCCATGTTCATGTAGTGGGTTTTCATGTCTGAATGGGATTCTGAACCCTGATCTCCAGAGTCTTAATCCAATGCTGAAACTGCTACACCACACTTTCTCTTGAATTTTGTGGTTTCTTGTTGCCACATGTTCCTAGCCAGCAGTCATCAAAAGATTATTATATGATGCAAATTTGTCCAGATCTGTAATGCAAATGCTTAGATTCCATTATTTGTTTTTAAATTATTTCAAATATTTTTCCTGACTATGACTTCAGTTAGGTAGTGCAAAACTCACTCTGGAACATTCTTTGTGTGGTCATGTGTCTTTGTTCAGAAGAATATTCATTTGTGAACTAGACAACCATAATGGAAGGGCATTAAAGGATTTTAGCATCCATTGCAATCATCAACAACTTGTTATTGTTTGTCCAGTAATTGCTCTGAGAGCTCCTGGACCAAAATGTCAGATTTTATTTTGCCCCTGAAGAAGGCCCTAAGAGGATACACAGGGCAAAACACACTGGACTATGTTTTTAACCATGGAGAAGTCCAGGCGGAATAGGAGAAGAACAGGGAAGGCTCCTCTACCACTCAGCTTTCTCCTGAAGAGAAGTCTGTGCAGAGGAGGAGGAGGTGGATGGGATTAATATTTATTAATTCTAATTGATATTAATTAATTAATTAATATTTAATTAAAACTCATCTGTAGCCCAAAGAAGTGTAGCTTATTTTACTTTTGGCCCCTACCTGCTGCCAAGTTGTACAGGTCTGATCTACAGAGAGGAAAGCAAAGAATTGCCATTTTGATAACATACTTGGGAAATACAAATTTATTGGGGGAGGGAGGAGGGAACTATTTCAGTTACTGGAAGGAATATGTAACAACAAGTGTATTTAATTTATTCAACTGTATCAATATATGTGTGCACAGAACCTTTATAAAGTATGAATAAATTCAGCTATTTTAATGCAGAAATATTAATCCCTGCACAGAAAATTCTGTTTGCTGCACAGACAATACTTTTCCTCTGTGCAAATCAACACTGTGCAGATTTTACACAGAATAGGTCCACAGTTACAGAATTTTATGCAGGAATTGATATTTCTGCATTAAAATATTTTCCCATGCAGAAAATATTTCATGTGCAGAAAATGCTGTTTTCAGCACAAAATAATTAAATACATTTTTTTTACAGAATGAGTCCTGAACTGCAAAGATTCCAATCAGTCCAAAGGTGCATCTATACTGTATAAATAATGAAGTTTTGTACCACATTAACAGCCTTGGCTAAATTGTACAGAATCCTGAGATCTGTAGTTTTGTGACACACCAGCACTCTTTGGCAGGGAAGACTAAAGACATTATAAAACTACAAATCCCAGGATTCTGCAGGATGGAACTTCAGCACTTAAAGTGGTGTCAAACTGCATTATTTATGCAGTGTGGATGCACCCCAGGATTGTTCTACTTAGCTTTTTCCAGAACTGAAAAAAAAACCTTTCTGAATATTCCTTCCATTCCTACTCATGGAGACTCTATATGAATATTTCATCTTTTTAACATTCAGCCATAATGATGTCTGGCCTTTTCCAGTTCTCTCTCATTCCACTTCTCTCTCATCTTCCAGTTCTCTCTCCCCACATCCCCATGTTTTGTAATACCAGCTAAAGACTTCTGAAGGACTCAAAGGTTTTCATGTATTTTTTAAAAAAATATTTTGAAAGTCCAGTAAAGGTATATCTCAACTTGGTGTTTTTGTTTGTCTGTCTGTCTGTCTGTCTGTTTGTGTTTAAAAAAAAAAAAACCTTTAGTATACCCTTGATTCAGTAGCACTTGGTAACTCCTATTTTAATATAGCCATGAATCCATTTTAGTTTTCTTTCTAAAAACATTTAGAAATAGGACTACAAATGAGGACTCTTCAATCTTCTATCAAGAAACATAGGACTGAAACAGATGGGCCAAATTAAATGGCTTCTGGCTGCTCTAGGGGCATGGCATTCAGATAACACATGCCCCCAAAGTAGCTGGAAGCTGCACAGAAAGTGTGCTGAGTCACGAAAAGCAGGCTTTTGCTACTTCCCTTTGGGACTGTGGCAGCGGCCTGCTTTGAGAGGGGACCATGCAGTCACCATGGTCTGTGCCCAGCTGTGGCTGGAGTGGCTCCTGCCCCCTCCTTTTGGACAGTCTGCTTGACACCATACTCTTCTATTAACAAACATAAGCTTCAATCTTCTATTGAAGATATAATGTCTATTCCATCTCCCTGCCACTGCCTTGAACAACCCAATGAGACTGAATATGCTTAACACACATAAACTAAAGATTCACAGTTAGGAAAAGTGAATGAAAAACATGGGAGGAAGATGGAGAATCAAATAGTGTACAAAAGGCTGGGTGGCTGCAACCTTTTTGTTACAAGTCTCACTTTCTCCCAAGCCATTTAAATTGAGATGCCACTTTATTAAGAACTTATTTTCATGCATGAGCATGAATCTACTGCAGATGTCTAGATGTTTGTAGGTCTGCTTTCTCTGTAGGCCAATATTTGTTTTGTTTTTTTAAAAAAAAAATTACCCTAAGCTTGCCTTGGAATCAACCTGCAGCTTCTTTCACACACCCCTCCCTTGCTCTTTGAAGGGAAGGGAAATTATGTTATCAGCTGCCAAATATCAGCAGGGGCTACCAGGAACATAACCGGGTATCTAAAATCTCTGTGTTGTATTTTAATTCTTGTAAGCCACTTTGAGAGCCAATTTTGCCTGAAAAGGAAAATACAAACAAACGAATGAATGCATTTGGCTTGATTTGCAGATATTGCTTTGCAGAGTTATCTGTTGTGGTTGGAAATGCTGGGACCCATATCAACATGTTAACATTCTTATGCCTTTATAGATTTTGCTCAACAGGAGCCAAATACACGTCATCACTCCATTACCATTGTCTCTTTGTTCTCTTAAATAGCTAAGCTGTCTGTAAAAAGATCCAGTCCTTTAATGAAATAATTATTCTATGAATTTAGCTAATGAACTGTTTGCTAGGGCCAAAAAAGAAAAAGAAAAAAAGATGGTAAGCTCTGTGCAAAACTCTGAAAAGCCATCTGGACAAGTTGTTTAAAACTGTTTTTTAGCATGATGATGACTGCTGCCCACCACTGCTGCTATTATGTTAATGCTCTTATCCCAAAGCACACTAGACTGTCACTTCCAAAAGGCAGAGCAACTTGGAGAAGAGAATCAAGTAGAGTAGCATTATGGATACAGAGAAGATTCATATGAGAAAAAGAAATGGCCACAATAATTTAGCACCACATCATACACTAGCTGAATACACAGTTATGCAGACACAGACTTTTAAGAGTTAAAGCACTCAAAATCTGGACCTAGAATAATTAATGTGTTAATCTTGAGTTCTTCTGGTGTTCAGATTTTTAAAATCTCAATTTATTTTCAATTCAGTTGTGAAAAACTGGTATATTTAATAAAAAACTTACCACAAAAAGTAAAGCAAAGAAACTCAGTCCTATCAAATTTTCAGCACCCAAACACAGGGAAGCAGTGACATTTCAGATAGTCCAGTCCTGAATTTGATATCCAGTTTCCCACCATGTAAAGCTAATAATATTCAAAATTCTTTATAACACTAGTTCTCACAATAAAATGCTATGGTACCTATCACCATGAAAAGGAAAACAACCACCCTATAATTCTGTAAAAGTAGACTTTAATAGAAACAACCGGGATGCATGCACACTGCAGAAATAATCCACTTTGGCACCACTTTAACTGCCATAGTTCAGTGCTATGGACTACTTGGAACTGTAGTTTTGTGAGACATTTAGCCTTCTCTGTCAGACAGCTCTGGTGCCACAACAAACTACAATTCCCAAAATTCTATACAATTGAGGCATGGCAGTTAAAGTGGTGTCAAGCTAGATTATTTTTTCAGTGCAGATACAGCCTGAGTCTACATATAGCATTTAAAACTGCACTGTAGTGTTTGATTTATTCTGGATGCCCAGAACCCCGTGTCACAGTTACGAATGTGTTACCTGGAGTTACATACTTGTGACTGTTACATATCTATGATCCCTATGTGGCCCCTAGTTTGGGAACTGTGTTGGGACCATGACTGTCCCCTTCAGTCTCCACTTACCAGGAAGCAGGTACTGTAACTGCAATTCCAATGGGAAATCCAATGGGAATTGCTCACAGAAGTGGATGGAAATGGGAGCTACCTGCTTCCCAAGTGACAGGAGGAGACTCCAAATGTTTGCAGTAGCTGCTGACCACTAAATGGGGATAGAGCAAGGTTGCCCTGTGATACATCCTGTAGCACTGTAACTAAGGGCCTATGCACATGGGCAAGATGCCACAGGCCAACCCTATAGTATTCTTCTCATGGTTCTGACCTGTCCCCCCTGCCCAGGCTGGTGCAGTGACAGGAGAAAGTTCAGACACCCACCCACCACCACACAGTGGAGTGAACGCCACATGTCCTTTACCTGCTGCCACTGCTATGTTCTCTCTAAAAGCCTCTGTCATGAGCAATAAGGGCAGGAACAAGGAGCCTGGCTTCATCAATGTTTCCAGGTGCCCTGTCTCAAAGTCACAGGCCATGACTGGGGCCTTCAGAGGGAATGTGGTGGCAGCGGCAGGTAAGGGGCATGCAGCCATGTGGTCTACTGGCTAACATAGCAGAGTTTCCAGGAAACTCCATTATAAACAGCCAGTCTTTTTAGACTGTGTTAAGCTATTTTTTTTTTAGCTGGGGCCAGGATAAAACCATTGGATCAGTATCCTGTCTGGCTAATCTTGGCCTGGGGCTATTGGCCTGCATCATCTGTACAGAACAACACCAGGCCAGAGGGGGACACAGGCCTTTTGGGCTGTGCATTCAAACCTTACACATACATAAAGACCACACAGGATTCTGGGTGATTCTATCAATATTGCTAAATATTTCATAAATGTAGTAGCATTTATATTTATATTTTTGAAGTTGCCATCCCTTTTTTTAATGTTTAACTGGAAATGTTTCATCAGTACTGAAAATGTTAAGTCCACTGTTTTTAAAAGTTCTTTGCAAGTTAAAGTGTAATGTTCACCTGCCACGAGAAGTAGGAAAGACTCTACATTTCATTTAAGTATAGCTGGTTAATCCTATAACTTCAGTACTATTGTCATGTTAGATTGCAAGTAATGTCACATAATGGATAAAGCAAGTACGCCACCAAACTAGTTACAATCCTCTATCTAATTAAAAAGGTCTGATAAATTGATTAGCTTGTTTTCTAAGCAGGCCTTTGATGTGGAGGGAAATACAAATGGACCTATTAATGTATATGCTATTAAACTCGGAAAGATGGATGTCAATAAGATGGATGTCAATATAGATGTTGAAAGAACTTATAAAGGGAAGTGGGGGGAAAAGATTATTTGAACTACACATTTCCAGGGTATAGAGAGGTACCTAGAATATGTTGTTCCTAAAAAGACCGATTTATTTATTTGTGGGGGGTCCATCAACTGGAAGGGAAGTAAAAAAGAATTATTGATGAAAATTGCTATGACATTTGCTAGGTATCTCTGATACAAAAAAAAGGCACTAGGAATTTTGGAAGATGAATGAAGTATGTGAAAGCTTCTTTGCCTAGCCTATCTTAAGAGGCAGAACATAAACCTATTAAATAAAAATAAAATATATTTGAAGATATAAATAAAGGCCAAAATCTAGTTGTTATCCTTGTGTCAGTGAGATAAAGTCCATTCCATGTTTTCAGCCATCCCATGTACTGACTCTTATTTGACTTTTTATATGATGCAACACTTTGGATCTCCTTTAAAGTTTGGACTGATCTTGGGACAGATTCCTGCCCTGGTGATGTGGAATCCAAAAGATTCTCCCAAATCTCCTGACTATATCTTGAAGCCTATATCTTGAGGGCCTGGCAAGGGGAAGGGGGTGAAAGTAATCTGTGAATCAGGTCAATACTAACTGAAGGATTATGTCCTCCTGTATGCCTGAACTTCAAGATCTTTAAGGAAGACCTTCCTGATATTCAAGCTTTTCTGCAGGCATGTGTGGCTGGAATGAGAAGGGAACCATTCCAGTAACTACTGAATTCCTTTCCAGGTGAGGCCAAAAGTAACAGGTAGAAAAATATTATTCCAACAGGCATTCAGGAACTGATTAAATAAATAAATAAAAAGGGAAATGATTTTTGTTAGTGCGCTGTACTGTTATTATATTTGCTGTTAATGAATGTTTTAAAAGAATTTTGAATTCTATACTTACACTTTGAGCATAACTTTTTATCCTTGTATTCCTATTTATTCTGTGAGTCTCCTTGAGTCCTAACTCTGGAGCCAAAACTTTGCATGCAGTTGTTCGTGTTATTGCCATGTCTGTGACCGTCATACTGTAGAATGGAAAGGGCAACTTTGGGAAAATAGAGAGCCACATTAGCTCTCCAAGAGATCTTGGAAGACTGCGCCTCCTATTGTACTTGCTCCTGAAAAAATAAATATGTTTAACCTCAAGAGCTCACAAGTGTCCTCTAGGGGACATGGGGGGGGGTATTCTTACCATATTTTGTACCCTCCTGGGCCATTTTAGGCTTAGGAAAATCCTTTTTAATCACGGGAAGGGAGCAAAGTAACTTCCTATTTTCTTCCTCCTAAAAGGGGGAGGGGATTTGTGGGCCTGAATTGGGCAGCTGGCCTGCAAACATGGTGGAAGAATCTTCTACATATTCTAAAGGGAATTTTGGAGGGGAATATAGAAATTAATCCCTTGAGGACCCTAAGGCCTACAAAAATTAACCTGGGGCCCCTATATGTCTTGTAAGTTGCACTTTGCCCACTCACTCACAAACCACAAGGTTGTGAGTTCAATACAAGCCAAGGGTTCAGGGTTGACTCAGCCTTGTATCCTTCCAAGGTCACTGAAATGAGTACACCATTCTGTTAAAAAGCTTTTCTTTATCCACAATCTGCTCCCAAAATGCCTTTTGACATTTAACAAAAATGTCTTCACCTGTACACAGGAGGACAAAAAGGGGGGTGCCAGTTTCCCCTTTGTAGGAAGAGAATTCCAGAGTTAAAAATCAACCACCAAAACCAGCTTTTTCCTTGTTACTACAGACATGCTTATGTGGCTAGATTGAGAAAAACACTCCCACAACTATAATAATGGAAGAATATGACTTACTTTCATGGTTTTCATCTGTAAAAATTGTAAGTTAAGGTATCTGCCTATATTAACAATTCAGAGCTCAGAAGTGACGGGATGAAGAAGTGTATCTCATTCCTCATGACTATTCAACTGACTAATTACCACAAATATGATTGCTTCCAGAAATGCTTTAGTACCTCAGAACACTAGACTTTTAAAGCAAGATGATCAGCATGAGAATAAATGAGTTGGCAAGAGATAATATAACCTGAAAATAAGTGTTAAATATTTTATGCATCATTCATGGATGTGATGTTACAGAGTGGTTAAAATGTGTCTTTTGGCTTCTGACAAATAAGGGTAGGAATTAATAAAAATATATAAACATCAGAGTAATTAAAAAACCACTAAGTTTTCAAGTGTGTATTTTAAATAGAAATGCACTAAGTTTTCAAGCTTGTATGTTAAATGGAATTACCATTTAAATAATCTCTACTGGAATGTATCTATTAGATGGAACACATTAATTGGACAAAGTGAGTCAGCAGAGTTGTGCCAAATTTGCAATGTTGAATATGTGAAGAAATTGTTCAGAGAAGGCAATAAGCATCATTTCAAATGAAGCATAGAGATGAAATTATATATTTGTTAATTATAATGTTCATAATAATTTTAAAAAGATTGCTGCTGCTTTCCTTGAAAATTGATGGGAGGCACTTTCAACAGGCTCCCACCTCTTGTGAAGAGGGAATCAAGCAATGTCGTCACTAGGTGGGTGTGGTGGATGCATATCACACCAGTTGATACCATCAGAGGGAGTGACACCTAGAGTCCAAGGATGCTGATCCTTTCACATTCCCTTCTGCTCAACCACAGAGTAGTGATTGGAGAAACCCATGTTTTTCTCCTCGGTCAGAGAAACCTTGAGGATAATTTTTTAAAAAAATATTCTTCCCACAAATGCCCCTTCCAAAAGGTGATTTCTTCTCTCCCTTTCAGCAGCCAGCAAAATATTTTTCACAGATTTCTCTGAATGACAATAAAAGACAAGGCGAATAATTACGCTAATTACTTTGCATTTCAAACTCAATTACCATCTCAAAAGGAAGTTTGGCAGAGGTTTAAAGAACATTCCTATGCTTAAAAAAACCTGAAGGCACACACACAAAAGGCAAAACAAAACAAAACAAAACAAAACAAAACAAAAACAAAAAAAACCAGTGTCAACAAATAAACTGTGATTGAAGCCCCAACAAGAAATAGTAGAGTTGAGGGGACCCTCAAGGACCATCCAGTCCAACCCCCTTCTGCTATGAAGTAATACACAGGAATACATGGCATACTAGAGGACATGTATTATTATTATTATTATTAACCTTTATTTATAAAGCACTGCAAATTTACACAGCACTGTACATACAATCTTTTTAATCGGACGGTTCCCTGCCCTCACACTTACAATCTAACAAGACACAACACAAAAGGAGAAGGGAGTAGTGGTGAGGAAGGGACCTCTCTAGTACCATGTCCTAGAGGACATCTAGTCTGACCCCTGTTCAACATCAGGATGTCACTGGAAGATGGGACAAACCGAGGGTTTTCTTGGCATAAAGAGGAGTTTTGCCATGGGATGCCCCTCAAGCTGAGACAGTGTGACCCACCAGGGACGTAGCCAGGATTTTGGGAAGGGGGGGTCAAGACTAAGTGCCACCATTTTGAGAGGCTAAGAACCCCCCCAAGACACAAAAAGAGGGTCGAGCGTTTACCGTCGACACCTCGATGGCACCACTTTAACTTCCGTTATGGCTTCGTGCTATGGAATCTTGGGATCTGTAGTTTTGAGGACCTGTTGAGTCATCTGTCAGGTGCCACGAAAACTACAAATCCCAGCATTTCACAACATGGAGCCAAGGGCAGTTAAAGTGGCCAAACTGGATTATTTTTTCAGTGCAGATGCAAACTGAGTCCCTCCTCTGAAGATGTTTAGATCAGATAAATTCAGCTCGATAAAGCAAAGTGCAGCTGCACGAGCAACGAGCGGCAGCCACTCTGTTCATGCTTTGAGACACTGTATTCCAACTTCTGAGCTGAGCTAAGAACCCAGGCTGCATCCACACAACATTTCATTCCCACTTCCAAGAGGGATTTTTAATTTTAAGACACACACAAACACACACACACACACACACACACACACACACACACACACTTTTTAATTCCAAGACCTACCTACCTACCTATCTATCTATCTATCTATCTATCTATCTATCTATCATAATTTTTAATTCCAAGCCATTATACGCTCCTTTCTTTTTATAATAAACAAACCCCTTTAAGAGAATCCTATTTTGGGAGAAAGGCAGGGTATAAAATCAATCAATACAAAATTATTGTGCAATAGTCCATCAGTGCATGGCTTGCATTATAAGACTTTATAACTTTATACCTTTATACATTTAAAAAAAATTAAAATCACAGTAGGCTCAGAGTGCTATAGAATCATGGAATCATAGAGTTGGAAGAGACCCCAAGAATGGCCATCCAGTCCAACCCCATTCTGCCATGCAGGAACTCCCAGTCAAAGCATCCTCAACAAATTATGTAATGGAGGTGTCCATCTACATTGTAGAAAGATATACTATAGCCTTATTAGACTGCAGTTCCCAGCAGTCTGTGGTGCTTCTCTTTTTTTGTTGTTGCAAAAATCCAGAAATGACTGTTTTTGAAAACATGAGTCCATTCTCAGGAGAAATGTCCAGAGTAGAGTCTGAGTCTCCTTTCTCTGGACTTCTGAAACCTAAATTATTCCAAAACCCAAAACTGACCCTGAGAGCATCTAGTCTGACCCCAACTCAAGGAAACTTGGGAATCCTGAAGGTTTAGAGAAATTACTGAATTATTGAATTATACAAGGAATAGTGGTCTCAGGGTTTTGCTGAAGTTCAGTGTACAGAAGCACAACATTATTTTTAAAATATTGTGCATTAAATTACCTTCAGTCTATGTCTATGAGATGCATATGAGACATACATGGATCCCATCTCCCATTATATCCCATTAGACATACTGTATAAAAATATACCAAACTCTGAAAAACTCCAAAATCCAAAATACATCTAGTCCTCAGCATTTTGGGTAAGGGGTATTATTATTATTACTATTGAATGATCTTAGCATCACCATGGAAAAGGTGCAGAGAGAGTTGGTCATGTTCTGCCTCTGAGGCTGAGAGAATGTGACCCTCACAAAAGAGAATGTGGGGAAATGAGGATCTGCTGAACTTTTCCCCTGCCATTCGCTTCTCCTTTTGTCTCTTGTCCCTTTAGACTGCAAGCCTGAGGGCAGGGAAATATCTAGTAATTTGTAAGCTGCTCTGATAGCCTTTTGGCTGAAGAGCTGGGCATAAATTATTATTATTATTTGACATCCCTCTTTGACATCCCCACCTCCTTCTTCTCTTTTGTGAGAATTTGAATGGCAGAGCATGATGTAAAGTGGAGAAGGCTCCCTCTTTTTGTTCTGTGAGTGAGAAAAGATGGGGGGTAAATCACACTAACAAAGGAAATAGCCCCTGGTAAAAGCCAGGATGAATGGTAGCTTTTCTTACGCAAAATACCCAAACCCTGGAGGTCGAATTTGTCAGCTCAAAGTTTCTCTCTTCCCTTCATTTTGATATTTTTAAAAATAATATTCTTACTCATTGATTGAGAAGTACTCAGAAATTTCTTCTCTCTAAAATATTATTGAAATTGTCGAATTAGGCATATTTCTCCTAATTTTTGAATTTTGGAGAATATTCTTTACATCCCTACCACAGAGGCCTAGAAGTGATGTTGGGAGCAGAAGAATGGGGAGGACAGGATGAAGGAGTAATAGGTGGCAGCAGGATGAAGGAGCTTTCAAAAGCAAGCTGCGGTTGCAAGGCTGGGCTTCCTCCCTTCCTTCTGCTAAAAGACTGTCAACGGGGGGGGGGGGGGGGGGGGGGAGGTGGCGGCATGGAGAAGAAGTGGGTCACCACAGAGCAGTGTGATTTCAGTGCCATCCTTAGCCCTTTCCTTTGAGCAACAGCTGTACAGAATGGTTTAGAGAATAAGAGAGATTGATTTCTTCCTTGAGGCAAATGATTGGCTCCCCTGGGATATGGGACAAATAGTACAGTTTAAAACTGAGTCAGAGTAGCTGGTGAGGTGCCACAACTCTGTTCCCATTTCTCCCTAGGAGACTTCCTCCTCATCCAACTTCCCAGGCCATATTCCTGATGCTATCTTTGTCTCCAAGGGAAGACGCTCACTGTGTCTCAGAGTTAATGATTGCAGCCATGTCAAGATCCTTGGGAGGGTGGGAGGGGGATGCTGTTATATTTTAACCCCAGGTTCCGATATGATTGAAGTCAACAAAGGACAGCTTGGTCTGTGTTGGTCGGTATTAAGTTAAGACCCCATTGAGCTTCTTGAGTAAAGACAAAAGAAATAAAGCATCTGAGGTGTTAATGGTTTTGATAAAGGCTACATTGAAAGAAATGCAAATCCTCTCTCTCCTCCAATTGTGATATTCAGTTTTCTGTGTTAAAACATCACACACACACACACACACACACACACACACACACACACACACCCCAAAATCCAAGAATAGCTGCAGGGGGGGGGGGAGGAACTGGCTTTCAGGCTAAATTTTCTTTTGGCCTGAACATGGCAGCAAATGAGACAAATATAATCTAGTTTTGGTGTTAACCTTCTGATAATCCTGGGGAAGTTGAATTTTATTTCTGTATACTAGCAGCTGTTTCAGTCTGTAGATTTTTTATACTCAAGTCTGCTTGAAGGAGGAAATCCAGGAGAAACGTCTTGTCAGAATTGCTTCATGTTGGACAATAATTCTGCTTTTTCCTTGTATCTTTTAAAGAAAGTAAAGTTCTTGCACAGTTACTGAAACAGTGGATCTATGACTGGTTGAAAAACAATGCTCTAAGAGTTGTCATCAGTGGCTACACTTCAAACTGGAAGGAGGTTGCAAGGCTCTATCCTGGGGCCAATATTCTTCAATGTTTTTTTTAATCAGTGATTTAGATAATAGGGTGGAGGGAATCCTTATCAAATTTGCAGATGAAACAAAACTAGGAGGGGTAGGTAACACATTAGAAAACTGAAAACAATTACCTTGATAAACTAGAAAACTGAACTGAAACTAACAGAATAAAAATCAACAGAGACAAATGCAAAATTCTACCTTTAGGCCAGAAAAACCAAATGCACAGTTATAGGATAGGGATCCATGGCTCAGCAGCACTATATGTGGAAAGGACCTTGAAATTATTGTTGACCATGAGTTGAACATGATCCAGTAGTATGATGCTGCAGCAAAGAAAGAAATTTATATCTTAGGTTACATTAATAGAACTATTGTTTTCAAGATAAGGGAAGCATGCAACAATCCATGTTCCTGGGCCAGCTTGCTTTACTGGCCTCTTAGGACAGAGGACAGAGTTAAAGCAATAGGCACACTCACACTATGATGAAAGTGTTGGGGGAAGAGCTTAGCCTATTTAAGGCTTCCAAAGAGTAAGACTGGGCATAATAATTTTAAATTACAGGAGGACAGATTGTGATTGAACATTTGAAGAAACTTCTTGACAGTGAGAACGTTTTGGAAATGGAACCAATTGTCTAGAGAAATATTGGGCTCTCCTTCACTGGATGTATTCAGAAAGAGGCTGGACAGCTATCTGAGAGTACCAAGGATGTGGGCAAGCTTCTTGGAAATATGAAGAAGACAACTTGCCCTCTCAACCCTTGCTCTTCATGGCTGGTTGTTCAAGGAGGAGATGCACTTAGGTTCCATCTGAAATGTATCATAGGCCCAATCTAGATGGGCCTATAGTGCGCCCTCGTCACGTGCTAGGGGTTGGCCAAGGGCGCACCGCCCATACGTGCCTCACCCCTAGCACATGATGAGGGCATCAAAATGGTGGCGCCCTGTACACATAGGCACCACCATTTTGATGTGATGGATGCCTAGCGTCCACACATCCCGGTATCATAATGGCGCCACAGAAATAACCCACTTTTTGTGGGTTCTTTTTGCTGTGCAAGGGAGCTGTGTGGTTTGTCCACTACAGCTCCCTCGTGCAGCAAAACAAGGCATGGACAGACTGCCCTTTTTGGGCGGTCTGTATCCCGCCATAAATGCATCTCTTAGGAAGGGCTATTTCCCACCTTGTCTAAAAGAAGCGGTAGTATGGCCGCTTCTGAAAAAGCCCTCCCTAGATCCCTTGGACATGAATAATTATAGACTGGTCTCTCACCTCCCATTTTAAAGTAAGGTAATGAAGAGTGCTGTTGCCCTTCAACTCCAAGTGGTCTTGGATGAAACAAATTATCTAGACCCATTTCAAATTGGCTTCAGGGCAGGATACAAAGTCTAGACTGCCATGGTCACCATAGTAGATGATCTTTGCTTGAGAATCGACAGGGGAAGTGTGACCCTGTTGGTGCTCTTGGATCTCTCAGCAGCTTTCAGTGCTATCGGCCATGGAATCCTTCTGGGATGCCTGAGAGAGAGTTGGTTATCGGAGCACTGTATTACAGTAGTTCCAGTACTATCTCTCAGGCAGTTTCCAGATGGCGATGCTTGGGGAGAGTTGCTCCTAAGAAAGAGGGTTTAAATTTGGCATCCCTCAGGGCGGCACCCTGTCCCCAATGTTATTTAATATCTACAGGAAACTGCTGGGGGAGACCATCCAGAGGCATGGGGCAGGGTGCCAATAGTATGCTGATGACACCTAATTATATCTTTCCATGCCCCAGACCATAACATCAACTAAGGAAGGTTTTTGAACAAATGTCTTGAAGTAGTAATGGGCTGGATGAGGAAAAACAGACTGAAACTGAATCCAGATAAGATGGAGGTGCTCATAGTTGGAGGTCCTAATTTGGGTTTGGAGGTTTGTCAACTGGTCCTGGACAGGGTCATACTTCCCCTAAAGGACTGTGTTCATAGTTTGGCAATATTCCTGGATCCATCACTCCAGATGACAGCTCAGATAGATAGATGTGATGGCCAGGAGTGCTTGTTATCAGCTTTGGTTGATACGCCAACTATGCCCCTTTCTAGAACCTGAGGACCTAAAAACTATGGTGCACGCACTAGTAACCTCAAGACTTGACTTCTGCAATGCACTTTACATTGGGCTACCTTTGTATCTAGTCTGGAAATGTCAATTAATCCAAAATATGGCAGCCAGGGTGGTCACTGGAAGATCTAGAGGTGACCATATTACACCTATATTAAAGTCTCTTCGCTGGCTGCCTATTAATTTCTGGGCATAGTACAGGGTGTTGGTTATAACCTTTAAAGCCCTTTAATGCATAGATACAGCCTACCTATGGGATTGCCTTCTCCCATATAATCTGCCCCACACACTGAGATCCTCAAATGAAAACTTACTGCAGCCAGCTAAAACTAGATGGGCTGCAGTTACCCAGAGGACCTCTCTCTTCGGCAGGTAAACATTAAAACAATTTAAATTCATGGACATGCACACTTTTAAATAAATTATTGTCTGAAAGTTTTAGTAAAAAAGCCAGGTTTTGATTTGATATTGGGAGGAAACTCATGTTGTACCACTTGTACCTCCAAGAGAAGGGCATCCATAATTGGGGTACTACAACTTTTCCTATGTCCTCCCACTTTTTATGTTCCCGTCTTGTGGAACATAGAAAAAGTCCTTCCTGGGAGCTGAATTCTCAGGTAATTACAGGTGATTATCCGACATAAATGGGACTGCCTTATAGTCGGATAACCGATTATGTTGGATAATCCAGATTGTCCCCAATGATGGTGCATGCGCACCACCATTGGGGACAAAAGTCCCTTGCCTCCCTTCCTCTCCCCCCTTCCCCTCCTCAGCAGCTTGCATCTCCTCAGCCCATGGGGAGTGCGCACACTCCTCCCGGGCTGAGGAGATGCAAGCTGGGAAGGGAGGACAGGACCCACCCCTCGCCTCCTCGATGTCATTCTCCTCAGGGCTGGCTGAGGAGAACAAAGCCTGGGAAGGGGAGGATTGGGCCCAGTCCTTCCCTGGCCGGCTTCGTTCCCCTCAGCCAGCGGGAGTGCACCCATTCCCTGCTAGCTGAGGAGAACGAAGCTGGCGAGGCAGGGGCTGGGCACAACCCTTCCCTGGCTGGCTTCGTTCCCCTCAGCCAGCGGGGAGTGCACACATTCCCTGCTGGCTGAGGAGAACAAAGTCGGTGAGGCAGGGGCTGGGTGCAACCCTTCCCTGGCCAGCTTTGTTCCCCTTAGCCAGCGGGGAGTGCATGAGGATCTCCCTTGGGAGAGAAGGAAAGCCTTGGTGGGGCTTGGCCCCTTCTCTCCCACGGGAGTCCTCGGACTCCCTTTGGAGAGAAGGAAAGCCTCAGCAAGGCTTGGCCCCCTTCTCTCCCGAGGGAGTCCGGGTTTCCCTTGGCCCGAATGGAGCTCCGTGGGGCTCCCTTCAAGCCATGGGGAAGCAACCCAAGGCCACAGTCCTCTCCTCGGAGGCTTGGTTTCCCTCGGCTCCCTTCAAGTCAAGGGGAAGCAAGCCGTCTGTTTGGGGGCATGTCTGTGGGTGCGGAAAGGCCCACAGCCATGCCCCCAGGTTATCTGAGGGTCGGTTAATCCGGAATGTCGGATAACCGAGACTCTACTGTATATATAGGAAGAGGTGTTCCTTCAAGCATCAAAGTAAAATTGCACCATGGAGATACCTAAATATATTTTTCCAATGAAAATACACTTTTTTCAATCAGCTTCAGGGAGCAAAAGTTCTTATTCGTAACTAGGATAAGTAATTGGTTCCTCTTTCTTTGGGCACCTCACAGTACTCATCCATTAGGAGAGGATGGGACTGAAACTCAACAGGTTAAACAAAAATGCAGTAAAAAAAGGTGGCTTATATTTGAACACAATTGGAAATGCTGAGTTTAATAGTAACCCCCAATAGTCCTGCCTAAATTAGTGCTTGTTTTTAAATGGTGAGTACCTTATTTGAAAACTAGAAAGAAAGATTAGTTAGTGCCTCCATTTGAAATCAGCATTGCTCAGTTTCAGAACACTGTTTCATGGGCCATCTCATGAAAAGCTCTTGAGTTTCAAAATAGATTCACAAACATTGCAGTAAATGTGAATAATGAATAAATTCAGAGAAATTGCAATCTTCTCACGGACATTCTGTATACTGGAAAAAAAGGAGCTAAGATTGTTGAATAAATTATTCACTGTGAATTATTTGCTTAGCTCTAATGATGGACTTATCATCCAATTTAATATTTGGAATTGGCACCAGGATAGTATACTTCAATCACACTACATTTTTTCACCACTGTAGGTTTGTTTTTTTAAAAATTCATTGACTCCATTTGTTTTCATAAGATATCAAGTCAGTCAATCCATATGCAAAATGGTTAATTCTATATTTTTGCTGTTTAATTATTCAACACTTCTCATATTGGGGATTGTCATTTATATTTCCATGCAGATTTTATCTCAGTTTGGTATAAATACTTTCTGTGTACAAGCAAGTTAAATTATTATATTTATTATAAAAATTTAGGATACAATCCAGTTCCCATTCAGGCTTCTCATATACTCTCTCCTGAGTTGTTTTGCTGTTTCATCAATGCTGTCCTGTTTGGAAATACTAAAAAACAAAACAAAACAAAACAAAAACACACCTGCGTTTATAGAAGGTCCTGCATATATTAAAATGGGGAAAAGAGACAACAGGAAGCAACCTTTTTATTTATATAACACTTTGGAGTACACAAGAATAACACCCACCCCCCATTACAGTTTCATGGTCAGTAGCTGCTGGACCAACCAAGGGAGTTCTCATCCCTTGCTCAGTCTGTGATCAAATCCGTTAAAAGGCCCACAAAATAATTACTGATGTACTCCCTCTCTCTGGCTTTGCTTCGCGAACAAAGATTCAGGAAGGACTCATCCCGCGCTTTGTACAAGCGCGTTGGTGACTAAAAAGGCCAATTCGGGATAAACAGGTCCGGTTGCAGAAAGCACAGCAGAAAGTCTCCTTGGGTGATGTTTCCAGGTTGTGGTTCTTTCTGCGTTGTCATTTCTCTTCAAGGTTCCTTCGGCGTGAGCTTTCGAAGAAGGCTGCAGCGTCATGGATAGTGCGTCTCCATGCCTCCTGATGAGAGGCCAGGGAGGACCATTGTTGGTGATCTATCTGGCCAAGCCTGAGATGTTGTTTCAGGGAGTCCTTGTATCTCTTCTTTGGGGCGCCCCTCTTAAGCTGACCCGTGGCGAGTTCACCGTAGAATACTATTTTGGAGAGACGATGGTCCTTCATCCTAGAAACGTGTCCTGCCCAGCGCATCTGCGTCCTCAATAGCATGGTCTCAATGCTGGTGATCCCTGCTTGCTCAAGGACAGCAACATCTGTCACATAGTCAGTCCAGTGTATATTTAGAATTGTGGGTAAACAGCACTGATGAAAGCATTCAAGGAGTCGTAGGTGTTGGCGATAGGTGACCCATGTTTCAGACCCATAGAGGAGAATAGACAGTACAATGGCTCTATACACACTGATTTTTGTGCTTCGCCTCAAGTGTTTGTTACTCCAGACTCTTTTGTGAAGCCTTCCGAATGCGCTATATGCCTTTGCCAGTCTGTGATCGATCTCTTTATCAATCTTGGCGTCTGAAGAGATGATGCTTTCCAAGTAGGTGAACTGCTGGACAGACTTAAGCACAGATGTGCCTACAGTAATGTGGGGATGGTAGTGTTCTTCCTGTGGTGCAGGCTGGTAGAGAACTTCCATTTTCTTCAGACTGACTTCCAGTCCAAAGAGTTCTGCAGCTGTAGCAAAACAAGATGTTAGGCGTTGCAGAGCTGCTTCCATATGGGCAACGAGGGCAGCATCATCAGCAAAAAGCAGCTCACAGACTAGATGGTTTAGAGTCTTAGTGCGGGCCCTCAGGCGGCATAAGTTAAACAGGCTACCATCAGTACGGTAGCGTATGTAAATGCCGTCTTCTTCTTTGAGATCTGCCGTAGCCCTTTGGAGCATCATGCTGAAGAAGATTGTAAATAAAGTTGGAGCAAGAACACAACCTTGTTTTACACCATTAGTTATTAGAAAATTGTCATTTTTCATCTGCCGTATGGCCTTAACAGTTTCTTCCAAAGTGGGAGCTATGTCCAATTCTTTCGTCATTGGTTGTTGTGTCAACTGTTGAATAGCTGAATCTTGGACTACTCGGTTGGCACTAAAGAGGCGTTGGAAGTGTTCAGCCCATCGATGTACTAGTACTTCTTAAAAAAGGAACTGTTTACTTTCATTGTTTTTGAAAGTAACTAAAATAGGTACATTTTTTAAAATTTTTATTTAAAAGAAAAAACTAAATGTTACAAGGTATTGCATAAGAAAGGATAAGGCAGCAATGTGAGCTTAAACAAGTATCTCTTTCACATACTATTTCTCCTCTGCTGTTAGATGAAGCCATAACCACTTAACTATGGTCTGATATAGACGGGCAAAAAATGCCGTCCTGGGACCAATTTAAGAGCTCCGTAGGGCTGGGCTTCCATATGGGGCATGCAACAATGATGCACAGGTGTCTGCACATCCAAACGGTGCTTGCTGGAAGCGGAAGCATCAGGGCACGTGAATGCCATTATGGAACTCCTAAGAAGAAGCAGCCCTAGGCTGCTTCTTTTCAGAGAGCTTGTCTGTGCCGTGTTGCCGATGAGAGGTAAAGATGGTGGCATGGAGGCAACCACCTGTATCCCCCTTATAAAACATAACTAAAGGTTGTTGCAGTACACTATCAAAGTGACATTATTCCTCATGAAGGTGGATTCAGAGACATAGCTGCACTAGTCTGGAATATCAATATGCACAGGGATCTTGTAGCACCTTTTAGACTAACAATGCAAAACAAGTTGTAGCATAAGCTTTCATAGACTTGATATTCCCACATCTGAGAAGGTAGACCAAGGCTACAAAAGCTTATGTTACAGATTTCCTTTGCCTAATGAAGTTGCAAGCCTAATGTAATGTAGTTATATCTTGGGGGGGGGGATGTTTTAGAATTAATGACAAGTAAATAGCTATTTGCAAATCATTATTACCAAGCATATCAGGTGGATTATTACAATTGATCATAATTTTAGGCTTCTTTCTCCTATCTCTTGCCAGTTTCTACTTTTCCATGCAGGAAAAAATCCTGGCCTTTTAAAAGGGAAAATTTGTAACAGAATGGTGGCCGAGTGCCCAGTTAGGCAGGCCAGCTGGCTACAGACGTTTGAGAAAATCCATTTCATAAACCAAAGCAGCTATTTGGATCCCTGCCATTTAATTGTTTTCTTTCCCATAAATGGCAGGTCAACTGGAAACCAATAAGAATCTACTAAATTACCACGTTTCTTATTTTATATCATATTTCTTTTTTAGGGGAGTAAAATTTATGTCTGTACTGTCAACACAGCAAAATAAAAGCCCTCAAATACACTAAGATCCAACATTCAAAAATAAAATGAATGTATGTGTGTATATATTTTTCAAGAAAATTTTTTTTAGAGAAGTAGTGGTAAAACTCCATGCATATTGAATTTTCATTTTCACCTCAATGCAAGGGATATGGGTTTTTCATCCACAATCTCTGGGCATGACTAATATTTTTCCTATATTTCTCTGTTGATAAACAAGTATATGCTACACACACACACACACACACACACACACCCAACAACAACAACAACAACAACAATGCAAGGGATGTCCCAGATAGTTGTCATGAAAGCTGCACAAAGATACCACAAAAACAAATCAACTTGAGGTGATTAGAAGTCCACTTGTGGCTCTGAAAATTCGGTGGGAGGATGTTATACAGTTGGGAGTACAACTTATTTAAAATGTTATGGCCAGAAAAAAAGGATTTCAGGGAGTTTTTAGTAATCCTCATCTTCATGAAGCCCACTGCTATTTGATGGAAATATGTTGTTCCCATGAAATATAAGCAGAATCATAAACTGGAGTTTTAAAAATTGATCTGTAATGTAATAATGTTTGCTTGCTTGAAATAGCCTTATAGCCAATTTGATTTACTTTGGATAACTGGTGTCTTGATGTGCATTGTTATAGCACATTTAGAAATCTGACATGGTGAATAAAAAGTTTTCCCTCGTGGACCCTCATCTAACATTTCCTTTTCCAATTCTGACATAACATTTTAAAGAAGATTGGCTGCACCAGCAACTATTGTTGCTATGTTGCCTTCTTAAAACAGTATAACAAATGTCAGAATGAAAACAAATCTAGAATTAAAACATGTGATATTGCCCTAGGAAGGCATACTGTTAAGAGAATGGGTGACTGCATAACTGGAAGCTTTCTTCCTTGCACTTGCAAGTTGTCTCAAGGACAGTAATGAAATGAACAATAAAAATATAGTTACGAACAAAACACATTTTCTCGGTTTCAACCAATGAAAAAAAATAAAACCAAATGTTTCCCTCTACAGTTTTTGATTGCTTAAGGATTTTCTACTACTGTTTCCAAGCCTCCACTGATACCTGTAAGGCACTTTGATCCTTACAAAATATCTTACACTATTTGTGGTTCATGACACAGCATCACTCAGCATTGAATGAATGGGTGGATTGATTCTGGGTCACAAGAATCTATCAAAGAAGAAACAACTGAGATAAAGAGCTAAAGTGGATATGATAGGTTACTGAAAAGGCTATCATGAATATATGAATTATTTTTATTCTGGATTTTCTGAAGACCAATTTTAAAATGTTGACATTTCCACTGGATAGGAACTTCCAATTTCCAATTTTTGTTTGCAAAGCCAGGCTCAGTCCTGCCAACTTTACTTCAAACTATAAGACATTCAGCTCTACAAACTGAAATATACTGGTGTAGTGAACAGCATGAATGCTATCTTACATAAGGGTCAAAGTATCATCAGACCCTTAGTCATGGTTTGTCAAAGGGAAAATCTGGTCTTCTTCTTTTTAAAAAAAGCGGTTGCCCGATTCGGCGGGCTGACCGCTTTGCCGCTAGACGCAGCGAACGACTACAAGCCCCAGAGTGCTCTGGGGCTTGCCCCAGCTCCCTATTGGTGCGCGGGGCGAAAGGGAGGCCCTTCCGCCCCGCGACGCTCTGGGAGCTGGGCTCGGTGATCGGGAGTTCCGGTCCTCCAGGGCAGATGATTGGTTCAGCTGCCCTGGAGGAGGAGTCTCCTGGTCAGGTGGTACTGAGGGCGGGGCTTAGACCTATATAGGCCGTGCTGCCAGCCCCGGCCCTCAGTCGGAACTTGGCTCCGGATAGTTAGGAGCCAAGCAGGAAGGGAGGAGGAGCTGAGCCTTCTCCCACAGCAGGCCTAAATTGGGACTATATACATCTGTTTTAGCCAGATTGCTCTCCCTGAGGAAGCCACAGTAGGCCTCGCTTGGGCCTATATACATCTGTTTTGGCCAGATTGCTCTCTTCTGAGAGAGCCACAGCAGGCCTCACTTGGGCCTATATACAACTATTTTGGCCTGATTGCTCTCCTCTGAGAGAGCCGCAGCAGGCCTCGCTTGGGCCTAAATACAACTGTTTTTTGGACCTGATTGCTCTCCTCTGAGGGAGCCTCAGCAGGCCTTGTTTGGGTCTAAGGACAAGTGTTTTTGGACTTGATTGCTCTCCTCTGAGAGAGCTTGAATAGTTTCTAACATGCCTCCTAAGACTCCCAAGAGGTCTAAGATTCGGAGCATTTTACTTCAACAGAAAGCCCCAGTGAGGTGCCATTTCGGCCAGATAGGTCATCGGGCTCCAACAGAGGTTCGAATGTGGGACATCTCTCTGTGGGTATGCCTTCTACTGATACATCTTCGTCACAGCCTAGTGCGGCTGCAGGACTGTCCCCAGAGGCTTTGGCCACCCTGTCAAAGTCTATTGCGGAGCTTATTCAGCAGGCCACTACATCGGGGCCATCTGCTAGTGTGTCAACACCACCTATTCCTGCATCTCAGCCTTCCAGACGTCAGGTGTCCAGCTCATCTGTTCCTGCATCTCAACCTTCTAGACGGCACACGTCCAGCTCTTCCAGCTCATCCAGTTCTAGTTCGTCTTCCACGTCATCGGAAGAGGACGACATGCTGGGACCTTCTTCATCGGCTGATCGGCAAAAGGAAAAGAAAAGAAAGCACAAGGCCAAAAGGAGACGTCGCAGAGCTCGTTTGGATGGGGCCGTCCAGCCTGCCACTGAAGGTGGCGATCATCCTGCGGTGCCGTTGGAGAGGGATGGTTTTTGGGTCGAGCATGCTTTGATTCCTGGTTTGCCTCGCTGGGCCATTAAGAGGAGGGCTTGGCGCCCCAGACTTCAGGGCGTGTGGGTTGATCCATTGGCTGCTGAGTTCCCCATCTATTCTCCGGGGGAGCGTCCCCCTGGTGCGCACTTGTCGAAGAGAGTGCACAAGAGCATCTTGAGGGGATGCTATGTGGATGTTTTTTCCCTTCTTCAGCCTAAAGGAAAAGAAGCAGTAGCTGTTACATCCACGAAGAAGCCAAAGCATGAGCCAAAGGTGGATCCTGCTGAGCACACCTTTGCCAACTGGATGGATGGTTTTACAGTCTTTAAGGCCATTGTTTCCTTGGGACTTTAATGCAGGACGTTGTACTCGTACACAGTGTAGATATGATCATTGTTATAATAATTATAAAGGGGCTCATCCCAGGTCTTCCTGCACACGTTCTGCTCAGGTTTCCCAGCCCTTTCGGGGAGGGTGCCCTGCTATGGCAACTGCCAGCAAAAAAGAGGGTCCTGGTGGACCCGAAACCGGGAGTGCAGGGGGCCATAAGTAGCTCAGTTGCCTTTTTCTCCTGCTCAGGTTTTCTTGTTGGCTTTTTCTTCTGTTAAAACAAAGGCCCTTATCCCTTTGCTTGCAGCATACCCTAACAGGGAGGCTGCTTCTTATTTAGCTGAGGGTTTTCTTTTGGTTTCAGGATACCAGTTTCTGCACCTCTCGCTCTCCATTTTCCCAAGAACCTGCAGTTTGCTAGGTCCATGCCTGAGGTCCTTAGAGCCAAGATCAACAAAGAAATGCAGGCTGGGCGTGTTGCAGGTCCTTTTTTCGGTGTCACCTTTGACCAAGTTGCATATTTCTCTGCTGAGATTAGTTCCCAAGAAAGCACCTGGTGAATTTAGGATTATCCATCACCTTTCTCCCCCCCCCCCCCCCCGGTTCATCGGTTAACGATGCCATACCAGATGAGCAGTGTTCAAGTCCGGTATGCCTCCTTTGACCATGCTGCTGTCCGACTTGTTCGGGCCTGCGAGAAGGGTGCACTCTTGGCTAGTGCGACATCCAGTCTGCCTTCAGGTTACTCCCTGTCCATCCTTATGATTTTCATCTTTTGGGTATCCAGTTTGATGGTAACTGGTATTTCGACAAGGCCATGCAGCCTTTGAGACTTTTAGTACCTTTTGGAATGTGAGTTGTTTAATACCTTTACATTATTGGCTTCTGGATCTCGGGTTCAGTTGGCTGCTTTCTGGCCGAGGGTCCTGTTTCCCCCATGCCCTTCTTGGGCTTTCTTTAGATTTTGTTATTGGCCTCTCCTCGCAGCTTCATGATAGTTTGCTAAGCTGTGTTATTTGCTGGGATATGCTGTGGGTGTCCCCAGCTCACGCTAAAACATATTCAGTTTTGTTGGGTTACCTTTACTTTACTTACAAGGTGGTGGCTCCTAGTATAGCCTCTTGAGCCAGGCTAGCCTGAGCTCTGGCAGGCCCTAAGTTTTTTACATCAGTATGTAATATGTCCAGAGCTATATGTATAATGACCTGCTGATTTGGTTCAATTCCTAAAAGGTTTTGATGCGAATGCCATTTGGCAAAGGTCCTGATGCTGGGGTGATAAGTTGCAGGTCCACTCTGATGCAGCTGGGAGCATTGGGTTGTGTGTATTTTCAAGGTCATTGGTGTGCTCTGATATGGCCTTAAGATTGCATGCTACAAATATCCAATATTTCCTTCACAGGTCATTACGTTCCAATCTAATGGAGGGAGTTTTAGCTTCCAATTGCTTCTGCCTAACACAAGATTTATACATAAGCCATTGTATAATGTTTGAATTTGGTACTATGGCCTTGCAGCCATTTTGTTATCTTATATTATCGAGTTATTGTATACAATTGCATGTGTATGTAATTCAGCAACTAATTTGTACTCAGTTGCGGTGGTCCCATTGTCATTCAGGTTGGGGGAATCGGTAGCTGGGTCCAAGAGCGATTTGTTGGGAGGACACTTGTGCTTCTGTAATTGCCTTTTGAAGCATGGTATGTCCTTTTATTTGCTGGTCCGAGTACGATCAATTGGGAGTTGGGCAAACAGTGGTGTTGCGTCACCATCGTGGCTCATTTGCATGGGTAATCTAGGCCATTCAATCTTTGGGAATCTTGGCCTATGGTTGTCAATTTTGTTTGTACATTTGGTTGGTTTACCTTTGTACAGGTACCATGTGTTGCTGTACTAAGAATGACTGCATTAGGATTGGGTCTCCCAGCTGACAATTTTGGAGGTCATTCTTACTGTAATGGTGTGGCCACTGCTGTCTCTCAGGCTCGTATGCCTGTACAGGATATCAGGACTATTGGAATTTGGAGATCAAGGCCTTCGCTGGTTTTGTTCATCCGCACTTGGCCCTGCGGTGAACTTTTATATCGCTCTTGGCAGGGTTGGCGGTAGGCGTTCTTCGAACGGCCTTTGTGGTGGCAGCATAGGCCAGGATCTGCACAGTGTGGTACCAGGGCTACGGAGCTCTGGTTTGGGAGTCAGTCGGGACCCGGGGGCGAATAGGGCAGGCGTATGGCCATTGCGGGGGCCATAACGCAAGAGCGCCTCCCGGTGACTAGGGGCTTAGCGAATATGTGAACGCATGGCAGAGATGCAGTCATACGGTGTTCCTTAGCCCCTAGGTC
The DNA here is from genome assembly GCF_019175285.1 of Sceloporus undulatus. Classification (NCBI taxonomy): domain Eukaryota; kingdom Metazoa; phylum Chordata; class Lepidosauria; order Squamata; family Phrynosomatidae; genus Sceloporus; species Sceloporus undulatus. The sequence continues at coordinate 118,560,222 of NC_056523.1, read as the reverse complement.
ATCCCAATGCCTGGTGGGTGCCAGGTTGTGGTTAATCAGACAAACGTGGGGTTGTTTGATTTCGCAGATCCTGACCTCATGCTTTGTGCCAACCCTACCAATGGTTTGCTTAATAAAGTTGTGGCCTTTCCTCCAGCACGGTCTCCTGTGGTTATTCGGCAGCAGCATCTGAGGCAAAGACATGTAACCCCTGTGTTTTCTGCTCAGATTCATAATGCATTTTGTACATCCATAAGATGATTATTGGAAAACAATTCATTTCAAAAGGATTCATTATATTCATTATTACATGTGTCATTATTATGTTGAATTATTTGAATGCATGTTTAATTTTATAACAGTTTCCTGTTAGAATGTATGCCCCCGGCCAGTTTTTATTTCTAATTAATTGTTTACTATGTACAGGGCTGTGTAAATTTACAATGCTTTATAAATAAACTTTAATAATAATAATAATAATAATAATAATAACTAATATGAAGAACAAGTGTTATCAGGGCTTACCTGATAACTTTCAGCTTTTCTGAATGAAAAACGATATTTGCCTTCAAATCTAGCTTCTTTTAAATGCATAAGAAGATCAGTCATTCAAGCCCAACTAGACATTTGAAACCATTGTATCTATTGACTAGGGATGCAAACTTTCACACTTTTCATCATTACTTGCAAGAATGAATAATACAAGGATGAATATTTGTGTAGCTTTTCCCAATTTGTGGCATGAAATGATCCAGACATTATTATTATTCTATTTATTTATATCCCACCTTCCTCCCAATACAGGGACTCAAGACAGCTAGAGATATTCAAGGGATTATGCTGCACAGAAATGTATGCAGTTTTAACATACAGAAATTTGTTTTCTCCAAAGGAAACACTGTTTTTCTACACAAAACGTATTGTTGCCTGCATAGCAAACACATTTTCAGTTCAAAAAGATAAACAACATTTAAAAAATAATGAAAATACAGAAAAAGCACCATGTATTTCTTGCACACAATAATTTCCTGACACGCTTTGCAAACTGCTAAAAGTTTCAGCACTGGGCCATTCTTCTTAGTGGAGGTTTCCCAAGCATCAGGAAGCTTATTATTCTATTAGAAAACATATGGGTTTTTATTTTGTTTTTTATTTTCTATTCATGGTGTTCAGCAGGTACTTGCTCTGCTTATGAATAAAGGAGGGATAGCTCCTTTCAAAGAAGAAAATGTGCACAGGGAGAAAGGAAGCCAAGTCTCAAACCTCTTATCCTAATCTTCTACTAAAAAATATAAACAATTTTCTCCATGTATGAGTTATTTCAATTATCAGAAGGGATGGGGACCTGAATTATGGCAAGCCTTACTTCTGGAGTAGAAAGGATATAAAGAAAGTGTATGTATGCCTAATATCCAGAAAACAGAGAAAGAGATAAGGGGGGAGCATTAAGGTTTGCTCTTCTCCCCCTTGCTTTTCCTTCTGCATAATGAATGCAGCCTCATCCCAAATTAATATACAGATGGAGCAAGCATATGCTTCAAAACAGGTGAATGTTCCACTGGCCTAGTTTGGCAGTCAGAATACAAAACAAGGATGGGAATTATGCGACTTTCCAGATGCTGTTAGACTTTAACTTGCACTGTTAAGGATTCTGGGAGTTTTAGTCCATCACCCCTGATATAAAAGCCATGAATTGCTTCTGATATATTATCTCATGTGATCTGTGAAAAAAGACTCAAACTAAACACTGGCAGACACTCAGTTTGTGACATACACATGCATAAGGAGTGTTTATATGTCCTTCAGCTGATACAACAGCTTCACTGTTTCCTAGAGATGGAGGTCCTAAAGATGGTAGTGTTCAAGTTGGTAACTTCAAGGCTGGATTTTGTAGTGTGCTTACAGTGAACTACCTCCGTACCAAGTTTTGAAACATCAGCTAGTGCTGAGGATGACATCTGGATTAGTTCCTTGTGAATCTGGGAGTGATCATATTACATCTATATTAAAATCACTTTACTGGCTGCCAATTAGTTTACAGACAAGATACAAAGTGTTAGTAGTTACCATGAAAGCCTTAACAATGGTTTAGGTCCAGATTACCTATGGCCTATGCCTTCTCTCATGTAATTTTCCCTATATCCTCAGGTCTTCTGTGGGACCTATAAGTAAACTTCATACAGTATTCACTGTTAATCTATTTCTACTCACTATTGCAAAGTAGGGAGGGATGAAAAAGAAAATTATTGAATTCAACCTCCTCAAGAAAAACAGGCTGCTGTTGCTTTTTATACACTATATGTGACTTGCTGCAAGAAGATATGCAAATCATCTCAAGAATCCTCACATTTGCAAAGTATATTTTAGAGAAATAAAATATTAGCAGTGTACAAAGTATGCAATTTTAAAATTTTAGAATGACTAAGAATGAATCCAGCAGGAAAAATATGCACACTTTAGTCAATGGAGAAATAATGTACATTATACAAAAAAATAAAAAATAAAAAAAAATGCAGACATAGATACACACAACTAGAAAAATGCATACAAATGTTAATATGGAAAGAAAAAAAAAGAGAGAAAGTCTTTCAGTATAATGTGAAACAAGAAGATGGAATTCAAAACAATAAAGTAAAAGAGATTTTTACATCCCTTGTAAGAAGAACAGTTCTCTGTACACTTGGATTGAATGCATGTTTTTTCATCTATGTATGGCAAAAGAAAGAAATGTTGTTATGAATTTATGAATTTGAATTTTCCATTTTTTTGCCCATCTTGGATTACTATTCTAATCGAATTTTAATTTATAGAATTAATACTCTACAAATATTCTAAAACATATTCTATAAATTAATGTACCAGCCATTTTGGCATGAAATGGAACCAAGATTGCAAGGGATTGCAGGACAACTGTTAGAGGGTAGAAGAGGGTGAACAGTCGGGTTGGGGTCCCTCCATGACAGACGACGCCCTTGAGGACCCTGGAGAAACCCGGAGGGAAGAAGGAGTGCTGGACAAGGGCGAGGCAGCTGGGGCAGGGGAGGAGACAGAGGGGAGGGCAGAGTCAGGGGATAGAAAAGGGGAGACACCGAAGGCGGAGGGGGGAACCCAGAAGGCGGAGGGCTTCTGGAGGCAACACATGGGCCAGAGGAGACCGGCTACGAAGCCGAGATAGAAGCCCGGGTGAGTGAAGCCTTGGCGGCTGAGATTAACAGGCACCATTTCCGTGGCCATAGGATAGGCCCGGGTAGAAGAGTGGAAGTCTGCCCGTGGTTAGAAAGTTGGTGGCCCCCACATCCCACCGGCGCTGACCCAGAGCCTTACCAGGCCCGGCCCATCCTACATCCAGGTCCCCGCCTGTTGTGGGATATTCAGGGAAGGAGTTGGCCAACGGGAGGAAGAACGTCAAGTCGCATAACCCGCGCGGCAGCCAACACTCAGGGGAGTGTGGACCTGGGAGAGGTGTAGGCCCAAAAGGGTGAAGTAACCCAAGCCGAGCCAGCCGCCCAGAGTGGGACTTTAAGTTGTCTGTTTTGTAAAAGTGCGGTGAAGAAACCTGCTTGTTATTGTTGCCTGTTGGCCTACATCTTTTTAGTTACATTAAAATTGTTGCAGCATCAAAGTGCCTCTGGCTATTCCTTATGGAGCCCATGGGACCACCTCCTCCTCCTCCCGAGGGGACATGGGGCCCGGCGACAACAACATTTTCAGCTTCTTTCTCAATGTCTTTGACACAAAGCTCCTCCTGACAAATCAAGGTTCTAAATCCTAGAGAGCCAAAGTAGGTCCTTGTTAAAGACATTCTCCCCAATCTGGACCCAGCCCCACACAGCACAGCACATCTAGGGAGTGGAAACCTTTGCTTGCCTCTGAGAAGAGAGACCAGAGTGGAAAAAAACAAAACAACCCTATTGGTATGCTGCTGTGTATGGTGCCAAACCCACAAATAAAGAGATGGAGCCAACCTACTTATAGGTCTGCTTTGCTTCAAATTCTCTCTTTCTGTCTTCACTAGGCCCATCTACCCACTCTTCAAGCAGTACAGAAAACTGCAGGTCATTTTGGGGGGCTAGTAGGAATATTCTCTCCCTCTCCAGGAGGGTGTTTTGTTTTGTGCCTACCTTGTACTATGTCTATGGAATTATGGGACAATTGGCATGGGGTTTGGCAGTATAAATAAGTGGTCACTTGTCAGTAGGCAGAGGGGAAACTGAAGGGGCAGTGATAGTGAGCACTGTAGGTATTGATTTGGTGAAAGGGACATCTCCAGACATGCTGCTTTGGGTGACAGGCCATAGAGCATGGGGAAGAATGGTGTCTGGCCAGTGGTAGCTGGCATTTAGAGTTTGGCTGCTTTGCCTAAGGGTGGCTGAGGAGGAGGTCCTCGTGGGACCCCCTGCTTCAGCAGAGATACACTTTAGGCTCCCCTACTGCAGATCATTAAAGTTCAAAGTTAAAAATTTAAATAGTTATTAATGTGACCTTTTAGCACTCAATTCTGTTGTCTGGACTCATCATAGCCCTAACTGGGTGAGCAATAAATCTGCAAGGGACCAAGGTGAGACCTGTAACCACACATTCCTTTGTACTTGCCTTACTCTTTCATACAAATATTCCCTGAACAGTCTTAAATGTTCACAGTAGTATCATAGAAGGATCTACTTTTACTGCCAAATAAAATTTGCTGACAGAAACTGAATAAAGGCAAAATGGGGGAGGGGGTTAAAATAAAACATGCACACTGTATTAACAGCTTTACACAGGAGGGGTTTTTAAGTTATTTTTTCAAGATAAGTGGGTTAAAATTAAATGTCAAATATAATTTGGTTTAAGAAGTTTGAGAGATATTATTGTCCTTAGAGAAATTCTGAAGGCTCAGGTCTCCTTGCCAAATGGATATTTGCATAATAGTGAGGTATGAGGTTATAGATCACTCCATGGCAGCATGCCAGGCCATAAACAGCTTTGTAAAGCTGCTAAAAAGTTCAATCTGAAATATATTAATCATAATAAGATGTCTGGATCTTATTTAAAATATGAAGTGCATTGACTTTTTCCCATTTCTCAAACAAATGCAAACTTGGGAATCCTATTGATTTTTCCATTTTTTGAATTTTTAGCAAAATTTACATAAGTGTGAAAATGAAACATGGACATAATTGTCTGGACCCTTGCCCAGCTTAAACATGGTTAAAAGTTTTTTAGTTTATTTTTTTAAAGGATCAAACTCATGAAAATTTGATATTAGGAACAATTATATCGATCCACTTATAAAAATCTTTTAGAAGTCAGTTTGAGAAAAAACAGATTTAAAACTCACAGCAAATACTTTGAAAATATTCAATAGTCACTTTGCATTTTTAAAAACAACAAAAACAAACAAAATTCAAGTTGTTTGTTTCTACACTTATATAAATCATTCAGAGGCAACTTTTTTTTCCTTCTAAAAAATAGAACACACAACTGAGAAAAGACAATTTATAGTCCAGTGATGTACTGCATTCTATGTGAAGTCCCAGGGATCTATCTTAAAATAGACGGCTAGCCTGCACCTATTTGCTTCTTCTTTATATCCTGTGGATTTTCTGCATAGTTGGACAGATGCACTGGCATCCTCCTATGCATCCCAAACCATTTACCAATTGTTGATCTCAAGGCTTTACCTACACTCAGTGGATTTTGTCACTGGTAACTTCAAGTGTCACAACTAGGTGGAGAGATTTTGCTGTTGTTGATCCACTTCAATTTCACATATACTACTGCACCAAAAGGTCAACTTGAGAGTTTGCACATGAACCACACTGCAGAAATTCTCTGGTTAGTTAAAAGAAATGTACACTGAATACAGTAAAATGACATATAACTATGATAGCATGCTGCATCTGAATGCAGAGATTACAGTTACCAGTTGTCTCTCACTACTGTGTAGTATCATGCCTAGTCAATCCATTTTCTGTCCCATAGTCTTGAGCATTGGACATGTTGGAAACTGCATTCTAAGATCTCATTAAGAGGAAGATCTCAAATAAGAGGGCCACCAAAATGGGAAAAGTCCAGAAACCATGCCTTATGAGGAAAAACTCCCCAAACAGCATGGGCCAACATATGCCCCTTTTATCCATCAATTCAACAATTGCTGACTTGCCCATACCCAGGTGAATCCTAAAGTGGTGACATCTGGCTTGATGAGCAGCCCAATAGATCATTCTGTGGCAGCAGATCGAAACCCAGGTGTCAAATAAGCCACAATCTGGAACCTGAAAAGAAAAAATCCAGAAGCAACCTGTTAGAACTCTAAAGGTCAAACGTATCTTTGGTAGGCCTTGGACCTCCAATGTCCCAGCCACTTAATAGTATGAAACCCCAGGGCTGAAGTGGTAGATACTCCCCCAATCTGAAAAGATTGTGTACCAAATTTGGAACCATGTAGGCTGACGAACAAAAGAGTCCACAAATACAAAAGTAATTAGTGATATCTGTGATAACGTGAGCTTTCAACAAGAAAACAAAGTGGCTCATTTTATCCCTTATTGACATAGGTGCAAGGCTGTTATGATGTAAGGATGCACAAAACCATAAAAAATGTAAAACTAGCACAGGTAACGTGGAGCCCATCTTTTCAAGTGCAAACATGACTCCAAGTTCCTTTGTAAGTGAAAAAAAAATCAGCTAACAGGTTGGCACAGTGGTTTGTATCATAAGCCCCTATAAAAGAAAGTAATCAAGATAGTATTGTTAGCTTGAGTTAACTTTGCCAATTTTAAAATGTGCTAAAAGTTTCAAAGGCAGCACAAGAAACCAAACATCCCATCTGTAATGCCCTATCCATATAATAAAGACCTTCAAAGAAAAAGCCCAAAAGTTCAAAATTACTAGGATGAACTGGCAACAAACAAAAGGCTGACTTAGGGCTCAAACAGATAGGCCAAAATAAAGCTGCTTTGGGTCACTTTGAAGGTATGGTGTTTAAATGACACATGCATCTTAAGAGGCCAGAAGCTGTGTCAAAGCTGCGCGCTAGTCCTTAGGACTGGAGTGTGGCTTTGGCGTGGCTTTCGGATTCTTAGGACAAACGCAGCATTTAAACAGCATACTTCCAAAGTGACCCGAAGCAGCTTTATTTTGGCCTGTCTGTTCGGGCCCTTAACCTTGCATTTTGCCAACTGGGTACCCACTCTTGTTTGACAGCATCAAAGGACATATATCTAAACATATACAGCTCATCACAAATTGAATCATTTACAGAATCAACACTAGGATAAGAGAGTTGACCCTGTATTCACTCAGGGACTTTCTGGGGACAAATCCTAAAGGTGAGACCCTCAAATTAATCACCAGAGACTTGAGGCCGTTCCTTCAGCCACCTCTTTTTGAATTTTCTGCCTGACAACATGTTCGAATCCCTTAACAGATAGTACATTTTTGGCCATAAATGGGCCAATACCACCAAATAATGACACCACAAAAGGCAGTATGAAAACTCTTAGAAAAACCCAGTGTCAAATATAGTTCTGCATGGTGATCATGATAGGTGCCCAACCAGCATAACCAGCATAATAAATTATCTAAATCAATAGGGCTAGGTACCTTTGGGAAAAGATGCAGGGCTCCACCGATTTCTTAATTGCATGCTGATTTCTTTGATTTAGTTGTGAACCCTTCTCCTTGAATGGTTCCCTGCTCCACAAATGGAACACTTTTTTTTGTTTTGTTTTTTTGTTTTGTTTTGTTTTTTAATTTACAGGGTTTCTGAGTGCAAGCTCCCTGGGACCAAAATATCCCAGCACAACATCTTTTGAGGATGCCCTGACCCTTGTTGGGGTTGAAAGAATCTAGAAGCCTGTACTGGCTGAGATGGAGTCATAAGCTGCATCCACAAGGCATAAATAGCTGTTCTCATACAAAAAGCCTCATCATAAAGCAGCCAAGCAAGTCTCATGAAATCAGCAAAAGCCCTATGAATTATGTCCATATATTGGATGAGCAAGACAGCTTGCATGGACTGAGACCTTGCAATAAACTTTATACACACACACACACACACCCCTGATAAATAATTGGATCAATTACATTCTACTGATCTTTTTTTAGGCATCTCCTTTTCTTTGTTATCAAAGTCATCTTTTTCATTTTTCTCTAACTGGTGATATAAAAGGGAAAATATGACTACATAATCGCCTTTTAAAATCTTGTCTTTAAGAATTTATGATGTCAATGCCCAACAAGAGAGTAATGTTCCCATATGGTATGCCCGCATGGACGGGGAACTCATAACCATATAATCTGCCCTGCACTCTCAGAACAACCAGGAAGAACTTGCTCGAAGTCCCTACTTCAAGATATGTTACTACTTCTCAGAGGGCCTTTTCAGTAACGGCCCCCAAGCATTGGAATAGTCTTCCCGAGGAGCTCCGTCTCATTACCTCCCTTGAACTGTTTAAAAAGAGACTTAAAACCTTTCTCTTTAACCAAGCATTCCCCCATGTTCACTGAAGTTATGTTCGATCTCTTTTTCTCCCTCTCACTTACATACACCTATGAATTGGATTTTAATTGTATATTGTAATTAATGTAATGTGGTTTTAATTTTATGTTGTTTTAATAATTTTACTATGTGCACCGCTTTGATTACTGCAGAAAAGCGGTATAGAAATAAATATTATTATTATTATTATTATTATTATTATTATTATTATTATTAACAACCAGTTGTGGCCTGCAGCCCTAATGCTAACCCTTCACCCACTGTGGAAACCATGAAGAGGGAACCAAGGCCACCTCTGCTGGGGCGGAGGCATTGAGCCCAAGGGACCTGAGGACATAGCAGGAGCATGTGGACTAGCCCCAAGGTGTGTGAACTTCAGTCAGATGAGGTCTTACCAGACTGAAGCCAACCAGATAGTATGTCAGGGGAAGGCCAGCCATCATCTTGGGATGTGTGGGTGGCTTTGCAATGCACTCTACATGGGCCTACCCTTGAAGAATGTTCAAGAGCTTCCATCACTGGGAAATGTGGCACCTAAATTGCTACCAGGTGTGTGGTATTGAATGAGATTATTTTACTAACGAAATATCTGTACTGGTTTCAGGTATTTATAGGGTCCAGTTCAAGAAGTTGGTAACTGTTAAGGTTCTAAATGGTTTGAGGCCTAGTTATTTAATGGACTACATGTAAAGATATTAAGATTTTCACCTCAAGCCCTTTAGGGAAAGAGGGGCTGTACAGACCCCCTCTAACTGTTCCAAATCAGGGCTGCAGCAACTGCATGTTGCAATCCTGATCTCTCCTTTCCATGGCACAAAAAGGAGCTGCAAAAAGTGGTTCTTTTTGCACCCTACAAAGGGTGCCGTAGCCACTGGCATGCAGCTTTTCTGAGCTCCTTTGGTGCTGTGTCATGTAGATGCAGTGCCAGAGGAGTGCTGTGATGCTGTGGAGTGGCGCATGGCATCACACCAGCCTGGGGCAGAGTCAGGGTATACATCATGTAGATGTCATGCTCCAACTCCACCCCCAAGCCAGCCTTAATGGCCGGTCTGTCAAGCCTCACAGTCAACCACAGAGTCATGTTTGATGAGAAGGTTTCTTTTATGTTGTTCTCAGGCTGTGGAATGCACTTCTCTCAGAGTTGTAATCAGTTTCCACTCTTTTTTATTTCAGGCTGTTTATTCTTTTAAATTGTTTTGATGTTTTTGGATTATTCATTTTAATTACCTTATTATTTATATAGTTTAATAATCTTGTTAGGCACCTGGAGCATCTTTTTTTTTCATGGAAAGATGGGACAGAAATGTAATAACAGACCAAAAAACTAAATCCACGCAATGTCTTTCTGGGCTTGAAAGCACAGCTCAATTTTATGTAGCAGTTTCCAAACTTTTAAATATCATCTTGCCTTGTATCTCCCATCATTGATTGGAGAACAGAAGGAAAAGTAAAAGTGGTGTTGTCTTTATTTGTTACACTCCTCAGGGATTCCTCATCCTCTTATATACACTAATGCAGGAATAAAAAGTGTAATAGGCCTTAATTTTGATTTGATGCATTACCCTGTTAAGACAATTTGAAATAGGTGTGGGTGTACATGTGTGCGTGCATGCCTGTGTTGTTGTAAAGGAAGTGTTTGGAGAGAGCTGATGAGCACTGTGCCTTATTTATCATTACTGCCTTAAGGATAAGTTTCAGGGTAGGTCTGTAAGTGACATATGACATCTTAAAATGTTATTTCAAAACAATCTGCTTCAGGAATTTTATACTCTGAAAAGTTTAACAGTTAAGCCTGCCTAGTTTTATGAGATATTTTGAGACACCTAACCCAGATAACCCACTAGCGGATTTTCCTCAGTTGCTATTCAGACTCTACCACCATCATAATCATTACTCTCTATGTGCCCGCATGTGTGTTCAAGTTGCCTGTTGATTTATGGCAACTCAGTGAATTTCAGGCGGTTTGCCATTGCCTTCCTCTGAAATATAGCTTACAGCACCTGATACTCCTTGTTGGTCTTTCATGGATCAACCCTATTAAATTGTGCTAGCAATCTGTTATGTAGACGTCACTCAAAAGAGACATAACAAGAATAAGGAGCCTGTGGCCTACTGGATGAATCTTATAAGAAATCCAAACAATTAGCTTTTCTAAATTAAATTATTGGTGCCAAGATTAGGAAAGCCTGTGAGGGCCAGCATTAAAGGATTGTGTACTTACATAGATATTGCCCCCCCCCCCTTTGGAAGGCAACCAAAGTCAACTGTGGCTTCACAGGAATGGAGACATGTTGGACTGCAAAAGAGAAGTCCTTGTTGATATGCAGACGGATTTTAAATTTCCTGAACTTTGCCCAACTGCCACATGGTCAGAGGAGGAGGGGCCAGCCTGCTAAAGATACCTCCCCAAAGCACCTTAACTAAGGGCAGAAACAACAAAATCCAGGCACCTTACTAACACCTCTATTTTTTTTTCTCCTGTTGCAAGCTTTCATATGTAACATCTTGCCTGATGAAGAAGCCAGTGGAGCTTCGAAAGCTTGTAACAAGTATATTGTACATTTTGGTTGGCCAATAAAAGTATAACTGTTTGGTGGATTTTGTATGAATTTGCTAAATGGTCAACACAGCTACCCCTGCATGTTTTCAGCCAAGGTAGGATGATGTTGCTATTAGAATGCATAACAAAGGACAGGGAAAAGAGAAGTGGAGAGTGACAGGATTTTTAGAACTGTCCAATTCGATATATACCTCCATAAGGTAAAGATAGCATCCAAAAGCCCTGGGTGACCCATGAATATGCAACAAATAGTCCTACTCTGAAAATAACTTGATCATCTCCAAATCTTAACCCACATGCCTAATATAGGCAGATCTTGAAAACTGCCTCAGAAATCAGGATCTGTGCTTTTATGTTTGTTTGTTTGTTTTTTTGCCAACTTGATATATTTTAGAATATTCCACAAGCATTGCAAAGCTCTCTATAATGCCAGTGGATAGAAAGAAAAGAATCAGAGGATGAGAATGAGTTCTGTCTGTGATGAGGAGGTGAAGCTACCATCTAGGGAATAGTCTTATCAAAAGTCTCATTTTTACATCCTACCCCAGTAGTTTGGGTAGGGTCATAGAACAAACTAAATCAGAAGATGTTTCACTGTTTTTACAGCACATTTTTGACTTGATGCTTTCGGCAGACGTGCCACTCAGGGCTTCCATGAATGTTACCTGGTATGAAAGTTTGCAGTGAAAGTTCTAGACTCAGATGTACTTTTCCTTAAGTAACCTTTGTTCTTACTCACCACATTGCAATGTAATAGTTCTTTCAAACCGGCTTCAGGACAGGCTTTGGGGTTGAGACTACCATGGTTGCCTTGACTGACGATCTGCGTCTCAGCATCGACAGGGGTAGTGTGACCCAGTTGGTGCTCTTAGACCTCTCAGTGGCTTTCGATACGATAGATCACGGCATCCTCCTGGACCGCTTGGGGGGATTAGGTATCGGAGGCACTGCATTGCAGTGGTTCTGGTCCTTCCTCTTGGGCAGGTCCCAGAGCGTGCTGCTTGGGGACAGTAGCTCAAGAAAGAGGGAGCTCCTTTGTGGGGTCCCTCAGGGAACTATTTTGTCCCCAGTGTTGTTTAACATCTATATGAAGCTGCTGGGTGAGATTATACGGAATTATGGTGCTGGGTGCTATCAGTACGCTGATGACACCCAAATCTATTTCTCCATGTCTCGTTTGTCAGCCTCGAATTCTAATGGCATCTCTTCTCTCAATGAATGTCTTCGGGCGGTAATGGACTGGATGAGGAAAAACAGATTGAAGCTGAATCCAAACAAGACAGAGGTGCTCACGGTAGAGGCCCCAGAACCAAGAATTGGGTTGCAACCACCAGTCCTGGATGGTATCACACTCTCCTCCAGTCACTGTGTTCGCAGTCTGGGGGTGCTCCTTGACTCGTCGCTCCCGATGACAAATCAGGTGATTGCGACCACCAGCAGCACCTGTTATCAGCTTCGGCTGATACACCAGCTGCGCCCTTTTCTGGAAGTAAGGGATCTCGAGACTGTTGTGCACGCGCTGGTAACCTAACGCCTTGACTTCTGTAATGCACTCTACATGGGGCTACCCTTGTGCCTGGTTCGGAAACTACAGTTGGTTCAAAACATGGCAGCCAGGCTTGTGTCAGGAACATCTAGAAGGGACCATATCACCCCGGTTCTGAGGTCCCTCCACTGGCTGCCTATTGGTTTCCGGGCCCAGTACAAGGTGTTGGTTATTACCTTTAAAGCCCTAAATGGCTTGGGGCTAAGCTATCTCAGAGACCGCCTCTTCCCATACAATCCTCCCCACGCTCTCCGGTCCTCTGGGAGGAACTTGTTGCAGCCTCAAAAATCGAGGCTTGCGGCGACCTCCCAGGGGGCTTTTTCTGCTGTCGCCCCCAGGCTCTGGAACGACCTGCCGGATGAGATCCGTCAATTAACATCTTTGGACAGCTTCAAAAAGGCTGTCAAGACGGATCTCTTCAGGCAGGCCTTCCCAGACTGAAATATCCTGGCCTCAGGATCTCCCCCTCCTCAGTAATGTCTCCAAAGCCCCCCTTTTCTTTTCTTTAGAACTGAAGTTGCAGTGGTTTGTTGGTTGGTATTATTTTGTTTAATTTATTGTTATTTTAACTAGTTATTGTGGTTTTAAATTAGATATGTAGTTTAATAACTTTTTAAGGGGGGAGGGAAATATATTGTTTTTATGCTGTATGTTATATTAATGTTGTAAACCACCTGGATTGGTTTGCCACAGGGCGGTATATAAATAAAAATTTATTATTATTATTATTCTTTCTCTACTGTGCATATTTCTTTGAACAATTTAATGACATAACTAAACCTGTCTCCATTGTCTAAACTGTTTGTGTATATTTTTTCAATTATGTGCACTTTAGTCATTTACATTTTGACATATGTGTACTATTCCAAGCACACTACTCAGGAATACCCTTTAAACTTCCCAAACATGCTATTTTTATCAAACAAAATATCATCAGGAGTTATGAAAACTGGGCCCAATGAAATTTCTTTGTATCTTTAGCAAGGAGAACTCATATGAAAGATGCTGATGCTACTGTCCCATACACTATATTCAAGACTGTATCATTCCATAGAAAATTACTGTGGAGGGGAAAAAATCCTGGGAAGAAGACAATTACTTTAAACACAAAACCCCAATACCACTCCTGTCTTTCAAGGTGCTCGTTACCTCAGACTGTATGCTCCTTTTTGCAATGTTGTGGTTTTCATCACTTCAGGAGAGCACATAGTCTTCTGAATTATGTTTGTATCGTGGATTTCATTTTAATCAATGGGGATGATGTGTGAGGCTTTGGAAATGTGGACCTGGACTGTGTAGGTTATATCAAGCAAATGTTATTATTACTATGCTACTGCAGATTTCTCCTGCTCATATGAAGATGTTGGTGTTCAAAAGGGAGTGGATGAAATAAAATGTGATTTGAACAAACCTTTAGCTAGTGGAGCCATCAATGACTACTATTCATATATGATCTAAGTATCAGAGGTGGTTTGTCTTTATGTATGAGTTGCTGTAGAATATGTGATGGAGTGTTGAATTACACTCTCCTGTTGCTGGTAGGTTCCACAGATAACCAATTTGCCACTGTATGAACTGAATGTTGGATTATATTGGCTTTTGATCAGCTCTAACATGATTCTTATTATGGTTGGAATGCCCCTCCTCATCACCCTCTATGCTTACAACTATCAAGCCCCCAAAGAGGGCTACAAGGACAGGTGTATGCAAGAGAGAAATCTTGGGTGCCTAATGGAGACGTGCAGGAGGAAGTAACATTTTAATATTTTTCATTATCTGAAAATACATGAATGCTAATAATAATGTTCATTATGTGGAATGTACAATGTTTGGGAATCATACTGGGCAGTAAGTACCTGAAAAGATATACCCACAAAGTTCCCACTGTATATAACAGAAGATTTTTGATCTCAAAAGATAGCAAATTGTATGGGAAGGCACTCAATCAAGTAGAACAAGGCCTCAATCAAGTAAGCAGAAAGGCATTGGTGCAAGAAACAGTATAAGTACTGGTGCAGTGGAAGGAGTAAAAAAGCTGCAGGTAGTCCTTCTCAGGTCAACAGGACATCTTATTTTGGCAGAAGAGGTGGCTTACTTGTACATTTCCTGGACACTTCATTGCATTAATCTCAAATGTGCCTTATTCTGGCATAACAAAACATTGCACAGGCATAAGATACCAAGTGGATTCTGAGCTAAATATTTATTGACTTACTGATTTGATTTCATTAGTATCCCACATTTCTTCCAGAAGAAACTGATATGCAAAGCAGCTTACAACATAGAATCATAGAATTGTAGAGTTGGAAGAGACCACAAGGGCCACCCAGTCCAACCCCCTACCATGCAGGAACTCTCAATCAAAGCATCCCTGACAGATAGCCATCCAGCCTCTGTTTAAAATAGTTTTTAAAAAATTATCGAACACTAATATATATGTGTGTGTGTGTGTGTGTGTGTGTATGTATAGTTAGGGAGTTTAAAAAGTGGCTGGGGTAGAAAAGAATCCAGCCATACCTTTGAAATGAATGTATTTGTTTTAGGAAGATAGCAATTCACTTCTTGAGATCCACTAATGGAATTAAAGTCATGGCTATTTAAGCACTGTTACAGGATAGTGAGAATGAGACAGAACGTAATAGCACACTGAATGATACAAATTATAACCCTGGCTTTAAATCTGCCAAGAGTTGTGTAAGATCTTTTTATGACTACTGAAAAGTTAAAGGAACAAACCTGCTTACTAAAAATCAGTTTCCTAGGAGTCAAAACCTTCTCTAAGCAGATTTCTTATGTCACAAGTACAATTTTGTCACATCTGCAGTTGTCCTCAAATGTGTTACTAGATTTTTCCCTATGTCAATATATCTTTGCCTTTTATGCTGGAACAGACTAACTTTGTTATCTCTTTGAAAATGAATAAAACATGGTAATTATAGAAAGCCAAATTAAATCAACATAGTTTTAAACACCTCAGCAAAAAGAAATAACATGGGAAATGTTCAGCACATCACTGATATCACTAGACATTTCAGTACTACATGGACCTTTATTTTTGTCTTGGTGGCGCAGTGGTTAAATGCCTGTACTGCAGCCACTCACTCAAAACCATCAGGTGAGTTCAATACCAGCAAAAGGGATCAAGCTTGACTCAGGCTTGCATCCTTCTGAGGTCACTAAAATGAGTACCCAGATTATTGGGGGCAATTAGCTTACAGTTATAAACCACTTAGACAATGCTAGTTCAGTATGAAGTGGTATATAAATGAAGTTGGGTTTTTTTTTTAGTTATTTCTAATTCTTCCAAAAACAAACAAACAAACAAAAACACTTGACACTTGATTGGATGATTTTGGAATGAAATCTTTTCATGCATACCATCCTTAGTAAGAAGCAGAAGGCTGGTGAATGCTGTCTCATGTTTCAGTAGCATGATCCATTCATCCCATGCTCTGTTGCAGAGGGATGATTTGATAAGAACATGTCTGGGTGCCATTCAATAATTCTAGGTTAGGGAATGGGTTCAGGCTGGCTGCTAACCTTTCTCGGTGTCTTCTTTTTTAATTGCCCATAGTAGCTTAAACTGTTACTACTTCACCTAAAATTATTTGCATTATACATTCAAAACCTACATCCTGGTAAGTGTAACCTGCAGTGTTAAGCAGGTAGCATTGTTACACAACTAGCTGTAGACATGTGAAAAATTCTTAGTTAATCATTAAGTAATGATGGAAGACAAGGAAAGTAACACACATCTGTTATTAGCACTACATTAAATATATATCCATAAACAGTCAGTGAAAGCTGTTCATATTATTTTTGTTTTGTGAGACATTTAGCCTTCTCTGTCAGAGAGCTCTGGTGCCATGATCAACAATTCCCAGGATTCCCTAGCACTGAGCCAAGACAGTTAAAGTGGTGTTAAACTGGATTAGTTCTGCAGTGTGGATTGAACCTAACTTGTATTTCTGTTTTCATTTTTGTTAAATGTACCACAACCTTTGAAACAAACAAAAAAAATGGTTGTATTGAAATGAAAGAATCCAACCATTGAACAAAAGAACTAGGAATCATATCCAAATCTCAGCACTATTCATATATGAGGCTCCAGCAGGAGTTTTACATTGAATTTCTAATTTTATTTTTTAAAGCTTTTAATGGGAGACAGCTTGAGTCTGAAGCTGTCAGTTTTTCCTCATTGTCCTTGATGCATACCAAAAAAGGAGACATTTTACTTTTAAAGATGCTCCAGTTCCTTGAGACATTTGTATTCAAACATTACTTTTCCTTTTTTGTGTCTTTCTCAAGGGAACACATCTCTACTCTTCATAGGAAAAAGAAATAATAAAATACATGGGGAACAGTGGACCTCAGATGTAGCATTTCTCTCCTTCTCTTGGAATGTTATTTCCATATAGAAAGCTACTCTAATGGGACACTTGTAAATGGCAGGGAATTTAGCCCTTGTGGAGTCTTCTATAGAAATTGGATTTTTGCTTAAGCAAACAGCAAACCATGCAGCAGGAAAAAAGCTATTTATTTGGCTGGCTGTTGAAGAGCCTTACAAAAATACAATTCAGTTTGCTATGATCAGTCAAGTCAATCTAGTCAGGACTAAAAGGGGTGGGGGAAAGAACCCAGTTACTTGAACTAGATATAGAACCAGCTCTTTAAAGTGCAGTTGGAGTTAGTATCAAAGTTTTTTCCCCTTTTAAAATTTCTACTTTATGTTCATGTGAAATGGAAAGGAAGCAAAATAAAGTATATTTGTCATTAGGATAGGGATCCTACTTTTTGCAGTAAATGAGACCAAGAAAAGTGTCATTTTCAGGGTTGTATGAAATTCAGAAATGGATCTGAGCAAGAATGAGTTCATTCTTTTAACAAGGAACTGTATAAATCTCTGTTTCTTGTGTCTTCTATTTTAGAGAAAAGTTTTGTAAATTCTCTTAAAAAATCAGAAAAGAAGGAGAGCTCAACTCTGTTTTAATTTCTATTGTGATATAATCATATCTTTGCATGTTAAAAGGCCTATATTTAATCCTTTAGTTCCTCCTCCCCACCCCTGAATCCAGAAACTAAGGACCAGGCATAACATTATCTGTTTGCCTAGCTATTTGCTATTGGTATAAGTTGTGTACTTCTTTGAACTAAGGGCCTAAAATGTATAACTGCTGTGCTGGCACATGATTGTTCTGTCAGTATATTTCTGCCCCAGGCTGTGTAAAATGTATCAGGTGCATGCAATGGATTAAAGGGGAAATGATGACTCAGAGGAAGCTGATGCAACTTGAGCATGGAAATGAGTCATAGGAGGTCAAAGCTGCACTGTCACTGTGGCTACATGACAGGAAGTGGATGAAACACTAGCAGGGGTTTGGATCAGAATCCTAGCTGTGTTTGTGTATATAAAGATGAATACTCCAGTACACAGTGTGGTGGTGTGGATGCTGGTTGATGGTAGAGCATTATGCTGGTTTGTGCAAATATTGTTGTATTGTGATTGTAAATATTTGCTGCAACTAAGATTAAAAGCCTCTTTGGAAGAATCTCAGCAGTTGTGAACTACTTCCAGACTTGACAGTGGTGTTTGTCTTCCTGGCTGGCAGTCTTCTGTGTGTGGACCCAGTGGTACCCCAGCACTAATGCATTCATTGCTGCCACTGAAATTGAACTGAAAATAGGTGTGCCATATGAGGAAATTACACATGAGTCTTATGTCTGTGTACTTCCCCCCTCTGCAATCCATTCCATTCCTCCTTCCTTCTTGACGTGTCACAACAAGGTTTCATATAGCTGCATTTTCTTCTTTATCAAACTAGAATCAGGATAAGCCAGGATCTTCAAACCTGGTTGAAGACAGTTTCTAATGAGAGTTTGCTGTGATGGAAAACACAATATCTCTTGCTCATTCTGTGTAGAAGACTTAATTGTAACCAAAAGTATAAAAGAGAGCATGTCCTATCTCAAACATCATCTTCCTAATGTACTCAAGTAATGTCTGCCTCACCACCACCTCACTGACAGGAAAAACTAAGATGAAAAGTAATCCTGCCTGAATGAATCCTTCATATACAACATAAATCAAAAAAATGGAAATTGAAAAAATCAGGTGGGTTTGTGAGCTGACACTGTTTCCATTAATCTCAGGTGGGAAAACACTGCCAGTTTCCTAGACAGAACTCGTCACTAGTGGGATATAAAATGCCACACAAGCATTTGTGAGTTGCTGAAATGCCTTTTTGGGATCTATATTAAGACTAAGGACTAGTTTGGAAAGTACTATTTAGCTTTTATTTGAATGCATACTCTACTGTATTTATATTGAAACTTTTTAAAAATAAGGCTGTTTGAAATAGCAGCCTGGAGTTAATCAAGGATTTTTTAGGATGCTGTCACTCACAGTTTACTGCTCTATTTAAATGCCATTAAGTATTAAACTCATATGTAAAATCCTACTTGTCCTTGGGGCTTGCCTACATGATTAAAATGATCCTCATTTCAATAGAATAGACTGTGATCCAGCCACATATGATTTAGAGGAATTTGGACGTTTTGCAGTGTGTGGGATCCATAAACTCACCTGAAAAAAATAGTATATTTTTTTACAAGAGTCTCAGTGAGGATGTACATTATCCATCGGTCCACTTTGCATGGATTCACATGGCTGCCCATTTTCAACAGAGGGAGGGCAAATAGATGCAAACTTGTGCATGAAAGTGAAGACAATTAAGTGTCAATGCAATTGTGTGAAAGTCCTCAGTAATTCTCATAATAAATTTATGAGGAGTGTAGACTAGCCCCAAGAGCCTAGATCTAGTGACACCAATGACTCACACAAGTAAGGCAGTGAATGTTTTCTATTTGGTTCTGTTAAGACTGAAAAGTATGATCCTGCCTGTTCATACACATTATGAAACTATGGTTACATAACACAGACTGCTGAAAATTAAGGATGGTAGGAATGGCTCAGAGCACACAGGGAAAAGTCCTAAGTGTTTATAAAACTGAGATATGCACATGCAAACCCAACCTATGGGTTCTTTAAAACAGCATGGTTTTCAAACAAGAAACATTTCTGACTTCTATTGCTTTCTGACAGCTAGCTGCAAGACTTCATCTACATTCCCTTGGTGAAACTAAAACTAGAAAAGCATCTCTTGTAGCCACCACCTGGTCTGATGGGATGAAATCCTAAACCCAGAGGTTAAGAGTGCTATAAATTCTCAATAAACATTAATTTGGGAGTTGTTCAGCATCATGTGCCAGGTTCGATTAAAAACTAACAACACCAAAGTGCGTAAACAAAAAGCATTAGCTAGGCTGTATGATTCTTCAAACATAGCTGGGCTTTTATATGTGAGACTGAGACACACACACACACAAATATTCAAACACTGGTTAGAAAAAAAAGGTTTTTGAAGTGTGGGGAAACCTTGGCAAGAAAAATCTACCGTCTTCTCTGCACTTGCCAGGATACTCTAGGACAGCCTGGAGTATCCTGGCCTCAAAACCGTCCCAACTTCACCCTGTTACCTGCCTCCTCCTCCTCCCCCCAGTTCCCACATGGTGGTGGCTGTCTGCATGAGTATCCCACTGAGCCAGCCATATTGTCCACTGCTGTCACTAGTCACTTGCTTCTGAGATCAGAACAAGTCACTCAGCCATGATCATATGGCTGAGCACCTCATTCTGACCTCAGAGTGGGCAACTGGTGACAGCTGCCCTGGTGTGGAAATAGAGGGCTCTGAGTCTTCCTGGAAGAACCAGAGTATGAGGCTGATATGGAGAGGTGGTGGCAAATGGAAAATTTGGAGTTTCTAAAGTATTTAATCGAAGACAGACTGGCAAAAAGGTGGGGGCCTGCCTCATGAGCGGCTATAAAAAGGAGGAGCTGAGGCTGATGAGGCAGGAGGGTGTCTTAGAACTGCCAAAAGTGCAGTTGGGAATAAGGTTTCAGCCAAATGGGATTCTGACTCCCATAAGAGGGAAAAGAATTTTAAAAGGACAAGGGAAGTTCAGTGTTATTAGAGGAGTGTGTTCTGTGTGAAACAAGTCAATAAGAGAACTTTAACATAGTAAACTTGTAACAACTGAAGACACACACACACACACACACACAGTAAAAGCAAGCTTGAGAACCAACTACCAAGAAAGATAATATAATAAGTTCTGCATGTAAATAAAAGTTATTTTCTTCGTGTTCACCAAGGAATGGCCCGATAACATCAAAACATGCTACCAAGAATTTTTAAAAACAATTAAGAGCAGAGGCACTTAAGTCAGTGGAGGGATCAAAGGTTAGGAAGATAGTTCTGAGTGAAAAGAAGCCTAAGCTATTGAGGATCAGACAGAAGTAGAATCCTGTGGTTGTCACATAATTTGGATCCAGTGTGGTGGGGTCCAAGAGACACAGCATGAGGAGTCTGACAGGTCTAGTGTGAGATATCTACCTGACCCCCTGTTCCCACATTGGAGTGGCTGTCTCCATGAGTGTCCCACTGAGCCAGCCATATTTTCCACTGCTGTCACCAGTCACTTGCTTCTGAGATCAGAACAAGGAACCCAGCAATTATGAAGTAGCTGAGCAACTCTTTCTGATCTCAGAGTGAGGAACTGGTGACAGTTCTCTGGTGTGGGAATTGAGGGCTCTGAATCTTCCTAGAAGAACCAGAAGTGTTTTTACTGTGTGTGTATGGGGGGAGGAGTAAATAAAAAAGAAGAAGAACCAGAGTATAAGGCAGGTTTTGAAGATGCATGTTACGGGTATTATACCCCAGTTTTGGTGAGGAATGTGCTAGATATTGTCCAGACTATTCACATTTGAAGCAGGGTTTGGGCTGTGCCTTGTCCAAATAGGACACCACCTGTCCCGGACTGCAGCCAGCACACACAAACAACACCAATAAGGATGGCTCAGCTAGGTAATTAGCAAGCAACTGGGAACAGTCCACAAACCTGCAAAGAGTGATAGTTAAGGAGCAAGCCAAAAGCCCGAGCCGAAGTCAGGAAAACAAAGGTCAGAGTAGTCAGTCCAGTCCAGGGCCAGGGCAGCCAGAAGTAGCAAGAGTCCAGTCCGTTCCAAGGTCAAGAGTCAAGGCAACAAGGAGTCAAGATACAGGGAGCCAGTGCAGGCAGCAATCACACCAAAGGATCATGCAATAAACTCTGACATTGAAATGGTGTCTCCCTGCTTCTTAAGTAGGAGATTCTCTCCTCGGTGCCAGCTGAGGCTTGTTGCCAATTGTCTCTCAGCAATCCTCCTGGACCTGCATCTGCCAGCACTCTCAGCCCTGCGTTGTTTAAAGGAGGGAACCTCCAGGCCTGGTTCCTCCCCAGAGTCACCACTGTGCCACCAGAGGAATCCCATCAGCACTAGGACCTGGCTGAGCCTCCTCCTCTGGGGCTGGGAGATCAGGGCTGGATTCTGGCAGAGCAGGATGAGCACCTGGTGTAGCCTCAATTACCTCTTGCTCTGGAGGAGCCCCATCCTCCTCCTCATCCTCCGAGACCTGCTCTTGGCTGGCCATGACACAGGGACGTAGCTAGGATTTTAGGAAGGGGGGGGAGTCCAGACTAAGTGCCACCATTATAATGGGGCTTGAGTGCGGCGGCGCAGCAGCCCACACCATTCATTTTTCTAATGGAAGGGGGGGGGGGTCCGGACCCCCAGAGCCCACCCCCCCCCCGGCTACATCCCTGCATGACACCACCAGAACAGGAGGAAAACAGGCCTTTTGGCCTGTGCAGACAAGATCTAGACAATTTTCACTGTTCAGGAATCATGTTGTGTTAAAAATGTTCTTCTTGAGCAGAAAATGACAGCTATGCAGAAAAATGACATTTTAGCACAGAAAACAGTTTCCCTGCATGGAAAACAGTATTTTCTGTGCAAAACAAAATGGTGTTTTCAGCTGCATTTGCCCCAGAATGATTTAATCCCACAGAGGAGAAAAATGATAAAATTATTGCACGTGAGACCAAAATTTATCAAGGTACTTCCCTAATGTAAGAAGTTAAAATACAGTGTGCCCAGGCCATGCACGCATGCATTTTACACAGCTTCCGGCTTATGCGGAAGCCATGTGGGGAATAAAACAATGGCGCACAGACCTGTGGTGTACTCGTGCCATGCCGCCACATGCATGTGCCCCTTTATTTCCTAGGGGGCTTTAGCATAGGTGGATTTTTCCTTACACAGGGGGATCCAGAACAGATCCCCTGTGTAAGTGGAGGGCCCATGGTATGTATGTTGCACTATTGTTTGCATGTATCTGTGTATCACTTCTCATTCACCATTGCCCCTGAAGTGATGATGTAAAATTGATTTAAGAAAAATTAAAACAGTAAATATATCACTAATTATGTGATTCTACATAAGGGTTATATCCCAGCTCCAGAATAGTATCCCTGCCCTGCTTTAATCCCTTTACTGTCTCACACACTTGTTCTAATCCAAACAAAAGTCAGTTTGGAAAGTCAAATGAGACCCCTATTATGTAGCCACAACAGTGCAAGGGGGAATATCTACTTCATGCACATATTCATTGTATGGGTTTATTTCTGGTCACACAACCACAGTAGCTGCAAGATGATTTATTATTATTATTCCTGCATTGCACACACATATTTGCTTATTCACCAAATCAAATAGTCTCTCTCTGGTATTTGAATGCAAACACCCATTTTATTTTATTTTATTAAAAAAAGGTAACACCGCCTTTTCCGGATGCCAATGTAAACAAGAGAGGTATCTTTCTGTGACAGGAACAATCAGGTGACCTGGGTAACCATCTGACAAGGTGACCACCAACCAACCTGATCCCACCCTCCCAATTTTACCACAATCCCAATTTAGGATTTTTTAAAAAAAACTTCCCCCAAAAAGCAGAGTAAAAGAGAGAATTTTTAAAAATCTCCTTAAAGCCCTCAGGCATCAGAAAAAATTGTTTTCACATTGGAATGAGAGAAGTCTCACATGTTTCAACAGGATGGGAGGTAAGGACACATTATTTAGCATGGGTAGATGTAGCCTAAAACACTTTGTGCCGACCTGCCCACATACTAGCATTGCACGGGGGCAGAGCGTCTGCACACCCTGCAACCCTAGTATTTGGTGGATGCATCATCATGGCAGCCTCCCATCCACATGAGGGCTGCCATGATGATGTCATGCACGTGCCAGGTCCAAATGGTGCAGCACGTGTGTGATGTCTTTGTATCACCCCAGGCTGCTTACGGTGGCACGTTTTGGAGCTCCTTTTGGGCACCCCATCGTTCCCGCAGCAACCGAACAGGCGCAGGAACTATGCCAGGGAAAAAGGAGCCAGGTGGCCCCTTTCTCCCATGGCTGCGCCTCCCGGGGTGTCCAGGGGCATGAAGCCCAAGGAGACCCCTTGTCCGCACCATGGAGAAGCAGCATTTTACTCCGTGGCCTGGAAAAGCTCCAGATTGGGACTGCAGGGCTGCTGGTGAGGCTGCCCTGCCCCCAACCCGGAGATAAAAAGGGTGCCACAGACCTGCCCCTTTGGGGGCAGTCTGTACCATGCCTATAATTGTTTTATATTCACAGACAATTAAAAAATCAATTTAAAACAGCCAAAAGGGCCGCTCTTAATTTTAAAGACAAAAGGTTGAGTGGAATTATATAGTTTTATCCACCTGCCATAGAAGAAGGACAGAAATCTTTCAGACTTTCTATAGAATGGAATTCCATATTTAGGCTGCAGCTACAGAAAGTCCTCTCATCTGTAACTGCCATCATAGCCTTACAGGGTGATATGATACGCAATAGGGCCTCCTCTGAGGATCTAAAAGTTCAGGTATGCTTATGTGGGAAGAGATGGTCTTTCAGATACTTTATAATTCTTCATAAGGGTACAGACCATAGAACCCATAGGTAGCTATTCTTTCTTGGAGCACACAAATCTGTACAATTTAATATTGGGTTGTATAATGAAACAAAACCGACCAAGTTCCAATCAAATTTAGGAAGGCCAAATGCATTTTGTTCCATGCAAAGAATTCACATAGCATCCTTTTGCTCCTCTTGGTTGATTTCAATTTAGAGGCATCAGCTTGGAGAAAAAGGTACTTAACAAAAACAAAAATGACAACAACATAAGATTGTTAAACCATGTTGAGTAACTTATATGCCAGTTACACTGGGACCATGCATAAGACACATTTATCACCAACGGCATCAAGCACAGTGTGCACATCCCTGGAATAAAAGCAACGGCCAAGAAAAATATATTGATGGTGACTTGCTTTCAGTTTCTACTGTTAAACAGAAGCTTGTGCATAAACATTCAACCAAATAACAAAGAAAGTGTATGTTGCTTTTACTTTGCTTCTTTGTTCTTTTTAAATTTGTTTTCTTGTTTATACCCTAAATGCAAACTACCGTCTCCAAAGGCATAAACACAATGCATTTCAAATCATTTGCATTACATAAACTCAGCTCCAACTTCTATAATGCAAGATTTACCAGAATGCTTTCTAAATCTTCAGATCTTCCCTCCTCTTTTGTGTTTGCATGACAGTGTGTGTGTGTGTGTGTGGCTTCATCTGCACTGCAGAAACAATCCAGTGTGACTCCACTTTAATTGCCATGGCTACAGGTTATGGAATCCTGGGATTTGTAGTTTTGTGAGATATTTAGCCTTCTCTGTCAGAAAGGTCTGGTACCACAACAAACTACAAATCCCAGGATTTCATAGCATAGAGCCTTGGCAGTTAAAAAGGTGTCAAACAGTATTATTTCTACAGTGTGGATGCAGCTTTTGTATGTGTGCAAGAAAGACAGAGAATAAAATAGAGAACTCTTGTCTTGATACAGTTCTTCGTGTGTGTGTGTGTGTGTGTGTGTCTTCAATTCTCCTGCTGACTTATGGTGATTTCATTAATTTCATAGGGGTTTCTTAAACAAGGGATACTCACTCATACTGTATGTCATTTTGCGAGTTCATTCATCTGAAACATAGCCTACAGCACCTGGTATTCATTGGTGGTTTCCCATCCAAGTGCTAATCAGAGTTGATCCTGCTTCCCTTTCAAGATCAAATGGGATCTTGTGCCTTTAGGGTATTTAGGTCACATCCTCATCTTTTTATTCTGAACAAATCCATTTCACTTGAGTCATTTATCCTCTGTACTCTATTTTTCTTTGCTTTCCATTTTTAAGATAATGGCCACATTATTTCATTTTAAACTTTTTTTAAAATGCCAAAGCTTATACAGTTTAGTGACATGATCACTGGCCTCCAGTGTTTTATTTTCTTAAATAAATGTGGGCCTGATATGAATTATGCTACTCCCTAGAATATTATGAAAAATGTATGCCATTTGTTTTCTATTTTGTTTATTAAGCATCCCTGGTGTATTGTCTTTCAAAACCAATTAGAAGGGTGAGAATAGCAGCAGAACACTCTTATCTCACTTCAAATTGCACATTTTGGCAAGGTACACCCATGCAATGAAAAAAAAAGCTATTGATAGGAGCATGGGAAATCTATGAACAGCTTCAGGCTATGCTTCAGATAGGGGGGGGAGAGAAAGAGAGAGGGGGGGGGGGGGGGGGGGGAGGGAGGGGGGGAGGGGGGGGGGGAGAGAGAGAGAGGGAGAGAGTTCTAAGTAAATATGACACCATACATATGGAGAGACCCCAAAATCAAAGCATTATCATCTGAAAAGAAAAGGGGGAAGCAAGTAGGAAGGTTAGCATAATCTTTGTGGCAACTGAAAGACTAGTACCCAGTCCTGTATCTGTGTGGAGCAGGGGATGAACTGCAGGAGAGGAACTGAATTTACAGAGACCCTATGGGGGGAAGGCCAGAAATCATTGTGCCAAGGCAAAAAGGGCCATAGCTCTATGTTTGAGTGGCAGAGCTAGAGGTATTAAAATTCAGTCCACCCCCTCCAAAACCTTTTTCTTCATAACAACTCAACTGACCCTCCTACCTCTAGTGGTGCTGATTACTTTAGTCCCTTTTTTTTGGGGGGGTAGCCTACACTGTATTTTGGGGTTGACATATGGTAGTGTCTGTAAATATGCTGTAAATATGTAAAGCTGACTCTTTCCATAGGGTCACTTGGCTGGTATTGGGTGAGAAAATTAGGTTATCATAGGCGTGTTACAGACTGCTTAAAAGCGGTGGTCTGCTGGCGCTGCTGGTTGCTCTGTGAGGGAGCCATAGCAGCCAAACCACGCGGCTCCCACACGGAGCAAAAAAGAAGCCCCAAAATGGCACTTCTTTCCGCAGCGTGGTTATGACGCTGCGAGGCACCAATGGCACACTCACAACGTCATAAGCGCCACGTGATGTGCGGATGCTATGCGTCCGACACGTAATAATGGTGGCGCCTGTGTGTATAGGGCACCACCATTATTACGCCCCCGTCACGTGCTAGGGATGAGGCCGGTGCGGACGCTAGGTCCCCGGTCAACCCCTAGCACGTGATGGGGGTGCCTCAAGAGCCCGTCTGTAATGGGCCATAGAATCATAGAATCGTAGAGTTGGAAGAGACCACAAGGGCCATCCAGTCTAATGGACCACAAGGGCCATCCAGTCCCATGCAGAAAATCTCAGTCAAATCATATCTGACAGATGGCCATCCAGCCTCTGCTTAAACACCTCCAAAGAAAGAGACTCCACCACACTCCAAGGGAGTTTGTTCCACTGTTGAACAGCCCTTACTGTCAGGAAGTTCCTCCTAATGTTGAGGTGGAATCTCTTTTCCTGCAGCTTGCATCCATTGCTCCGGGTCCAGTACTCTGGAGCATCAGAAAACAAGCTTGCTCCCTCCTGAATATGACATCCCTTCAAATATTTACAGCGCTTTATAAATAAAGGATAATAATAATAATAATAATAATAATAATAATAATAATAATAATAATATTTAAACAGGGCTATCATATCACCTCTTAACCTTCTCTTCTCCAGGCTAAACATCCCCAGATCCCTAAGTTGTTCCTCATAGGATATGGTTTCCAGACCTTTCACCATTTTAGTCACCCTCCTTTGGACATGCTCCAGTTTCTCAATGTCCTTTTTGAACTGTGGTGCCTAAAACTGGATACAATATTCCAGGTGGGGCCTGATCAGAGCAGAATAGAGTGACACTGGCCCGTTACAAACGGGCATAAAAGTACGTCCTGGGGCCGTACTAGGGTTAGAAAGGGGCATCACTTCCTGACACCCATAAGCCTAGTACAGACCCAGTCCGTACAAAATAGCGGCGGCTGTTCCACATGGGGGCCACCATTACGACGTCACAAACGCACCGCCTCCAAACAAGGTGGCGCGGATGTGACGTCGTCGCACCGTGCGAGGGCGCCTATAGCGCCCTTTCCGCGGCGTGAGAAGGAGCTCTGAAATGGAGCTCCTTCTGAGGTTTGCATCGCTGGGCAGCCTTTAGACGGCTGCGTCAGTGACGCAGAGGACAAAAGGGCCGAGCGGCCCCTTTCTCCTCCTCTCCACCGTCGCCAGGTGTCCTTGGAGCTTGAAGCCCCAAGGACACCCCTTTCCAGGCTGCAGGGAAGTGGCCTTTTGCCGCTTCCCCATGGCCTGGAAAGCGGTGGATCGGGGCCTTGGAGACTGCCGTTGTGGCAGCTGAGGCCCCGATACAGCGGGGAAAGGGCCGCTTACAGGCCGCACCAAACGGGCGGTCTGTAACACTCCACTATTACTTTTCTTGATCTAGACACTATACTTTTATTGATGCATCCTAAAATTGCATTGGCCTTTTTAGCTGCCGCATCACACTGTTGACCCATGTTCAACTTGTGGTCTACTTGGATTCCTAGGTCCCTTTCACATGTAGTCTCATTCAGCCAGGTGTCCCCCATCCTATACCTGTGCATTTTATTTTTCCGCCCTAAGTGCAGTACCTTACATTTATCCGTGTTGAATTTCATTTTGTTAGCTGTTAGGTTATGGTGAACACCGCTGTCTTTTGGTGAAGAGGAGGGCTCTAGATCTGACTCCTTAGATTGCGGGACCATGGGCTATGAAAGTAAACTACCCTTAGGGCTTGCCTGGGGGCTGGGCCCTCACTTTAAATGACTTGGGGAGACTTGGGAGAATTCTTCTTTAAGTTTTCCTCCCATCAGCAGTCAACCACGGAGCAACCCAGCCATTGGGTTGTCCTTGGGGCTCAAGTGTTTTATCCATAAGAAAATGAGGGGGAGGTCTGGGGAAGGCCCTTTATCTCAGCTGCTTCCTCACTAGTTTGCTCCCACCTTTAGCTCCTCACAGGATCCAATAGAGTTAAGTCGGTTAATAGATATATAGCATCCTTTATTCAATCCAATTTCTGTGGCTGGTCAACAAAATCTGGGTCAGTATTTAATTCTTTGACATCTTCCTGCTACCATAGACAAAGCTGACTCTAATGTCTGGGGGGAAAGCCTGGTCAATTATATGACTATGTCTATTCAGAAGCAAGCTCCATAAAGATCAATTAGCTTTATTCTTAATCAAGGACTGCAATTTAAATATTATTGGTGAGTTACACTTCATCTCCTTCCTAAGAAAGAGTTAGAGAAGCTTTAACCAAAGTGCATTCTCTGGGGGCCAGAATGAGAGAAAGTAAGCTATCACTTAAGCACAGTTAGAATCAATGGAATTTAAGATTGCAACAGCTAAATAGTTCCATTTATGTAAAACAAGCTTAGATGCACAAAACTTTCCTGATCTGGAGCCATGGTATTTTGGTGTTCTTCTCTAAACATTCACTTCATGATAATTCAAGAATCGTTCACAGGGTAAAGTTGAACATGTCCATTAATTTGTGGTGCTACTGCCTGCAAATAGTATGTGATTCCTAGATGATGTTTTCCAATTATCTCTAATTTGAAGGAAGTGAAACCCTTTGCTTCATAACAAATTAGTGTTTGTGAAAGTTTGGCATGCCTGCCTGTCAATTAAGATTCTCTCAGTGAGACACATGCCTATGGATACTGCAATGCCTTCATTTTTTACTGCTTTGTCCTTTCTTTTCTTTCTCTGCCTTTCATCTAGATGAAGGAAAATAATGAAGTGGCCATGTGGAATATCTATATTAGATAGAGAGATCTATATTTTTTGTGTATGTGTGTGTATTATATAAATATAAATTATTCAGCTTAAATATATATAAAATAGATTTTAAAAACAGGCAGCCCACCCTACTAACAAGTCTGTTCTGAATTCTAGTGCCATAATGTATAATAAATACAATACATTAAACATGAAACAGAAGAAGGAAACTGACCAGTAACCAGAGATGTTGACATAACACTAGAGTAATATGTTTAAAAGGTTAGTCTCAGTGAGCAACCTCGTTCCTTTACTTTGTACCAGACCATTTTCAAAAGACACTCCATGTATAAGACATTTCAGTAATGTAGGTGATTGATGAAGAGATTGAAAAAACTGAACACTGTCCATACTTTGGCTCAAAAATCAGAATAAGACTCAGACTTGGAAAGGCTGCTGTGAAGAAACTAGACAAGATCCTCATGTGTAAGATATAGCATTGGATGCTATAGTCAGGATTAGGCATGTCATCATATTTCCAATTCTATATACTGTTGGGAAACTGGAGAGTGAAGAAAGCTGATAGGAAGAGAATAAATTCATTTGAAATGCAGGGCGAAGGAGAAGTCTATGGATATCATGACCAAAAAACAAATAAATATGTACAAAACTAAATCAAGCCTACATTGCCCTTAGAAGCTGATTACTAAAATAATGTTGTTACTAAAAGCTAAGATTACTAAAACAATGTTGCTAACGTATAATGAGAAGACACAACTCATTAGATAATACAATGATGCTTGCTAACATGGGAGATAGTAGGGAAAAAAAGAGAAAGATCATATTAAAAGTAGCTATGACGAACTGGCACCAATGTTTGGTACCCAGTCAAAACTTAGCTTTTTTATTAAAACCTTTGGGCATAGCTGATTTTATCCAGACTGGACAAATCTTATGATTACATTATTTAAAATGGTATGAACCACTTTTAAATTATCTGATTTTTAATTGATAAACTATTTAGTATATTTTTTAAACTTTAACATTTTTTACTATTTATTGTCTTAAACAGTTTTTGTTGTATGCTGCCCTGAGATCTTCAAATATCCCATTGTCAGGCTGGGATATAAATATTTTAATTAGTAAATAAATTTACTTAAGGAAGCCACAGTCCTAGGTAGGGCTGATGATGATAGGGTCCTAGGGCACTGCAATTCATAGGGTCACTGTAAGCCAGACCTGACTTGACAGCAATTAACAACAACAATATGGAAGATGGGTTGTGCATGGATAGCCAGGATGTCTCTGAGGCTGATTAAAACAAAACAAAACTTTGCAGCTGCAGTCACTTGGGGCAGAAACAGATGTATTGTTTTTTGTGGGTTTTTCGGGTTATGTGGCCATGTTCTAGCAGAGTTTCTTTCTGACGTTTCGCCAGCATCTGTGGCTGGCATCTTTCTCTTACCAACCATTTCTCTGAAGATGCCAGCCACAGATGCTGGCGAAACATCAGAAAGAAACTCTGCTAGAACATGGCCACATAGCCCAAAAAACCCACAAAAAATGATGGATGTTGGTCATGAAATCCTTCGACTTTACATTAAAACAGATATATTGCTTGGCCAAATTTAAAACCTGCTTCTTCTGTGATAGTGCACCCCATGTTGAACATCTCTTAACCAGCCACTTACTAACAGAACACCCTGACTGAGTTGCAGCATAATGGCCCTCAGCCAGGGCTTTTGATTATTCCTCCCTTTTCTTCTTTAGATTTTCATGAGTATGAGAGGCAGCATGGCACAGTGGTTTGAATGTTGGACTATGACTCTGGAGACCAGGGATCAATTCTCTGCTCAGACATGAAACCTACTGGGTGTCCTTGGACAAATCACATGCTCTCAACCTCAAGGGAAGGCAATGGCAAACCTCCTCTGAACAATTCTTGCCAAGAAAACCCCATGACAGGTTTGGCTTAGGGTCATCATAAGTGAGAAACTACTTGAAGGCACACAACAACAGCACAACATGTGTGCATAGGTCTATGTGTTCCACACAGATAATAGCAGTGGAAAAATGAGTATTGTGTGAAGACAACAAATAAATGGTATTCATTAATATACTTCCTTTGCCACTACAGGGAGATTTTCTCATCAGTCTCTCAAATGCTAATGCTATTATTCGTATAACACTAATTCTAATTTAAGGCAAGAATGCATATGAATTCTCATTTGTACTAGGGCAAAAAAGTCTCCAAAGACCTTGCAAATGTATGCAATCTGTGGTTTCAGGAACAGTGGTGCAATTACCATATAACCCTGCACTTACCAACCATTTTAACCTCAATTTAATGTGCACAGCAACTCTCTCCAAGAATAACCTTGATGGTACAAAATGTTTTGCATTTTTAAACAGGCTTGGACAAATATAAAGACTTGTAATTTCAATTAATAGAATATTACATCCAACCCTGATCTAATATTTCACACATTCCAAAATTGTTCCAGTATTTACAATATCACAAGTGAGAGTCTTAGTCACAGTGATGCCCTTTGAATTGCACTCCATGCCTTTTCAGTTATTAGGTGGAATGTGGAGTGATGCTATTAAGAGACTTGTGAAGCCCCCCTTGGAGTAAATTGTACCCTGTAGCTGAAACATGACATGGTGCAAATACCACATGCAGTATGCTGGACCGACTTCAATGGCAGAGTACAGTTTTTAAGTCCCATTTGAGGCATTTCTGAGCATCTGAGCCAAGCTTTCACTGGACTTGAACACTGGAAATAATATTTAAAAAGAAAGAAAGGCACAGCAGTTGTGCTAGAGAAGGACACTACAAAAACATCCCTGGAAGACCATATAAAAAACCATAGGGTGTCAAATGCACTAGACATAGACACAAGCAAAAATTTTATTCCTAGTTCCCATTGATTTTAGTAGATACAGCTAATATGAAAAAAAGGGGGGAATCTTAAGGGGATGGCAGGAAAAAACTGCAGAAAATTCAAGATCCAGTTCCCAGTATCTACAGGCACAGTCAAGAAAGACCTCTATCTGAAACACTAAATAGCTGCTCTCAGTCATTGTAAATGATACTTAGGCCCGTTACAAACGGGCCTAAAAGTGCGCGCTCCGCATGTGCTAGGCTTAGAAAGGGGCATCCTTTCTGGACGCCCCCAACCCTAGCATGTGGGAACGCGCACAAAATGGTGGCAGCCGTTCCACATGGCCGCCACAATTACGACGTCACGACCGCACCGCCTCTATACAGGGTGGCGCGGACGTGACGTTGTCACGCCGCGCCAGGGCGCATAGTGCACCCCTTCCCCGGCCGCAAAAGGAGCTCCAAAATGGAGCTCCTTTTGCTGTTTGCATCGCTGGGCGCAGTCTTCAGACAGCTGAGCCCAGCAACGCAGAGGAGCAAGGGGCCAAGTGGCCCATTTCTCCTCCTCCCTGCCGCCGTGGGGTGTCCTTGGGGCTTCAAGCCCCAAGGACACCCCTTTCCAGGCTGCGGGGAAGGGGCCTTTTGCCGCTTCCCCGTAGCCTGGAAAGTGGCAGATTGGGGTCTCAGCGGCTGCCGCACTGGCCACTGAGGCCCCAATCCAGCGGGGAAAGGGGCGGGTGCAGGCCACTGCTTTTTGGCGGACTGTAACCCGCCTTTGTGAGATGGATTTCTAATGTTTTGCCATTAGACTGAATCCATATAAGATATCTTCCTATATCTTACTACTGAAATGAGTAGTACTGATGGGACAGTTTACACAGTTGTGCAATACAGCAATTTTTTTGTTGGAGTTCATTTTTTTATCATGCAGCCATCTCTATGTCTGAATCTTACTGTATGCCATGGAGGAACTCAAGGTTCTAGAGTTACTCATAGACCTGTGTGCAGGCTGATGATCTAAAGGAGGTGCCACCTTCTTCTTGGTGGCATGGGAAGTGCAACCACTGTAGGATGGCTGTGTAATTGCTGTTCCGACCAAGTAATCAGCAATCAGATCAGGTAAGATCAGGTCAGTTAGTAGGTAGGACTCTCTAGTTACCTACTTGCATAAGCTCTCTTTATGGTTTGTCTGAGGAGCTTAAAAATACTCACCTTGTAGTGCCAGCTAGTGTTTCAGGCTCAGCTTAACTCATAATCTTTTCCTTGAAATCAGACTTTGTATGCAGATTAATAATGATAATAATAAAATTTATTTATGTTTCCCCACCTCTCCTGGTGGATCGAAGCGGGGTTACAGGCTAAATAAAAACACAGAGTGTTTACATAAAAATACAATTAAAAGCAGCTAAAAACAATAAAATATCCAACATCATACAATAACAATAGCATCATACAATAACAAGGAAGGGATCATACACAGACAGGGCATGTCATTCATATCAGGGGGGTATTCATATCAGGTGGGGTATGCTCGGCTATAAAGCTCGGTTTTTACCGCTTTTCTAAATGTCTCTAGTGAGGTCGCCGAGCGGGTCTCCTCAGGAAGACTGTTCCAGAGTCTCGGAGCCGTTGTTGAAAATGCTCTTTGCGAAGTAGCAACATACTTAGAGGTTGCTATCTCCAATAGGCTCTTACCTGATGTTCCTAGAGTGCGGGGCAGATTATATAGGGAGATGTGGTCCTGTAAGTAACTCGGGCCCAAGCCATGTACGGCTTTATAGGTAATAACCAACACCTTGTACTGTGCCCGGAAGCAAATAGGGAGCCACTGAAGATCTTTTAAGATAGGTGTAATATGGTCGAACCTTGATGAGCTGGTGACCAATCTGGCTGCCATATTTTGCACTAACTGAAGCTTCCGAGCTTAGTACAAAGGTAGCCCCATGTAAAGCACATTAGCACATTACAGAAATCTAGCTCTGGGGTGTATAGCTTTGGGGATACCCCCTCCCTTTGTCCCCATTTTTCAATATCAAAACTTCAGTGTCTGGTAGTTTTAGCATTGGGCTCAATCTATTAGGATGAAGAAAGTGGGTCTACTTGCCTTTCTCATGTGCTTTGGAGAGATCTTTAAGAAACTTTGGGGGAAAGCATCTGGAAATATGCTCTGCTTGAAATGCATTTCTCTAGGCATGTGCATCCCATTTATTGGCATCCTGCAGGTTCCACTAGCAAGTGGGGGGGAGGTTAGCCTTGGGCCCAGTACAAATAGGCAAACAGCAGCAAGCAATAGTTGTGATCATTTCAGTTCCAACAACATGTATGCATACAATTGCATGTTCCTTCTCACCTCCCACTACCTCTCTCCATGCTAGTCCAGATATCTTCCTTATTAAAACAAAAAATAAAACATAATGGGTTGTGAATAGAAAAGAGGGGGTTGCAATTGTTGTTGTTACATAATTACAACAGAATTATATTATTATTAATACCACATGTTTACATAAGTTAAAAGAAACACAGCTAAAAATCATACCATAACAAAAGTAAAATTATAATTTTAATTTTAATCCCATTTTGGGAGACAGGCGGGATTGTAATCCCTTAAATAAATAAATACAAACAAACAAACAATAATTAAATAAATAACCATCAAGAGAATTAAATGCAGTTAAAAGCATGAAGGGCAGGGGAGATAGACATTACAGCATATTTGAAAGGCCTTCCCTTTTGTATTTTTGAGTGAAAACTCCCAGTATTTTTCACCACTGGCTATGCTAGTGAGGGCTGGAATGGTAACATCTGCATGGGCTCATGATGACCACTCACTATAAAAATCGATGTGCCATTTAGTATATTATCTTTTTTTTTTTACACTGATAATCAGGTACCTCAGTGAGCCCACAAACAGGACATGAAGTCAATATCCTCTTTTTGCTCTTGTTGCTTCTCTGTGATTCCACAAGTCTCTGGACTGTCCCTGGCTGTCAGATAACGGTCATCATGACCACTAGCCACTGAATTAATGGCAGTGATTTCCATAAAGTGATGTTTGGAGAAGAACTTGTTTCTGTCTGTCCTAAGGCTTCTGCAAGCTATATTCATTGAATGACCCTATATTCAATCATTGTTAGAAATAATTGGCTCCTCTTTCCCTCCCACTCTGTATAAAGTTTAACAAACTGTGGTCTTCTAGCTGCTTTTAACTCAGAGCTCCCATCATCCATAGCCAATAGTGAGGTGTTCTAGATGCTGCTAACCAGAAATATCTAAAAAACACATCTGCTCACCTGTGGTAAAGAATAATACATCCTTGCAGACTTCTTATTTTTGATGAGAAAGGTAGCTCAAAACATCACATGGAAATAAAAAATCCCAACCACTGCAAGATTTTATTGTATTTTAATTTTAATTTATTTGCATTTCTGGAGTATTTTGTGAATACAGAATTTTGCATAGAAAATGTAAACATGTTATTTTGTATAGAAAACTGTGTTTTCTGCAAAAAATGTTTTCAAACAAAACATTGTTTTATGTGCAAAAAGATGTTTTGTATCAAAAAAATATGCAAATGATATTTTCATAAACTACTCCTGACAGTTGGGCATGTATGTGTACAAACAAAACAACCCCCTTTTGTAATCCCACATAACCAGGAGAAAATTGAAGCTGAAATTCTTCATGTTTCCATTTGAGAACAAAATAAGTGAAGATTTGCATCCCTAAATATCCATGAAATCTGCAGGGTGTATGTATGTATTTATGACTACTATTGATCTGCCTAAATATAAATATATCTGAAATTTAAACCACTACAGCCCAGCAACAATTTTGCCACATCATCGACTTGTTGCCTAGACTCATTTTAACTGGATCATGCTCTGTGGTTTCAGAAGACTCCAGACAGGAATTTATGTTCCTCATTTGATTTCTTTAGGCCATGTCCTTCCATGTCCTTGTCAACACTGCAAGGAGAGAAGCCGTCTTGGAAGATTTGCTAAAAGGCAGAAGCAATTTCACAGCAATCTAAAAAATCTGACCTTTACACGTACAAAAAAATCTCTCTTAAGTAAATAACCTTTTTTAGCTGTAAAATTTTGCAAAGACATTCATTTATCAAAAACACGGATAAAAATCTCATTGTGTTTATCTCTTTTTACTATTTAAGTGCTGCATTAAGAAGGCATCTTTTACTGTTATCATTGTATATAGGGTTCAGCAAAGGACATTTTCTATAAATGAATTTGCCATTTTTGAACACTTGTGCAAATGTGAAGACTGCACAATTGGGATCCAGCAATTAATTATGATAGGCTATCATTAGTACCTTTACCCTCATTATCACATTCATGGACAGTGTGTAATGAGGTTCATTTAGCCTCAGATGCATTTTTAGGACATAAAGATTCAAAGATTCTGTTATAATTTTCAGACAGGATAATGAATGAGCAAGGCAATTATTTGTCTTTGTTGAAAACTAGGATCTTTATGAAAGAACTGCTGACAGGATCTTTGATTAATGAGTGTAGATCTTAGAAGCTAAACATAAATTTACTGGACTATCACCTTTATGACACCCTTTATTTAAAAAGAAAACCTTACACAAATTAGGATCAATAGTTATAATCTCAATAGTGTTTTTAATGTGCATTATTATCTCTGTTTTTGCTCAGTGATACAGTTCAGTGTTGCCTTCTAAATAAATACCACATATCACATAGAAATACCACATATTACATAGAAAACTAACACTAGAAAAATGGTGAATTCCTAAGTATCACCCAAGGACTGCACATTAAAAGGGAGAAATGACTCCAGTGTTTAGTGGAAGACTCCCTTAGATGATCATATATTGCATTTCCTACTTTGAAATCCTATATCCAGTCTCACATAATTAGATATCTTATGGGACTTCCTTTTCATGTTCCCCATGGTGAATACCCACTTCCAGAAGATTTCACTGAAGTTTCTTAGGAGACATGGGGGCTCCAGAGGGATGACCACCCACATACTGACATTTCTCCTGAAAGGAGTAGTTCCATCAGAGGAAAAATCCCCTTGGATTCCACCAAAAGTTATTTCTCAATCTTTGGAAAACATGCTGTACTTACTTTTAGTCAAACACTCCCAAAGTCATTTCCTTTCTGCTGAAGTCTTACAGTCATTTTACTTGAATTAATTACCTGCAAACACACATTGCTCTTAACTCATATTGCATGCTCAAGGATACATTGATAGCAAGTGGTTCAAGTGATTTCATAATGCTGAGAAGCCCTTGGTACTGTTGTGTGAAATTATAACTCTTTTTGCTGCCATTGTTAAGAGTCTTTAGAGTCATTTGTCGTGGATGGCCACAAACTTTGTGTGGGAAACTGGCTATTTGTATGAGAGGAGAGCTAATCAATGGAGGAATCTATGTGTGGTATTAAACTATTTCATTATCATTATCTTAAGCATTTGCAGAAGAGATGGAAAAACTATTTAGGTTGCTTGGTTTATAATAAGGGTGAGGGAAGTATCTCCTCCACTTTAAATTTTCCTCCCATGAAAAAGAAAAAGAAATTAGTGGCATTATTCAAGGAGAGGAATTCTGGGATCTGTAGTTTTGTGAGACATTTAGCCTTCTCAGTCAGAGAGCTCTAGTGCCACAGTAAATTCCCAGGATTCCCTAGCACTGATCCAAGGCAGTTAAAATGGTCTCAAACTGGATTATTTCTACAGTGTGTTTTAGACCTCAGGGTTTATCTGCTGGCCAACTGTGCAGCTTCCATGCATTTTGGAAATAGGCCTGCAAATGTTGTTGGGTGATAGAATAGATTAGTATTTATATATGTTTTAATCTTTTCAAAACTATGTTTTGATTTTGTATTATATTGTTTTAACCATACATTTTATAATTGAACTGTTTAACTGTTGTTTAAATTTTTGTGCAAATTCTTTAAAAAAATTCTCCTATCTTTTAAAATTGGTTTTAAACCACCTTGAATCCTGTATAAGGAGAAAGGTGGGATAGAAATTAAATAAATAGATCAGAGGTATACATTCAGTATGATATACTCAGTAATTGTTAATCTGCACCGTTCTTTAAGAATTTAGCCATAGTATGCATTCCTGTTTGTAGGTCTTAGCCCAACATTTCCTGTTTGTTGATCTTTGACACCTCTGCTTTACCTTGTGCATTTAGGTGGTGATGGTGGGAGACTGGATATTGCTCACCTTCTGCTTGCAAATGCTTCACTTGTGGGACACACTACTGTCTTTCACATTCCCCAAGAATGGGAGGACACAATGTGATGGTGTTTGTGCTGCCATGGAATTGTAATGAAAAGAGCTGGCTGTCCTTACAGACAAAAATATTTATTGCACAGTAACATGATAATCATCACACATGGACTTCTGAGGCGCATATGCAGACCCTTTAAAAAGGAAGTGATATGTGCATTCCTGACAGATTTTTTAACCAACTTTTACTTTCAAAAGTAAAACAGTAAAGAAGTTCTAAGATCATCAGAATAGATTTGTAAGAATTCTTCTCCCCTATATGTGGCAATTCCCCCTTTCATGCAAACTATCCAGTGTTGCTCCCTATTTGGAACATCTTCACTCCTCAGGAAGACCCATGAATACTACAGAATTTATCTAGGCAGAATTGTCATCCCAGCCTTAGTTTATAACCCATACTGGCTTACTTTGAAGTTGCCTTGCTTTGAAATTGATCAAAGTATGTTAAAAACTATGATTGCAAGTTCATGGAAAAGAACAAAAAGAAATTAAGATAGGAAGAAATGGAAAGTAAACACTGCCAAAGTCCTTCCCCTAGCTGTGGAAGATGAGAAGAGATGACTTGGCTCTGGCTTGTTACAGCTTATTCATGTCAAACTAAATCATGGTTTAGTTAGATAGGTTTGTTCTCAATGGGTTTTCAGTATTTATAAAGTGAATGCTTCTGCTTTTCTATAACATTTTACTTCCATTTCCTCCACTGTTGTCTCAAAGTTATTTATTAACTGATTAGAAGAACTGTGTACATCAATTCAGTGTTTTGTTTTGTTAAAATTCACAGAGAAGGGAGTGTTTCTGATTGTGACCAGAGCACTCCACCAATGTATTTTTTTTTAAAAAAAAGCATTCTGCAACTCTTTTAGACTCAGACTCTCATATATTTCAGTGTCATTCAGTGCATACTCAGAAAGCTCCAAATACCTCTTGAAACAAAAAGAGGAGGGAGAAAGTGTGGTGGTAGAAGAGTTCTCTCCTCCTTTCACTTTGAAGATGTTTCCTCCTCTTTGGCTCAAACTGTTCTCTCATGCAGTTATCAGGTGAGAGATCTGTTTGGATGGAGGAGATGAGAGAGGATAGGGAGACTTTCATCTTGGAGAAAAAGAGGGAAAGAGGAGGAATATCCTAACTCCATGGCATGCAGTGATTCCCCACTTCATGAATACTAGCTGCATTTTATGGAATATAATGGGAAGGATTGCCACAGAGAGCCAGCATGATATAGTGGTTTGTGTTTTAGCCTGGGACTTCAGCGGACAAATATTGAAATCCTTTTTGGCCATGAAAACCCACTGTGTGACTTCTCACAGCCTCAGAGGAAGACAATGGCAAACCCTGAACAAATTATGCCAAGAAAACTTGCACACAACAGGCAAACAACAACAACAAACATGCTAGAGAAGGAGTGATTTTGAGCATTTGTAGCATTCATTTGTTGCATCAGTGCTACAGCAGCCCTTACTGCCACTGAATAAATCAATTATCTACCATTCTTCCCCTGACCCCAGAACCTCTTCTGAATGAAGAGGTAGAAAATACAATTTTCTAGGCTAGGAGTGAAATATAGAAAGGTTTGAGCCATAGCTCTTTCCTGTTGGACTTAAGATCCATGACCCTTTAGCAATTGCTGCACAAATTTCACCAGCATCACAAGTGAAGAGGAAACAAGCTTTGCCATTTCAATTCTTCCTATCATGTAGCAGATTCAGTTACAGAGCACCTGTAAGGAAGAGGAAGCTGGGAATGCTGTAAGACATTAGCACCACTTGCTCACATGTGGAGAGAGCAGCCCATTTTGTACAACATAACTTTCCTTTAATTAAAAGTCTCTGGAAAGCACATCACCTCTATGCATGCTACTAACAATAGTAAGTACTAACTTTTTAGTTTTCTTCCAGTGTTAATAGAATCCACTCATGGAAGAAACACTTACCTCTATCACCGTTTGAGTAATTTTTTTCAGCTGCACTGAAACAAGTACCAAAATATGATCATGGCTGAGTGATAGAATTGTCATGGGAACCTTAGGCTCCTTTGGTTATTTACTACTGGCATCTAACTTAAGATGGTCAAACAAAAGAAGAAGACTTTGTGGCATTTGCTCAAGAGGTTCAGAAACACACAGTTCAAAAGAAATGGCTTCAAGCCATTTTGAAGGTACACTTATACAACACATGCCTCCAGTTGGCCAGAAGCCACCCTGAGGCTGCGCTCTGGTCCTTTAGACTGGAGCAAAAAGGAGCTGGGATTATCTGGGTCCTGGTGGCATGCATTGGGGCCAGTAGCGGAGGCCTGCTTTCACAACAGGTCAGCAGCTGTCATGGCCCCTGCCCACTTGCGGCTGGAGTGGTCTCAGGCCATGTTTTCCCAGCCATCTGCTTTGCCCCCTAATAAAATAAAAGAATGTACAACAGCAACAACAAAAAACCAAACAAACAAAAATAATGACAGAATGCTTACATGACATCAGCTTGTTTGAAACCTGGTAAATTGAGATTATTTGGGGAGACAGAAAAGAATGATAATAATAATAAATAATAATCAACTGTTTATATACCGCTTTTCCTCAAGATCAAAGCGGTTCACATCAGGTAAAACTATGACAAACGTCATAATACAATATAAAAACTGTTAAAACATTCAATTACAATCATAAGTATTCAATAAAATGATCTAAAATAAGAAATTAAATGGTCAAAATTATAGGTTATCAAGTATCTTAATCTAATTGGGGAATATTTCTCTAAAAAGAGTCGGGATAGGTTTTTAAAGCCTTTTTAAAGGCTTCCAATGTACCACTAGAACGGATCTCTTCCGGGAGAGCGTTCCAAAGAGTAGGCGCTGTCGCTGTGTAAGCTCTTTGGTGGGTTGTTGCCAGTCTCATCTTAGGATGTTCAAGTGGAAGTTTCCCTGTTGTTCTAAGGGTGCGGGGCGGATTATATAGGGAGAGGCATTCCCTCAAGTAACTTGGGCCCAAGCCATGTAGGGCTTTAAAGGTAATAACCAACACTTTGTATTGGGACTGGAAGCGAATTGGCAGCCAGTGAAGAGATTTTAACACAGGGGTTATATGATCCGACCTAGCTGTATCCGTGACCAATCTGGCTGCAGCATTTTGAACCAACTGAAGCTTCCGAACCTGATACAAAGGTAGTCCCATGTAGAGCGCATTACAGAAATCCAAACGTGAGGTTACCAGCATGTGTATTACAGTTTCTAGATCCTTTCGATCCAGACAGGGACGCAGTTGGAGTATCAGCCGAAGCTGGTACCAAGCACTCTTGGCCATCGCATCTACTTGAGATGATAGCTGTAGAGATGGATCCAGGAGTACTCCCAAACTGCAAACTTTGTCCCATTCCCACTAGTCATTTTGCCCTGTGTAGATCTGGGCAGATCCAGTAATCCCTATACCGAATTTCTCCAAAAAGAAGTTCCCACTACCTTTACCCTGATCGAACCTCTCCGGTGCAATTTATCCTGCTGATGTTCACACTTCACAAAAGTAGTGATTTAATATGGAGCCTCCCTGTTGTCAGTCAAATGATTTGCATATTCACTTCTGCTGTCGTCACTGGTGATGTGTCATGTATCTGCTGCATCCATTTGTCAACAGCATGGGTGCTTTCCCCCCCCTTTTTTTAAAAAAAAGATCTAGTAGGAATGTTTGCATATTCTGTTAAAAAAAGAATAGAAAAGAAAATGCCAGCCCCGGCAGCATCCCAGCAAAAGTGACATGGCAGAAACTGGAAGTTCATCCCAGGGTCAGGGACAATGTGGATGTGATGGCAGGGAGCCTGGCCAGAGCATTCCTGGGCCCTCCTCTGCCTCCTCCTCCTCCTCCTCCTCCTCCTCCTCCTCCTCCTCCCTCCAGCTCAGAGAGTGTGACTTGCCCGAAGAGTGTGCCTTGAACCAGCATGGTGCTCCATTTCCTCCTCCTTCTCCCCCTTCCCCTGCTGGTGCTTCCTTACTCGATCCTGGAGCTTCCTTGCTCTGGCCCCGTTTCAGCTCCAGGAGGAGGAGGAAGGCGGCAGGGAGGGAGAAGGGAGGGAGGGAGGGAGGGAGGGAGGGAGGAGAGGAGCTAGGAAGAGACCCCCAGAGGACCTTCTTGACTCCTCTTCCTCCCTCCCCACTGCCTTCTCCCTCCTCCTGGGGCTGAAGCGGGGCCAGAGCAAGGAGGCTCAGGCCCGAAGACAGCTGGCAGGGGGAGGAGGAGGAGGAAAGGGAAATGGAAGCACATGTAAAGAAGAGAGCTGGCAGAGGGAGGAGGAGGAGAGGGAAACACTGTGCCACGCTAGTTCAAAACAAACTTTCTGGGCAAGTCACACTCTCTCAGCCAGAGGGAGGAGGAGGAGAAGGAGGAGGAGGAGGAGACAGATGAGGGCCCAGGAGAGCTCTGGCCAGGCTCCTCACTGATGAG
This sequence comes from Sceloporus undulatus, assembly GCF_019175285.1. Classification (NCBI taxonomy): domain Eukaryota; kingdom Metazoa; phylum Chordata; class Lepidosauria; order Squamata; family Phrynosomatidae; genus Sceloporus; species Sceloporus undulatus. The sequence continues at coordinate 118,517,045 of NC_056523.1, read as the reverse complement.
ACTGCCAAGCACAGGGTGGAACCGGAACCTGGAGAGGGAGCTGAGGAGTTCAGGCACCTCAAGTCAGCCATCATGCCCTCCCTGGAGCATGTGGGGAGGGCTTGCTGGAGAGCAAGCAAAAGGGAAATGTAGCACAAGCATTCCCACATTTATGTCAGTTTGCTGAAAGGGAAACATATGTATCACAAGCATACACATTATCAATGTAGCACAAGCATTCGCATAATCTGTCACAAAATAAAAATTACAAAATAAATGCTGCTTGCAAAGAGACCAGTGCGAGAAGGAAGACATGTTCCGCCCACTGCTCACCCTCTGATCTTTATCCCTCCCCCTGAACCTGACCCAATCATGACTGGGGACAAGTTCACATTTGCCAGAACCTAGGCAGAAGCAGGTTTTTTGAAAAGAAACAAGAAAAAATCCCGTGAACTGTAGTTTATTGTGGCACCAAAGCTCTCTGACAGAGAAAGTTAAATGTTTCACAAAACTGCAGTTCCCAGAATTCCCCAGCATTGAGCCATGGCAGTTAAAGCAGTCTCAAACTGGATTATTTCTGCCATGTGTTTTGGACCTATTTTTCCAGGATGTAGCATGTATTTTAAAGACTTGTGACAAAATATTATGATAGCAGCCAAATGGATAATGTATTGTGTGACTGTTTCTCAGTGCTTGACCAGCTATATCTTGAAAGAGGTGCTCCCTCAGGTATTGGGGTTCCAAGCCACTAAAAAGTTTAAATGTCATCATTAGTACCTTGAGATCAGAACAGAAGAAGATTAGCAATTGGTCAAGTAAAAGAATGTGTTTTTATATAATGTTCCAGTCAACAGACAGCACACCCTGCATGAGTTGTTGTCAACAGCAGCCCGGAACAGAATAACTTGCAGCAGTCTAAAGTTGGGAAGTTGCATTTCACGAGCTATTGCAGGCAGGCTGTTCATATTAAGAAAGGCCATAACTGGTCTCCCTCTATGTATGATGGAAATAAAAATACAAATAAACACACCATGATAAATATCTGGGCAGTTTCTTAGTGGATCTGGGTCTAGAGTTCATCAAGGCCTCATTCCCACTATGATTTAAACCGGATTGTTCTTTAGTACAATCCGATTTTTAAACCACCATGGTTCCCACTTAATCCAAATCGATGAAGAGATTCGGAAAGGGGGCCCATGGTTTTGACCCATTTAACCCACATTAAAAAGATACTGGTGAAATCAGGGTCTTTTGGGCTGAATCTATTTATTTTCAAATAAACCGATTCAGCCTAAGTGGGAACCAGATGGATTCAAATCTGCCCTGGCAGCCTGGCCTTTCCAGCCCAAGCCTCTCCATCTGATCCCGGCCTTGCCTTCTTCCGACCCCAGCCTCCTCCTTCTGATTACGGCCTTATACATCCAACCTTAGCCTCCTCTTTCTGACCCTGGACTCTTCCTCCTGACCCCAGCCTTGCCTCCTTCTGATTCCGGCCTCCCAATCCCAGCCTCCTCCTTCCAACCCTGGCCTCCTCCTTCAGATCCCAGCCTCTTCCTTCTGCCCTGGCTTCCTTCTTCCCTGGCCTTGCCTCTCTGTCCCAGCCTTACCTCTCTGATCAGTGCAAACATAGTGGAAACCACTCTCTGCTGCTCAACCAAATCATGGATTCGGCTCAGGAACCGACTTGAAGGTATGTGGTAATGAGGCCCAAGTTCCAGGCTCATTCTAATGACAAAACCAACTTGCCCAAGATGTCAAGAATGATAGCCTTAACATGTAAAACACTACTAACATTAAGAAAAGGGATAGATGTGGTCAGAGCTGGCTCAAAGAAATAGAGACAATAATATTTATCCTTGTCAGTTGCAGCAGTGACAAGCCTGCAGTAACCAGAAAGAGGCTTTTCATGGTGGCAGTAGCATTCTCTTACCAGAGAGACCCATCTTTTCATTTCTTTTCTTTTCATGCAAGGCAAATCTGTTTTTCTTTTCTTTTTCTTTTTAAAAATATTTAAATGTATTTATAATTTTAATATGTTGGTGTGTATTTATATAATACTTTGTCTTATAAACCACCCAGAAAACTCTACTGAGTGAAACTATAGAATAAAGAATGTGATTATCAATTTCAATTGCAAACCCAACTGCTTTGTTTATATGAATTTCTCAGTTTTTTCTAACCCAAAACTTAACTGATTTCTCTCTCATTCAATCAAATGAGTAATTCAAATATTGTTTGTTGTTTTTCATCATCTTTAGTCTGTGTCCATTCTATTAAGTATTTTCCAAAGAAAAGCTGCTTCATAAAAGAAAAAAGTTATTAAAGTCATCCATCATTCTGCTGTAATGCAATTTAAAGTTCTTCATTTATAGAATTCTTAATAGCTCCTCTTGAGTTTGGTCCTTTAGAAAGGCCAAACAGAAGCATTAATTAAACATTGGAAATGTAACAGTGAGTGAACACATATCCAAATTTGACTGCAGATATTAGAAACTTTAGGTTTCAGGAGCAATTTTCTCATTTTCCCCCCCACTCAGAAACCACTCATATGCAGTCTTCCAAGGCCACTGGTGCTTTGTGGTTTCTTAAAGATACACTACCTTTATCTTGTGCTTCATTTAACCTGTCTAACTCTGTATGTTTTCAATGGAAAGTTCTGATAAAGTTAGCACAGTGTTCTGAATTACCCTTTTATCAACTGTTCTCTGGAGTCCCTTCAATCCTTAGTGGCAGATTGCTCTTTCAAGGTGTATTTATTTTTTATTCTGTCTCCCTTTTGTTATACTACTGACAGGTCCTCCTCTCTGCCCTTTTCTCCCACTCAGTCTCTCTCCATTTTTTAAAAAATTGCATTGATTTCTATTTTTCTTCCTACTATTTTCATTGGACTTTCCTCTTGGCCCTATTTTCTTACATTTTAACCCCCCCCCCCATTCCCTTTCAAAAGGCATATAGAACCCAATGAAAAAATGAGGTCAAAGGAGGTCAAATTGATATCTTGTACAGCTTGTTATATATTATATCTATTGTGCCATTATGGGGCAAGGTTTATGGATAGATAATTTTTTCTCCTTCTCACTCTAGAGAAAAACAGAAATCTTGCAGACATTAATGTCATCCATATACAGACAAATAGTCTTGATGAACTCAGCCTTTAGTTATAACAAACATCTTTTGCTCAGTCTTTTGCTGATTAATAGAAACCAGTACACTTGAATTAAGAAATTTAAAATTTCAACTTCAAATGATACTTGTGACCACATATAATGCTTGTATGTTCAGTATACTGTATCGTACCTTCATACATTTCACAATTGAAAACCAGGACATAGGTGGCCAAGAATGACAAAAGTTATTAATGAGGAAAAACATACAAGCTAGGAGAGGCAATAACAATTTGTTTTTGTCTAAGCCTAATGGGAAAGATAGAATTCCACTCCTTCCTCTCCTCTCTACTCCTCTCCATGAGTTAATTGAGTAAAAATTACTTTTCCACTTTGGATTAAGTGTACAACAATTGGAGTAAGTTAAGGACAAAAGGGGGAAAGTGGGACATTTTAAAAGGAGCTGAAAAAATGGGATGTCAAACCACTTGTTATCATTTTTGAGAAATCTCTGAGAATAGGTGAGTTCCCAGAGGACTGGAGATGTGCAAACATTGTTAGTCTCTTTTAAAAGGAAAAAAAGATGCAAGAAGCTACAGGTTAGTCAGCTTGACCTACATACTTTAATCTGTAAGCTTTTTATCTTGTTTTTAATCTGTATTATTGTATTGTTCGGATTTTTTATGGATACTGTTTGCAAAATTGTACATTTGTTGTACTTCTGTGTAACCCGCTTTGATCTGCAAAGGAAAAGCGGGCTATAAATAAACAGTTTATTATTATTTATTATTATGGGGGGGGTATGGCAGATTCCAAGTAACTTGATGCCAATGTAGTGACTGGTAGGAGCCAGTATGGGGTTAACAAAGCTTGCCAAACTAACCGTGTGTGTGTGTGTGTGTGTGTGTGTGTGTGTGTGTATTTCAGTTGAGTAGCTCAGTAGATGGTGGGATTGCTGTAGATGCGATTTATCTAGATTTCAGCAAAGCATTTGATAAGGTCCTCCATGGTATTTTGATTAGCAAACTGAATAAATACGGAATAAAAGTTGAAATTCAACGGAAACAAATGCAAAATTCTACATTTAGGCCACAAAACCAAATACAAGTATAGGATGGGTGATACTGGACTCAGCAGTGCTACATGTAAAAAGGACCATGGAGTTATGATCCTAAATTAAACATGAGCCAGTAGTGAGATGCTGCAGCAAAGAAAGCAAATCCTATTTTAGCCTGCATTAATAGGAGCACAGTTTCAAAATCAAGGGAAGTATACTGGATGACCTCGGACAAGTCACAATCTCTCAGCCTTAGAGGAAGGCAATGGCAAAACCCTTTTCCAGCAAATTTTGCCAAGAAAACCACATTATAGTTTTGTCTTAGGGTTACCATAAGTTGGAAATGACTTGAAAACCACACAACAATAATAGTACCATTATATTCTGTGCAGGCCTCATCTTGAGTACTGTGATCAGTTCTGGATGCCTTCTTTTAAATATGATATAGACAAACGAGCAAGTTCAGAGAAGGGCAATGAGGACAATAAGTTATATGAAAAGTAGAACTTAGGAGGACAGATTGTAAGATCTGGGCATGCTCAGTTTGATGAAGAGAAGACTGGGTGGTGACAGGATTGCACTCTTTAAATACCTCAAGGGCTGCCTAAAAGAGAAGGGGCAGATTTGTTCTCTGCTGCCTTAGAGGATAGAACTAGGTCCAATGGTTTTAAGTTATTTGAGGGTGGATTTCAATTGATCATTAGAAGAAACCTCTTGACAAGGAGAGCAATTCAGCAATGGAACCAATTGTCTAGCGAGGTGGTGGGGTCTCCCTCCCTGGATGTCTTCAAAACGATGCTTTATAAGGTAGGGGCGCTTTCGCTGGAGATCCTGCACTGAAAAGGGGATGGGACCTAATGGTCCATTGGGGCCCATCCAATGCTATGATTCTATGATTAATCGAGACTATCCCTGCCAGATTGGCAGAGTTGAGGGTATACACAGAATAAAGAAACGCAGCATGTACTTACTATTGCTAAGGGATATAAGTTAGTGAAATATCTAACATAGACTACAGGAAAAAAATTAAAATGTGAGACACTTTTTGGCAATTATTTTGTGAAGAAATCTGACTCTATTTACTTTCAAAAATGTGTGTTTATCTACAGTTCTTGGCATAGAGGATAAATAAACTGCCAATTGTTACTATTAGTTCCCATTAGTTGTCATGGGCATGCACTATCGTTCTGGAAGATATGTAGAATAACCTTTACACACTAGAACCTCCATTAATACACAGCTTTTACATTTCTACTACCTACCAACTTCCGATACAAAAAATAACAAAACAAAAACAAGCCTCATGCTACCAGCTACTCTTAGTAGTTGTTTCACAAGATTTCTCTTTTATGACAAATTTGGGGGTAATTATATATGAATCATAAACATTCTAATGAACCACAGACTACTTCACTTAGAGACACATCTCTAACAGCTTCCTTGCAGCTAATATTTTAAAAATGTGGACTTCATTAAAACGACAAGAATGAAGATGAATCCTAATTGTAGTTAAACTGATGGTTAATTTATTGACTCACTTGCACAGTATCATACATTTTCTGTGCTTTAAAGAAGTTATTAATTGCTTGCTCTGGTTTTAACAAATGCACATTTTACTAAATTTAAAATATTCAGTGTAGTTTTATGATCTGAAAATCTTTTAATATATAAATGTGTGTGTGGAGAGAGAGAAAGAAAGATTGAGAGAATTGAGTGGTTTTGAAGACTTTGCACTTATGAACTAATGTCCAAATACTTCTTTTCTGGACTGGTATTTACTACTTGGCTGGATACTTTTTGTCATCTGGGTTGCTAATGAACTTGGCTGGAAAGATTACAATAATACAACCAGTTGATTGGGAAAGAACCTAATTCAATTAAAGTGAATCATATGATTAGTCCAAATAATTGTTCCTTAGTATTGTGTCCCATTTATTTTTGGATATGTGACATACTTTTATTTCTACCATTGGTTAATGTCTGGGATAAAAACAGCATTCAAAAATATTTGGCAAATAAACAAAAAACATGTGGTAATAAAATGTTGACAAGGAGAATCTTGGACTGAGGAGAATTATTGTACTTTGGAAATATTCTGTGCAAAATGTACATAAGTTTTTTTGTTTGTTTCGTTTTGTTTTGGGGAGGTTAACACAACAATGCGGATTTTGCACAGAATAAATCCTGAGCGATAAATAGTTTGCAAGGCTGGCACAGTGGAAAGAAAATTATTAAAATTGTTTGTTACTTCCTTTGAGAATAAAATTAGCAAAGATTTACATCCTTATTAACTATAATGTTTAATTCTATATTCAAATTAATGTTTTCTTAGTTTTTAATCCCTATGAATATGCAGAAAATAATTATTTAAATTAAGGCCTATATGGTGAGAAATTAATAGGATTCTTTACAAGTTACAAAGAAGTAAGAAAATTGTAGGTTGCAGGTATCCCTCTAAAAACACTTGTTAGTGTATTGAAAACTATGGAACATATTTGTATTAATACATACACAGTGTTGTGTTTTTCTCTACAAATATGCTTGTATATACACAAGGAGAAAATAAGTAACCATCTTTCAGTAGAGTCATTTAAAATAGCCACATAATGATTTGCTTACTTTTTCAGTTAAAAATGGAGAAGAAAGTTATCCTATTTTATCTCCTTTTATAATATTTAATTCTTATCATTCTACAATTGTAAATTGTAATTTTTGTCCTGTTTTTGGTTGCTGTCCTGCCTGTATTGTTCAGTATTCAGCAAGGGAAAACTGAAAATCTATGTATATGTGGAGAATTGTGCATCAAGGCAACAGTGTTTTGGGACATTATTATGTGGAGAAATAAGCACCTGTTAAATAAATGTGATTTTGAACAACAGCAACAACAGGTTTCTTGTGAAAACCAGTTTTGAGAAATACATATAGGTTGTGTGTGTGTGTTTGTGTGTGTAAAAACAAAATATGTGTTTTTGTGCATCAAGGTAGGTAGGCATGCTTGCACAAGAACAAATATTTTTCCAGTAACCATTGCAATATTTTCAACACAGGGGGACGAAACCTTAAAGCTATCCAGGTTCTCTGAATGTTAGCATAGTTGAAGAGAAAAAAGAACACCCAGTGTATCAGGCTGAAGTGCTTTGGACTATCATGTCTACACCCAGAAAGATAGATGTAGGGCAATCAGGAGAGTAAAAGTGAAGTTTTCCCCTTGGCCATTATGAAAATATTTAAAAGTTCATAATTTGTAGAAGAGCAAAGAGGAGGACTCGGAAGAGGTCTTCTAGATGGAACAAATGAATTAACCCCTTCCAGATGATACCATGAGCAGTTGGGGTAGATAAGATGAAGATTCACACTAGCTGGAAGCAAAGCAATAAAGTAGGCAATCAGAAGGAATGGTGAATGATATCACGCAGTTGATAGACATTATATAGGGTGTTTTTTTCCCCAACAACCATTCTGTACCATGCTCTTTGTGTTGATTTAGAATGGATATTTCCCTCATGTACACTGTTATTATCAAGGAACAAAAACTACTTTCCTTTGTTACCACATGAAACTAAACAGTTTTCAGGGATACTAAATTGTTGAAAACTTCTCTCCTGTGTTTGCATGTTTATTGCATTCTCTCTCTCTCTGGTTTTACTTTGCGAACAAAGATTCAGGAAGGACTCATCCTGCACTTTCTAGAAGCGCATTGATGACTAAAAAGGCCAATCTGAGATAAACAAGTCCGGTTGCAGAAAGCACAGTAGAAAGTATCCTTGGGTGATGTTTCCGGGTTGTGGTTCTTTCTGCGTTGTCGTTTCTCTTCGAGACTCGTTCGGCGTGAGCTTTCAAAAAAGGCTGCAACATTATGGATAGTGCGTCTCCATGTCTCCCGATGTGAGGCCAGGGCGGGCCAGTGTTGGTGATCAATTTGGCCGAGCCTGAGATGTTGTTTCAGGGAGTCCTTGTATCTCTTCTTTGGGGTGCCCCTCTTACGCTGACCTATGGCGAGTTCACTGTAGAAAACTATTTTTGGAAGGCGATGGTCCTCCATTGAAGAAACGTGTCCTGCCCAGTGCAGCTGCGTTCTCAATAGCATGGCCTCAATGCTGGTGATCCCTGCTTGTTCAAGGACAGCAACATTTGTCACATAGTCAGTCCAGTGTATGTTTAGAATTGTACGTAAACTGCGCTGATGAAAGCGTTCGAGGAGTCGTAGATGTAGGCGATTATTGCTTTAGTCACTCTATAATGCTATTCAAACAATGTACAATAAGTTTTTTTTTAAATGAAACTTAAAAGAGAACAGATATTGTGTGAGTTTAATTATCTTTGGGGCTGATGCCTCATGAATGCATTCCCAATGACTTCATACAACCTGTAAAGTAATCAGGTATAGTCAAACCACTGCATATTTTATAGGACGAGACAAAGATATTCCTTATTTAAGGGCTTTGAGGATCTTACGCTCAAAGTGGTTGAGATCACTTTGGCCCCAAGAACTCTAATTGGTTTGCTTTACCAGATACAATTACAGGCCAGTATGCCAGGCTTCATGTCTATTTAAAGTCTAGAATAGGATGCTGCTGCCCAAAGTGAGGGATGGTATCTGGAAATCCTTACATGATGCTGGGCATCCTGTCTTCCTTTTTCATATCTTTGTTCATAAAAGTGCATCCACAAAAATCCGAACATTTTTTCCCAAGAAGCAAAAAGGAAGACAGGACGTCTGGGCATCGACAGGGGAAATGTGACCCTGTTGGTGCTCTTGGACATCTCAGCGGCCTTCGATACCATCGACCATGGTATCCTTCTGGAACGCCTGAAAGAGTTGGGTATTGGGGGCACTGTGCTCCAGTGGCTCCGATCCTACCTTTTGGGAAGGTTCGAGATGGTGAGGCTGGGGGACTGTTGCTCTCAGAAAAGAGAGCTGACATCTGGCGTCCCTCAGGGTGCCATTCTATCCCCCATGCTGTTTAACATTTATATGAAGCCACTGGGAGAGATCATCCGGAAATATGGAGCACGGTGTTATCAGTACGCTGATGACACCCAGATCTATCTCTCCATGTCTCCAACTGACACAGTGACTAAGGAAAGTGTCTCTCCTTTGGATGCCTGCCTGGGATCAGTAATGGGCTGGATGAGGGAAAACAAACTCAAGCTGAATCCAGAGAAAACAGAGGTACTCGTGATAAGCACCCCAAGTCCAGACAGGAAAATTTGCCATCCAATCCTGGACGGTGTCACACTTCCCCTAAAGGACAAAGTTTGCAGTTTGGGAGTACTCTTGGACTCATCTCTACAGTTATCATCTCAAGTAGATGCGATGGTCAGGAGTGCTTGGTACCAGCTTCAGCTGATACGTCAACTGCATCCCTGCCTGGACCGAAAGGACCTTGAAACTGTAGTATACGCACTGGTAACCTCTCGCTTAGATTTCTGTAATGCACTCTACATGGGGCTACTTTTGTACCAAGTTTGGAAGCTTCAGCTAGTCCAAAATGCTGCAGCCAGATTGGTCGCTGGAACCTCAAGGTCAGACCACATAACACCTATATTAAAATCTCTTCACTGGCTGCCAATTCGCTTCCGGACCCAATACAAAGTGTTGGTTATTACTTTTAAAGCCCTACATGGCTTGGGCCCGAGTTACTTGAGGGAACGCCTCTCCTTACAAAATCCGCCCCGCACTCTCAGAACAACTGGGAAGTATCTACTTGAGCATCCCAAGGTGAGACTAACAACTACTCACCAAAGAGCATTTATGGCCATGGTCCCTACACACTGGAACAATCTTCTGGAAGAGATCCGACTTATATCTACCCTGGATGCCTTCAAGAAGGCGCTGAAAACTCACCTCTTCCAATTAGCATATCCCCCTGACTCTCTATAATAGAATATCATTCCCAAACAGGAGCCTACCTCAAGATACTAATTAGGATTGCATATTGCATGTTTTTAGACAGATGATTGTTTTTATACTTTGTTTTTAATAATTGTTACTGGAATTGTTTGTAATTGCATTTGTATCTGTATTGTTGTATTATATACCCTGATGTAATCCCACTTCGATCCATCAGGAGAAGCAGGAAAATACAAATAAAACGTATTATTATTATTATTATTATTATTATTATTATTATTATTATTAAAATGAAACAAAACTTGCAAAACCAGAACTGAAGCTAGTTTAGCATGTACAGGTACTGGTGAGGTGTTCAGCCTTCCTCCTTTCCAATATTATGCATATGTTTAAACAGTCACATTGAAGTAAAGACATCTCCAGAAACTCTCTCCTCTGGGCATGTCTACATGGGCCAAATGAAATGGTCTCAACTCATTGTCACAGTGAGCAGTCTAGATCATGGAAGAGACGAATGGGATCAAATTTAGGTCTTTGCAGTGCCTCAGGGCCCAAACCCCCAAAAGAATTGAGGTTTATTAAAGATTTGAACAGAAAATATGGATATTTCTCTCTGTGTGTAGACTGCACTCCATACCAATGTCAGTGTGGGCCCAGGAGAAGATGCTGAAGCAGGTGGGTAGAAACGTTCAAAGGAAGCTCCCTAGGCCAAGCGATCAGATAACCTGTGACCTATGGCTAGGTGTACTGTGATTTATCGGACTGGGGTGGGCTTGAAAGGGAGAACTGTGTGGACAGTTCTGCAAAACATGTTTTGGTATGTGTGGTGATCATTTACCTGTGGTTGCTGCAGATTGGGGTTACCTGAAATTAAGATGGATTATCTTGCCAGAGTAGACAGGCCCTCTGTCTCCACACAGCTGCTCTAAAAGAAGGCATTTTGTCATTTGAAATTAGAGACATCATTTTACTGTACTGCTGTATATACTGGGACTTGAGTATCCACAGATCTTGTATCCACAGGGTCTACTTTATCAGGCTTTGTGGCTAATAAATACATACATTACTTTCACACTGATTTCAGCCTTTGCCTTTCCATCCAGATCAACCACTACTGACTCTGCCACTGTTCTGAATTATACGATCAAGTATTCACATGCTCTAATTGTGCAGCATTGGCCCAAGGATACTACAGTCCGTCCTTGCCTTACGTGGGGGATCCGTTCCGGATCCTGCTGCGTAAGGCGAATTCTGCCTACGCTCGAGCCCCATTGGAAACCATAGGGCTCGTGCGCAGCAGCGCGGCGGCGCAGGAATGCGCGGGGCGCAACGGGTGCATGCGCCCATTCAATTGAATGGGACGTGCCGCCCCTTCCGCCCCACGCCCGCCCCACGGCTTGAGCGCGTATGCTCAAGGCCGTGTATGCCGCGCCTACGTATGGCGCGGGCGCGCTGTATATACATTTAAATATCACAGTATTTGTTAGATCTGTGTCTTGAAAACTTTAAACTATGGCATACTCCCTCTTTTTCTTTCTCTCTGCCTCACAGTCCCTCTGGGGTCCAGGTTCTGCCTGAAAACAGTGCTATCCAGTTACTATTTTCAACTATTGTATGTGCCTGTGCATTGAATTCAAAATGGTGCTTAGTTGTCATTTGACTAAGGACTAAAGTACACACTATGCTTAATTTAGCATGTACCTCAGATGTATTCCCTCCTGGATCCATACTGGCCCACTCCAGACTGGTAATATTTTTTTCCTACATTTATCTCCATTTCTATATAAAGAATAAATGGGAAGAGACTTTACTGTTGCTAATAGATTTTTATTTCATTTTAAGAATCTATATTCCAAAGACGGGGAAATTTAAGTGGGGCCAGGTGAAAAGAATGCCCAGCCCATGATCTTTGGATCAAATTCAGGTGACCTCTTGCACATATTTGTAACTAAAGCCTTATTTTAATGCAGTTAAGCATGCCAGGGAAGGATGATGTTAGCCCAATCCCTTTTGTCACCATTCCCTTCATATGGAGAGAAACACTCTGAAAAAGAAAAAGGAGCCCTGGTGACAGAGTGGTTAAATGCAGCCACAACATTGTGGGTTAGATCCTGAGGGGCTCCAAGGTCAACTCAGCCTTCCGTCCTTTCATGGGCCAGTAAAACAACTACCCAGTTTGTTGAGGTGATAAAGAAATGTAAATAATACTGCTATTGCTAAGATTGTCTCCTCTGTATGTGAAGACTCTCCATGTCATTTGGAACCTTGAAAATAATTTTGATGTTTAAAACACCTGGATAAGGCTTAAATCTCAGCTATGGCTGGATTTGTTAGTTCTGACTAGAACAGACCCATTCAATGAATAGTTGAATGGCAAATCAACACATTGATAAATGCCACTGATTTAACAGGTCTACTTTAGAAAAGAATAGCAATACAATTCAGGCCCACACCTTTAACAGCACACAACTGAGTCTTAAAGCTTTTGTGTATTAATCTCTCTGATCAAGCTACCATATTTTGCAGTCCATTAAGTACAGGCATATATGGAACTGAAAGAATGTGGCACTTCACTTTCTAATACATGAAACAGTATGAAATATGAGATTTCTTTTGATAATTGACAAAGCCACTCAGAAGGTGCATGGATCTGGTCCTTAGTTCTTTGTTAAATGCCTTGATTGAAAATATTTAACAATAACAATAAATCTGTAACATTTCAGACAACAAAAAGCAGGCAAGATTCTAAAAAAAATAAATAGAAGTGTTACTCTTTTCTTTTCTGCCATCCAAAATATTGCAAGATGAAGAACCCAGGCCACTTTTGTGAATGCAATTTTTGTACATTATTAGGCTGGGCAAAATGGCAGTCACCAAAGGCAGTCAGCAAAGACTGAAAAACAATTTCTCATCACGTCCCAATGGCTGGCATCAGAATGCCAATTTGCAGCCAAAGGCAGCGCTTGTCTGACTGTGAATTTGATTGCCCACTCTTTGATCAGTGCTATACCCTACCACCATTCCAAGCAAAAAGAAACCGCACAATTTCATTGTGCTTCAAAGGTGAAGCTGAAAAAGGCGAACAATAGAGCATTGGCACAGCTCAAGTGAGACCTTGTGAAGTGCCACTTACTGTGGCAATGCGATTTGAACAGGCACTGCAAGGGGATGTGTTTTCATCTTTTCAGGAGATTGGATATTTTAGGGAAAAGCTGAGTGCAATAAGCAATGAAAAGAATAGCAAAAACACCAGGCTAAAAATTATTGTCCCATGAAAATAACTGCCCTGTCCCTTCAGTAGCAAACAGTCTTAGGATTGTCAGAATAATGGCTACTCATTAAAGAATTAGCCAACACAGGCAAACTGAGCATTTGTTTGAGGCACAGATGACTCTTCTGATCCTTTGGGATTTCAGCCAGATTTTTCTTTTCTTTTCTTTTACAAAGAAGTCTAAATCAAGGTAAGAGCATCAGTCCATTTCAGGAGGTGCATCATTCATTTAGCCAGTAGGAACCACAGCCATATAATTTGTTCTTTCACTTAATCACCTTCTGCTATTTGAAAAGCATTTCTGTGTGTAAGTAGAAAGAATAATGCAGAAAGTTGCTTTTCACAAAAGAGATAACCAAGAACCTAGCATTTATGTAATACAATTTTATATATCGTTCACAAAGGGAAAGAAAATGTGGCATTAATGTAACCATAATGTTTCCTTATGGTCATTTCCCACATTTGCAAATTCCATGCAAATTGCATGGCAGGAGGTTGGACTGGATGGCCCTTGTGATCTCTTCCAACTCTATGATTCTTGGTTCTATTGCCAAACTGCTCTCACTATCAAGGAGTTCCTTCTAATTATCAATTGAAATCTACTCTCCAGTAACTTTAAACCTTTAGATGTGATCCTGCCCTCTGGGGCAATGGAGAACAGGCCTGTCCCCTTCTCTCTGTGACAGCCCTTGAGGTATTTAAAGATTCATTCATGTCACCCCTTAGTCTTCTCTTCACCAAGCTGATCCTGCCCACTTCTGTCAACATTTCCTTATATGTTTTGTTCTCCATGCCTCTTATCTTCCTCATCGCCTTTCTCTAAACCTGCTCCAGCTTGTCGATACAATTTGTCCTCAATCTGGGCAGACTAGTCATCTGCAGATTGGAGCATCCATAACCTCATTATCATCAATGGTTGCACATCCACACAGCTATGCCAATGTGGCCATGTGCACATCAGCATCAATTGATGCTCGTGAGACTTGATATCCCACATTTTTTTGTATCTATGGGGGTGGTAGTGCTGGTGGTCCAGAACCAACCCCTCTCCCAATATGGAGGTTTGACTGTATCCTATGGCCCTGTGTAGATCGGCCTTAAAGAGCAGCTTGGGGGTGGAGTCGGGGCATAGCAACCACATGATGTATGCCCTGACTCCACTACCATGGCCGTGTGATGCCGTGTGCTGCTCCACACAGAGCACAGTGTCATGGCACTCCTCTGGCACTGCATCTGCATGACACAGCACTGAAGGAGCACCCTAAAGCCACTGTGCCATGGCTATCACATCCTTTGCAGAGTGCAAGAAGAAGACACTTTTTGTGGCTCCTTTTTGTGATTTGCAAAGACCAGATTGGTGCTGGTGTGTGTGGTTGCCATGGCCTCAACCTGGCTGTAAAAGGGGTAGCTGGAGGCTGTCTGCACAGCACCTTTGCTTCTATTAATGCAGCTTAAAATTGCATTTGCCTTCATTGTTGCAGCTGGCTCATGTTCATTCTATTACCAAGAAAAATCCCAAAGTCCTTTTCACGTGTATTACTGCTGAGCCATATACCACCCCCACCCAATACTAATGCCTTTGTTTTTTGTGGTAAATGTAGAATTTTGCATTAGTTTCTGTTGAATTTTATTTTATTAATTTTTGCCCCATTTTCTAGTTTACCTAGGTCATTTTGATTTATTTTCAATGTGTTAGCCACCCCTCCCGGTTGAGTGGCTTCAGAAAACTTGTTGAAGATTCCCTCCACCCCACACTCTAAGACATTTATAAAAATAATGAAGAATAATAGCCTTATGATAGAGCCCTGAAGAACTTCTCTCAAGATCTCCTTCCAGTTTGAAGTCCAGCATGTTTTTGTAACCAATTATGGATCCATCTGACAGTATTCTCATCTATTTCACATTTAATCAGTTTGCTAAATCTATTATGGAAGGGGGGGGCTTATCAAATGCTTTGCTGAAGTCTAGATAAATGACATCCACAGCATTCTCACCAGCTACTAAATTAGTGACCTAATTGAAAAATGATATAAGATTAGTTTGGCAGGATTTGTTCTTGACAATTGTCCTTCCTGGATGTGGAAAAAAACTTGTTTACTTGTTATTATGACTTCGAAGTTACTTCCAAGGTCTAGATGCTACTAGCAAATTTATTCTCTCTCTTTTTCTGCCCCATGAAAGTAGACAAGTTTTCAAAGTAGATTTGATGCTCTAAAGAGGGATGGAGAGAAAGGGGAAATCCCATTGCATGAGTCAAAATCCACTTGTGATGTTGGATGGAGCCCATTCCACATTGGTCAAACATACTGATTCTGCCAGTGCATCTGAGTGGGAACTCTAAGACCAGCATTCAAGTGCTATTTATGTAGGCATGAGTTCATAAGATTTTTTTTTTAAAAGTCACATCTCTTTTATCTACTTTTCAAAGCTGCAGGATGATGCTGATGATGATATCTGCATAACTTTTGTTTCCAGGCATTTTCAGACCTGTAAAATTTTGTGAGCGTTAATGACTACATTTAACAGCAACATGGCAACACACACTTGAGCATATCCAACAGAAAACATAATCAGGTAACCAAAGAAGAACAATTATCTATCATACTAATTGGCAAGCTTCTTTTAACCTTTAATTAACTGTGAATTTTCAGCAGGCCTGAATGGCCTTGTTTGATATCTCACTGATAGAAGGTCACAGAAAAACCTTTTCTCCTGATTGCACAAATATGATATAAATAAAATACAGGGGCATGTAGGCACTCTAAGGCTATAGTCCTCACTTTCACTTTGAAGTACCTAAAGTACAAAAATCATATGCAGTGGGGAGGCCCAGGGATGCCAGGAGTTTTCTTTTTCTTTTCTCCCCCGCCCTTATTTTTTTTTTTAAAGAACACCAACAACTTCTAACTTCAAAGGAAATTTCAAATAGATTTTACACTCACCGTTTGTTTCTTTTGGCACATTTTCGATACAATCAGCAACCACTACTTGAAAGGTTTAGCACTGATTAGCATACAGCCTAATGTGCCTTTTTCAGATGCCATCCTGGAGAATATTCCCTGCAGGGCAAAGGTTGCAATATACAGAAAAAGCAAAATGTTATTTTCCTATGTGCCAGTTTGTTCACTGTGCTTAAATGACTGCTTTTAAGATACTCCCTTTTGGTAAATGGTTCATCAGAAATCTGCAACAGAGACTACATTTAAAGTAGACACACCTGTTACTCCAACAGACAGGGAACTTTTAAAAATGGCAAATGCTCATTTACATGTTTGAAGCCTTGATTGCAGTTTCATGAATATGCTGCTCATGTAGGGAAACTACTTGCTCAAGTTTTATCTCACACCTTTGTCCTTAATGAGTTGCATAGTCAGAAGGAATCATCTTCAAACAAAATGTGTGTTCACACACATATGTTGACTCAATGAGCATAGCATCAAATGATGATTTGCATCAGTGAAATTGTTACTACATGCCACACTTCACAGGCAAAATATTCATATAATAATATACACAGTAACTTTGAATGGGAGCAGTTAAAACATTTAGTAGCAAGTTACTATAGTAAGATATGTGAACTGACTGATGGGTACCCATGTGTAAATCAACATACAAGTTCTCTCTGTTTTCATTTTTCTCTTTCTCTTAGAAGCTGATAGTCAGGAATGAAAGCAAATATCAGGTTGTCTGAAAATATCTTATGATTTGGGAGATTACCATACTACACTCTTGTCATGTTGTTATTCCGCTTTTACTTCTCTGGCTGCCTCCTGTGGCATTCTAGGATTTGCCATTTAGAGAAAGACATTTAGAATTCTCAACCAGGGAGTTCTTAAGCTTCACTGAACTACAAATCCCAGAATGCAGTAAAAATGGAGGCAGCTAGAACATTAAAAATGAAATAGCGGCACTTGAAGAGTGTAGTGAAGTAATGTCCAGAGTCATGTATTCACTGCAAATTCCAGTGAATTATTTATACTAACAAGCTTAATTGTTTGTGATGGTTACAACCAAATTTCTGTTGGGATTTCATTCCATATTAAATTGGTCGCTAATATCTTGACATGTTTCATCCATTGATGGCTTGCAGTGATATAGACTCAAGTTGACTGACTTGGACTCAAGTCACTTCAACTACTAGACTTAGACTAGATTTGTCAATTAATAACATACTGACTAGACTCAACTTGCACATTTTTAGTGACCAACATGCTGGCCTGACAACATCCAGGTAAAAAAAAAAATTCTTAGAGGGGAACAACAAATGTGTTAAGCAATGAGTGTCAGAGCACAAAGCACTCTGGTCCAGAAAATGTCATGGACCATGACGGTAACTGGGACAAAGGTAACAGGGTTACCAGAGTTGGGTGGGTGACGTTCTAGGAGGAGGAAGGGCTCAAACCCCCAAGAGGGTAAGTGTATTTAAGAGAGAGGGATGAGTGCTCCATGTGGTGGAGTTTGTATGTTGGTGTCTGGAGGAGAAGTTCGATTTGTAAATATCTGAACCTGATGATTTAAAGACTCTTTGTGAGTAACTGGCTGTCATGCAGTTCTTTATCAAGGTAGCAGCAGCCTCTGTGTGGGAGGAACTTTCCTTTGCAGCCTTGAGCTGAGCTTCACAACAGAAGCTTCTGCTGGCATTCCTGGCCTATGTACATGTCTTCTGCATTCTTGCATGTTAAATTCTCAAGTCTACATGCCCCAACAATGAGCATGAGGCAGGAGTTGATGTCTATTCAGCAATCTGTCCCAGCTGCACATTGCAGAAGTTTTCTAAAACCTTTGGAAAGCTTTAAAAGGATCTTTCCACCTCAAGCCTGTTGCCTAACACATTTACTATTCCCCTCTGAGAATATTTTTACCTATCTTTGGGCCTGTACAGACAGGGCAAAATACAGCTACTTTGGGTCACTTTGGAGGTATGCTGTTGAAATGACACACACATCTTAAGAGGCCAGGAGCTGCACCAAAGCTTTGCTCCAGTTCTTAGGACTGGAACATGTCTTTGGCGCAGCTTCTGGCCTCTTAGGACACATGTATCATTTAAACAGCATACCTCCAAAGTGACCCGAAGTAGCTTTTTGTGTGTGTTCTTGATTTTCTATTGAAATTCCACACCCCCAACACATCCCACCACCATTTCCTGACTTTTTTTAAAAAGTTGGTTTCAAGACTTGAGACTTGACTTGGAAATTTCTTGCAAGGACTTGGGACTCAACTCACCTTGAGATGTGAAGCTACAGACTTGAGATTTGACTTGAGACTTGGTTTAAATGACTTGACTACATCACTGGTGGCTTATGGCATTAGTATCAGTGGAAAGATTAATCCACTTCAGGTTTTCGAATGACTGTTTAAGGAGTACATCAAATGCTGAAGCCTATCCACAAAATAGGTTCAACATCTTGGATCACTGCTTTAAAGTTCAGATTATATCCTGCCATGAATTCACTTTCCAGTGGACATAAGAATTATGTCTGGCTTCCTCTATCTCTTGAATCAGTTAGGCTTCACTCAGAAATAGGTTTTCACCCAACCTATTTCTTGACTTCACAAGTTTCACAGATGGAACACCTTGTTTTTTATGGATCTTTCGCTTGATATGATCCCATCTGGATGAGAAATATTATGGTATGAAAAAAAAAGTCATGTGAGGTTCAGGGTAGCGTTACAGGGCTTAATAACCACTACAGACTTATGGTGGGGTTGATTGTGTGTGTGTGTTGTGCACCTTCAAGACGTTTCCAGCTTATGGTGACCTTAAGATGAGTCCATCATGAGGTTTCATTGCAAGATTTGTTTAGATTTGTTTTCCATTGCTTTTCCCTGTGGCTGAGAGCATGTGACCTGCTGAAAGTCATCCAGTGGATTTCCATGGCCGAACAGGGAATCAAATTCTGGTCTCCAGGTCATAGTCCAATACACAAACCTGGCTCCCTACGGTGTTTAGGACTATCTATTAATTTTCTATATATACAAGCAAAGAATGGTGGGAACAAATGTGCTTCTACATTAAGCAGTAAAACTACAACTAGTGATTTTAAAATTCTCAAAGCACCTGTGTGGGCACTAAGTGGTGCCCAAGGTCACATCCACTCCAGAGTCCCCATTCCTAACACAAGCAATAACACCATTTCCAATTATTCACTTGGACACTTCTGTTCTGCAGACAGATCATCCCTGATTATCATTGAGTAATCGTCTTAACAAAGAATAGTCACCCAACAGTGATAATACTGCTATTCTAGAAAGGCTTGTTTTCCATAACACATTGAATGACAAAGCTCAAGGCTATGAGTTTTCTTGTGGAAAGAAAATTGAAAGTGCTAAAACAAATTAAAAATACACTATTTGATATGCTGTTGGTTATTTATATGTTTTAATGCAGTTGCTTTTTCTTCTAGTCAAATACTTCAGCAGTCAGATAACCGTTAAATTAAACAAAATATGGGGCTGTACACAAAAGACAATGCCAAATCTTATTCTCATGCTTATTCCCCTGAATATTCTCTGAGAGCTCCAACCAAATTCTCTTTCATCCTTGTTATCCTTGCACAGATGCCTTTCCAGACTAGGTTAGATCCATTAGACTTGCCTCCCCCCTCTAATGATACCTCTATTGTTCTGATATTTAAAAAATGATTGATACCATCTCCTCCACCACCATCCTTGTTTATTGTGCTAATCTGCCTGAAATTTTAGTGTATTCCTATTGGACAGTTTTAAATTTGGATGTTTAATCTGTTTTTATGGGTTGATCACTGTTTTTATGATTGGGTTTTTTTGGGGGGGTTGGGGAGTTTAAATTGTAATTTTAATTGTTTGATGTTATAATTATACTGTTGGAATCCACTTTGATTCCTTTGTGAAAAAGTGGCATAGAAATAATAATAATATTATTATAGTATACAAACTCCTAAACCCCTCATATCTTTTAGCAGATCTGAGAAGGTCCCCTGTTTTTTAAAATTTCATGATGATCTTAATCAATTTAAATACCACTCATTATAATGTATATTTGGATCCAAAGATTAAATCTTAGGACTTTATTTGGGATGTAAACATTCCTAAATTTCAATCTTGCAGGCAGAAATGAATTATTTTATTATTTTATTTATTTCAGTGAGAAAGTTGTTGAAAAGTGTGCAGTATTCATAAACTATTTGCAATACAGATAGAATAATAAAGTGTGATGCCCAGTAGAAATAATAAAGTTTGATGCTACTTAAAATACTGTAGCTCCATTCTGTGGAATCAGGATTTGTAATTTTTCAAGGTCTTTAGCCTTCTCTGCCAAAGAGTGCTGGTGCTTCACCAAACTACAAATCCCTGGATTCTGTAGGATGGAGCCGTGTCAATTAAAGTGGTGCAAAACTGCATTAATTCCAACTGTGTAGATGCACCCTAAGTGTTAAAAAAAAGCATGCATTTCAATGACACTTCTGCATATAAAGCATGTTTTCTTCACTGAAAACAGCATTTTTGTTTTTTTCTGTGCAAAAATGTTATTTTCTACACAGAAAATTCTGCTTTTAGTGCCCTGCTTGTGTTCCACACATAGAATAAGTCCCAAAGTTCAAAGACTGCAATGATCTTCATTTATCTAGGATTCTTTTTCTTAGGGTTCCCTTGCACTCAAGAAACCTGTGTTGTTGATATTGATGTTGATGTTGTTGTTGTACCTTTTTTTTTTTTTTTGGACTATCTATCTATCTATCTATCTATCTATCTATCTATCTATCTAATCTATCATTTTCTTTCCATTCCTGGACTTTATATAGACTAAATAATGTTGTTTTAATCAGGGGAGGAAAGCCAATGTGGTATAGTGGTACAAGCAAAGAACTACAACTCTGGAGATCAGAGTTTGATTTGCTGCTCAGCCATGGAAACTCACTGGGTAGCCCTGGATTAGTCACATCCTCTCAGCTCCAGAAAGCTCTCTGGAAGATTTGCCTTAGGGTAGCAATAATTTGGAAATGACTCTAAGGTATATACCAACAACAAATGGGGGAAGGGAGTGGGATCTAGTGGAACCATGAGGGCTCTTCTAGTCATAAAACCAGTAAGTTTGTTTTTCTCTTCTCCATTTTTGGACATTTGTCTTTTACGGGTGCTCTTTCTATGTTGGAGGTGGTAGCAACTGTGCTAATAGTAGTACAGTGTGCCCTTGCTTTATGTGGGGATCCATTCTGGACCACCCACATAAAGCAAATAGCACGTATGCTCAAGTCCCATTAACAATAATGAGGCTCGTGTATGTGGTGCGGTGCAGTGCATGTGCCATGGGCATGTGCGCCATTTTGTCTCTGTTGCGTGGCTTTCAGCATAAGCTGAAAGCCGCATAAAATGCGCCCACCTATGACACAGGTGCACTGTAGTAGCAGCAGCAAAATTGATCTGGATAGATACTCTGATTTGCTCTTTTACATTTGCCAAGAAATCCTGGAGGTTTTAATGTTCTAGCAGATGCCTGCTGAGGGTACAATCTAAGTCACCAGTGGGCCCTTGTCATGCCCACCCATACCACAATGCTCAGAGCAACATGGCTTTCAGTGCATTGTTGGAAAATAAAGTGGAGATGTGCAGGAACAGCCAGTCAGATTAGCTCTGCCACTATTACTGGAGACAATTAAAGTACAGGTAAAATCAAATAAACATCAACTTTGAAAGGAATTTACTACCCAACATCTTTGCCAGTGACTCGGATGAAAGAATAGGGGACATGCTTATCAAATTTGCAGATGACACCAAATTAGGAGTAGCTAATACCCCAGATGAGAGGATCAAAATTCAAAATGACCTTAATAGATTAAAAAGCTGGGCCAAAGCTAACAAATGAATTTCAATGCAGAGAAATGTAAGGTATGCACTTAGGGTGGAAAAATGAAATGCATAGATATAGGATAGGGGACACCTGGGTTAAAAGATTACATGTGAAAGGGATCTCGGAGTCCTAGCAGGAGTCAACAGGGTGATGTGGCAGGTAAAAATGGCCAATGCAATCCTAAACTTCATAAATAGAAGAACAGTGTTTAGGTCAAGGGAAGTAATAGTGCCACTGTATTCTGCCTTGGTCAGGCCTCATCTGGAATACTGTGTCCAGTTCTTGGCCCCACAGTTCAAAAAGGGTGTTGACAAGGTGGAGCATGTCCAAAGAAGGGTGACTAAAATGGTGAAGGGTCAGAAAAGCATGCCCTGTGGGGAACTACTTTGGGAATTGGGTATGTTTAGCCAGGAGAAGGGATGGTTAAGAGGTTATATGATAGCCTTGTTTAAATATTTGAAGGGTTGTCATACTGAGGATTGAGCAAGCTTGTTTTCTGATGCTCCAAAGAATAGGACCTGGAACAATGGATTCAAGCTACAGGAAAAGAGATTCCACGTCAACATTGGGAGGAACTTGGCCTGTGTGGGGTTGTGGACTGTTTTTCTTCTTTTCTTACTTATGACTCATATGTGGGACATGAGTCTTTCTTCTGTCATTGCTACAGCTTTGCTGGTGGAGGGATATAAAAGGCTTTTGGCCCACAAAATCCCAGCCTTTTCATTCCTGGATGTTTTCCACTGCAGCTTTTCTGTCTCATCACTGCTGGCAGATTCCTTGAGCTTCTTTATTACCAACCACCGACTGCAATACTCCACAGTCCAAGATCATCAGCTGCTCATCTGTCCCATGGACCTCCTGGTCCAGCTACGCTTCCAAGTTAGCTATGACCCCCTTGAAAAAACTGGGCTCTCGTTTCCTGATGCCCAGCTTCCAGACTCTCCTTCATGGTTGCTTTAATTTCTTGTATAAGCCACTGATGCAGTGCTTTGATATCTGATTACAGGAGAGCTGTTTGCTTCATTTATCTCCCTCAGGAGCTCAGCATCTCACCAAAGAAACTGTATCCAGCCTTTGAAATTGGTGTCAAGGACTCCCCACTTCTCAGCAGATTCCAAGTTACTTTTCAAAGCAATCTGTTACATCTGCAGTTTCAAGGTCACCAAAAGTTCTTTGTTATTATGATAGCTGTTTTTTTTTTTTTAAAGTAAGTATAATGCTTATTTTTGTTCTGTTTTTTTATTTTCATTTTTTATTTTAAAAAATAGCTATAAACTACTGGTCTCTTCTAGGCAAAAGAGACCAACCTAAAAGTACTTAAAACATATAGTTACACACAAAAGGAAAAATGGCATACTTCATTAACTTATGTTACAATAAAACTTAGAGACTTCAACATGAATTAATGAGCAAGAACAAGTTAATAGCAATTGTTGTTTGCCTTCAAGTCATTTCTGATTTACAGCAACACTAAAGTGAACCCTGAAGGTTTCTTGTCAAGTTTCTTCATAGGGGTTTTTCCTTTGTCTTCCTCTGAGGCTGAGAGAGTGTGACTTCCCCAACGTAACATAGCGGGTTTCCACGACTGAGCTCAGTTTCAAAGCCCAGTTTCCAGAGTCCTAGTCTAACACTCAAACCGCTATATAATGATGACTTTACTAATTGCAGTTAGCTACTTTCAAATTCTTCCCAAAACAAATAAAGTAGATCAATGGTAACTTGGGAGGGGGGGGTTCAGCAATGTATTCCAACAAAAAATTGTCCTTGTTCTCTGATTCTCAGGTATCAAATTATTTTTTTGCTCCTTCCATCTGGCGCCCGCCGCCCAGGGCTTCCATCTGGCTGCGGCCCAAGGGACTCCCTGCTGCCCCGGAGGACGCGCTGCCTTTTCCACCTGGCAGCGGCCCTGGTGGGACTCTTTGTTTGCCACCGCGACGGCGTCTTTAGAAGGGGAGGGGCCAGGTGAGAGCGGCCCCTCATAAGCCGGGTCGCGGCCTCCCCGAAAGGACGCCCCGCCCGCCCGCTTCCATCTGGGCTGCGGCCCAAGGGACTCCCTGCTGCCCCGAGGACGCCGCTGCCTTTTCCACCTGGCAGCGGCCCTGGTGAGGACTCTTGTTTGCCGCCGCGGCGGGTCTTCGGAAGGGAAGGGGCCAGGTGAGAGCGGCCCCTCATAAGCCGGCTGCCGGCCTCCCCGAGGGACGCCGCCCGCCCGCCGCTTCCATCTGGGCTGCGGCCCAAGGGACTCCCTGCTGCCCCGGAGGACGCCGCTGCCTTTTTCCACCTGGCAGCGGCCCTGTGAGGACTCTTTGTTTGCCGCCGCGGCGGCGCTCTTCGGAAGGGAAGGGGCCAGGTGAGAGCAGCCCCTCATAAGCCGGCTTGCCGGCCTCCCCGAAGGGACGCCGCCCGCCTGCCCGCTTCCCTCTGGGCTGCGGCCCAAAGGACTCTCCTTTACCCCTATACCATCGGGGAGGAGCCAAAGACAATTTGCCTGGCGCCGCTGTTGGGTCTTTTTGGGGAGGAATTTGAGAGGGGGGTGTGTGTGGTTTTATTGTCAGGGGATTGTTTTTCTGCTTTGTATTATACTGCTTTTTCTGCTTTGCATTATACTGTGTTTTTTTCTGTATTGTATATTGTATCATGTCTGTATTTTATATTGTTGGCATTGTATGGTTGCATTGTTTTTTCCTGTGCATTGTTTTGCTTTGTATTCTGAGACTCTGTTGTAAGCCGCCCTGTCATATGGAAAGGCGGGGTATAAATAAAACTATAATAAAAAAATAATAATAGTTATTAAGACAGTCTACCTTTAAAAGAAGTCATTACTTTCCATTCAGGGGAGATTAATCCTCATTTCTGATTATCAGCATGCAGACAGCTTTGAAAGGATGCAACTCCATGCTCGTTCAATGGTTTGGATTAGATGATCACAGGGATGTAATATCAGGGTGCCATGTTCCTGTTATCCCAGACAGAGGTATTAACTGCTTGCTTCAGGTTCACTAGAGGGTATTAAATATAAAAACGGCCTCCACGGATTCTAGTATAAAACTAAGAATCACACTAAGTACAAAACAGCCCACAGGCAAATCATTTCTTGATAAATGTAGGCATCTATTGGCAGTACCCATCTACTATATTTAAGAGGCAAGTTGAGATTATGATTCACTTTTAAGTTTTTTTAAATTGTTTTATTTTTTCCCATGAGCCTTAACTTAATCATATCAATTGTAAGTTCTTCAAGGACAAGGACTGCGTTCCAGGGGAAGGGAGACAATATTAAGGAGGCGAAAGGGATGGCGAAAATAGTCAAACTGACATAGAGGAAACAAGAAAAAAAGTGCAAGGACCCAACAGTGGGAGGCAAAAAACTTGCACAGCAGCAGAAAGTAAAAGGAACCATGGTCTGCGAGTTCTACACCTAATGCACAGAGCATGGGAAATAAGCAAGATGAACTCGAACTCCTAGTACAACAAAGCAAATATGATATAATAGGCCTCACTGAAACCTGGTGGGATGAGTCTCATGATTGGATGTGGAATAGAGGGTATAACCTTTTTAAGAGAAATAGGCCAAACAAGAAGGAGGAGGATAGCACTATATGTCAGAAATATTTACACCAGTGAAGAGATCCAGGACATCAATCATGGAGCCAGGTGGAGAGCATCTGGATAAAAATTAAAGGGAGGGAAACAACAAGGATGTTACGGTGGGAGTCTATACAGACCCCCAAGTCAGACTGAGGAATTGGTGATATCTTTCTAGAACAGATGACCACACAATTCAGAAAAGAGAGATGTAGTAGTGATGGGTGACTTCAACTATCCTGATTTTGCTGGAAGTCAAACTCAGCAAAATCCTCAAGGCCTAGCAAATTCTCACTTGCCTGGAAGACAATTTCATGGTCCAAAAGGTGGAAGAGGCAACAAGGGGTCAGTCTATTTGATTGATCCTAACCACAAGGTGACTTGTTAATGGGGTGCAAGTGGTGGGATCATTAGGTGGAAGTGACCATGTTCTCCTGAGTTTTAATACAGTGGAAAGGAGAAGCCAGGCATAGTCAGACACGCATCCTAGACTTTAGGAGAGCGGATTTCAGTAAACTTAGAGAAGTATTGAGGGCAATTCCATGGTCAGAAATACTAAAAGATAAAGGAGTTCAGGACGGATGGGACTTTCTCAAAATGGAGATACTGAAGGCACAATTTCAAACAGTTCCAGTGAGAAAGAAAAAGGGAGGTGTCTCAAGAAACCAGGATGGATGACTAGGACTTTCAATCGAGCTAAGTTTGAACGGAACATGTTAAGAAATGGAAAAAGGGGGAAATCACAAAAAGGAATTCAAAGAAATAGCAGGCATGTGTAGGGTAAAGTCAGAAAGCTAAAGCGCAGAATGAACTCAGGCTTGCTAGAGAGGTTAAGAACAATAAAAAGGGCTTTTTTTGGATATGTCCGCAGCAAAAGGAAGAAGAAGGAAACAGTAGGGCCACTGCGTGGAGAAGATGGCAAAATGCAACAGAAGACAGAGAAAAGGCAGAATTACTCACACCTTCTTTGCCTCAGTCTTCTCCGAAAGGCAAAGGGTGCTCAACCTGAGGATAATGGAGCAGAGGCAGAATAGGGGAATTTCAGCACAGAATAAGTAAAGAGATAGTGAGAACATAAATTCCTTAATCTAAATGAATTTAAGTCTCCTGGACCAGTGAACTCCATCCAAGGGTATTAAAAGAACTGGCAAATGTAATATCGGAGCCATTGGCAATAATCTTTGAAAACTCCTGGAAAATAGGAGAGATCCCAGCAGACTGGCGGAGGGCAAACATTGTTCCCATCTTCAAAAAGGGGAAAAAGAATCCCAATCATTATACCCGTTAGTCTGACATAGACTAGGAAAGTTCTGGAGCAGATCATTAAACAGAGAGTCTGTGAACATCTAGAGGCAATGCCATAATCACAAAAAGTCAACATGGGTTTCAGAGAAACAAAGTCATGCCAGACCCTGATCTCTTTCTTTTTAGTTACCAGCTTGGTAGATGAAGGGACTGCTGTGGATCTAGTATATCTTGATTTCAGTAAGGCTCTTGACAAGGTTTCCCATGACATTTTGCACAACCAGCCTTGTAAAATGTGGGCTAGACAAAGGAACTGTTAAATGGATTCTGTAATTGGTTGACCGGCTGAACCCAAAGTGTGCTCAACACTGCTCCTTTTCATCCTGGAGAGAAGTGACCAGTGGGGTCCCCACAGGGCTCTGTCCTGGACCCAGTTGCTATTCAAACATCTTTATCAATGACCTGGATTACAGAACTTGGGAGCATACTTATCAAATTTGCAGATGATACCAAATTAGGGGGAAATAGCTAATACCCCGCAGAGGACAGGATCAAGATTCAAAAGACCTGAATAGACTAGAAAGCTGGGCCAAAGTAACAAAATGAAATTCAACACGGAGAAATGTAAGGTATTGCACTTAGGGCGGAAAAATAAATTGCACAGATATGATGGGGTGACTCCTGGCTGAATGAAACTACGTTGTGAAAGGGACCTAGGAGTCCAAGTAGACCACAAGTTGAACATGAGTCAACCGTGCAGCAACGCGCAGCTAAAAAGAACAATGCAATTTTAGGCTGCATCAATAAAAGTATAGTGTCTAGATCAAGAAAGCAATGTCCACTATTTCTGCTCTGGTCAGACTCCACCTGGAATTTGTGTCCAGTTCGGGCACCACCATTTAAAAGGATGTGGAGAAACTGGAGCATGTCCAAGGAGAGCGACTAAAATGGTGGAGGGTCTGGAAGCCATGCCCTACGAGGAACGACTTAGGATGGGGATGTTTAGCCTGGAGAAGAGAAGGTTAAGAGGTGATATGATAGCCCTGTTTAACATATTTTGAAGGATGTTCATATTGAAGAGGGAGCAAGCTGTTTTCTGCTGCTTCAGGAAACAGGACCGGAAACAATGGATGCAAGCTACAGGAAAGAGGATTCCACCTCAAACATTAGGAGGAACTTCCGACAGTAAGGGCTGTTTCAACAGTGGAATGCACTCCCTCGGAGGGTGATAGAGTCTCCTTCCTTGGAGGTCTTTAAACAAGAGGCTGGATGGCCATCTGTCAGGGATGCTTTGATTTGGATTTCCTGCATGGCAGGGGGTTGGACTGGATGGCCCTAGTGGTCTCTTCCAACTCTACGATTCTATGATTCTATGATTCTATGATTCTAAGATCTAATTTGTGTGAACAAGAAAAAGAACAAACAAAGGCAGTACCTGTACATATGATGAACTCCCTGAAGCTATCAACCAATCTACTGATATTTTAAACTAAAACTTGACATTAAATATGCCATAGGTTATACAGCATACCACTCACCAGCCGTTCTTTAGCTAACACTCAACTTTCTTTTCTGAAGGCAAAGAACCTAGGGAATGATTAGTCAACAACCGTAGCCTTCAAAGTTCTTCACAACAGCCAAATAACTTTGCCTTTTTTCAAATGTGTGAATCTCAAGGGCATGTTTTCAGTGATTCATTCCTTTCATATGTGACTGGAGCCAGCAAAACATGTTGTATTCAGATTTTGGGCTCAAGCTATCAACTGTTGTTTGGCATTCTCCAGCCGTTTACCCACCCTTCTGTCCACTTTGAATGCTTTCATATGGCAGCGACAATTCTAAGACAACATAAAGCATATTTGAAAAACGCAGTGAGCCATACTGAAGAACAAATGCCCACAATAATGAACACTATACTCAGTGCTCCAGTTTCAATAATTTACACTCTTTGAAATGTATTTCTTCATCCCTAGCTATGAAATGCTATCCTATATAAGGAGTGTATTCATATTGCATAGTTATGTCACATTAATTCTACTTTAGTTTTTTATGGGTTTTTGGGCTATGTGGCCATGTTCTAGCAGAGTTTCTTTCTGAATTTTCGCCACATCTGTGGCTGGCTCCTTCCTGGGCTAGTCGTGCACTCGCGGCGTCACTTCCGGGTGCGACATGCGGAAGCAGAGCGTCCGCTATGTCAGTCCACACGGCCGCCGCCTATGGACTCAGTCCGTGGTAGGGTTAGGGGTGTCTGGAAGAGATGTCCCTTTCTAACCCTACCACGGACTGAGTCTATCCTAGGGTGCCCATGTGTAACGGGTCAATGTTTCGAATATGCTCAGTAATGGAGAAGAGGTTGACACAGCCTCTTCCTATCATTCTCTAGCTGCCTGCCCCCAAGCTAGAGTCTGCACCTTCTGGTCCAGTCTTTCAATTAATATCACACTATCAAACTATAACAGTTTGTTATAGAAGGGGAAGTTATGGATAGAAGACCCCCTAACCATGAGGAACAATACATCATCCATGTCCATTCACATCCTACTGTGGGGTTGGGTGAGTGAACATGTGCAAATATGCTTCCTCCAAGCTGAAGTTTCAACCTGACAAATTATTTCTGCTTCAGGAAGAAAATAAGTCTGGTCTTATTCTGATCTTAGATCAGAAGCTGGAAATACGAACATGGGTGAGATGTAGCTCAACTTTCATTAGTGGACAAGGGAGCTGACTATTCCCTCACTCCTGCTCAAGGCATTGACAGATTTACTATCTTGATGGCATGACAAAGCATCAGACTAGCCTGCGGAGAGGAAGAGAGAGAGAGAGATAGCAATTCTACCTCTATTATTTTTCCTCTGCATAACATGCATCATGTCTTCTGTGCTTGAAAGGGAGCAAGAGGGGGAGGGCTGAAGAACAATTTTTTCCTCAGTTAGAAGAAATCTCCTGAGGTGGACATGTATATCTGAAAGAAGGAAATGCTTCAAGAAAGATGATAATGAGTGCATATTCACCTTTTCCATAGGCCATTGAAAGCACAAATATATTTCCTCCTGTATATTTTTAAGAACTTACAAAAGATGTTGGGTTTTTTGTTTGTTTGTTTGTTTCTGTTGTTTTGGTTTTATGTAATTAGCATATGTTTTGTCGCCCAAGGATAAGCTTCCTTTCTTGTTCAAAAGGACAATCAGGCTTCAATCTAGTGTGCACTTTCCTAGGAAAAAAGCCCATTGAATTGTAAAAGCTCTCTTCCATCACCCTCCCCCAGATAAGCTCACAGTCTCAACTGTGACCAAATAGAGATGATGAAATAGGTACTTGTCAAAGCATACTTTTGTCCAGTTCCTTCTGATTTGGAAACTTAGGAATCTTGCATCAAGAGACACAGAGACCAGATGAAGCCAATGCTATTGGGTTTATTATCTGAGAAGTCATACAGCAAAAGCTGCAGCCATGATAATGGCAGAATATCAGAAGAAGGGTTGCTGGATTTATCTTTTTGAATTAGATTAAAGAGAAACTAATTAGATTTTTAAAAATCCTTAAAATCATGGTTAACAAAGCTACTATGTTCCTCCTCTCTGAATTTCTTTCTACTTGTTTCAGAGAGCATCAGACACCTGGTCAAAACACCAGGTGGCTACATTTGCTTTTGTTCTGGTCTCTGAATTGAAGTTTGAGTGTTGAGAACTGACTGATCATTAGTCCTGTTTCCCTTGCATTTCACAGCAGAAGCCGGGCTGAGACTGCTGATGAATGGAGAGGTGCTGGCTGACAACTGATGAACTGGAAGCATGGGCATAGATCAACTGGAAGCATAGTTAGAAGCAATCATTTTCAGATTAGAATGAAGCTGTGTGGACCTGTTGAAAGAGAGGCTGCATTCACACTGCACAATTAATTCAATTTGATGCTGCTTTAACTGCCATGGCTCAATGCTATCAAATTCTGGGATTTGTAGTTTTGTGAGACATTACCCACCTCTGTCAGAGAGCTCTGGTGTAATAACAAACTGCAGATCCCAGGAGTCCATACAATGGGGCCATGACAGTTAAACCCATGTCAGACTATATTAATTCTGCAGTGTGGCAGCTGCCAGAGAGAACTGCAGAAGAGAGAAGCTATGTTTGCCAGGGG
Organism: Sceloporus undulatus; assembly: GCF_019175285.1. Lineage (NCBI taxonomy): Eukaryota > Metazoa > Chordata > Lepidosauria > Squamata > Phrynosomatidae > Sceloporus > Sceloporus undulatus. The sequence continues at coordinate 118,485,989 of NC_056523.1, read as the reverse complement.
AACCCTTGTGATGTTGTTGAATTGCACAATTTTAATGTATGGATTCAGGAGGAAATGGAATCACAAACAGTGGATGTTTTATTACTGTTGTCGTAGCTATTTTTACATTTTATTCAGGGCATTCAGGGTTCCTACACCATTCAAAGACATAGTTGTGTTTTTCTGGACAAAGCACAATGCAAAGAGATCTTATACCACCTTTAATGCATGGAATGTTTAGATTATAAAGAAGAAGGATGTATTACAGAGCATATCCCATGCATCTGAGGATGTAGGCTCAAGTCTACAAAAGCTCATGCTACCAAGCTTCCTTCTTTCAGTTAGTCTCAAAGGTGCTACAAGATCCCTTTGCATACACCAACCATTGAACAACAAGATGTCTACAAGCAAATCTGGTACAGGTGCTTTGTAAAGTGCATGGAACTTTGGGAGAATGCATATATGATGCATTTCATATAAAATAAGTTGTATTGTTACTGTTTAATTCAAATTTTGATTTAATTTTTTAAACTGTTCCAACCCTTCCCATTCTGTTTCTAGTGTTCATTTATAATTGGCCCCATACATACCAAGGAAGTGGTACTCTGGCATCTGAGCTGTGTTCTTGACCCAGATGAAATTTAGATCTGGCATGGCTTGGTTCTTTCCTTGCTGCACCCCCTCCACCAGCTCTTCTGCCAGTATATTTTTTTGCTAGCATACCCATTCTTCCTAGTGGCAAATATGTGAGATCAGCAGAAGAGGGTCAAAAGAGGCTTGTGCCTAATCCTAACTCTGTCTAGTACCATATCTTTGAATCAGGACTGCACTATTTGTTTGAAAGCCATTAATTTTGATCACAAACTGCTTTTCAGAAGGGGAATAGGAATATGTACAACCTTTCATGAATTTCTTCTTGCCATAACTAATAGTATTTGATGAACTTAAAGGACTTTTCTGATTTCACGGCTCACAAATAAGCACACTAAATTTAAGAGAAGAACAAAAGCAGCCTGCAGATCATTAATTAACAATACAGATTACCAGTAATCTACTAAGAGAAATAAAATGCTCTTTATAGTCATCAAGTGAAATTGTGTAGATAACTTAAAAATAGGTTCAGCAGTCTGAAACCTGGAGAGGCCTTTGTACCATTAATGACTGTCCAAAAGGGGAGATTTCAGTAGGTTTTGCTTGTTACCTGGTTTCATGACAAGCAACATCTAATGAAGTTTCCCATTTTACACCACCATTAAAGGAATGGTGATTGCCGTGATTGTAAGACAGGATCAAAACTGTTGGTCCCATTTCACCATCCGTGAAACTGAGAGCCTGAACACACTGGCACAATATGCCGGCTTGGGGGTCAGTGTGGGGGTGTGGCATATAGATGGTGTTTCTATTTGGACCAGAAGAACTCCAGATCAGGTCTGGGGCATGTGGTTGCCGTGGCCCCATTCTGGCACTCAAAGGAGCAGTGTCAAGCCACCCCTTTAAGGCCATCTGTATCAGCCCTGAGAGGAGTAATTTTGGTGCCGAGTTATGGGGACTGTAGTGTGATCTCTAAGATTTCTCAGGCAGGGCTAGGAATATGTACTACTACAAGTGTTGTTTGACTGGAAAATATTTCTGAGTCAAAAAAGCCATATGCAAATTTTGTGCAAAATAAATCCAAAGCTGCAAAGATTCCTGTCATTCCAGGGTTTCTTCATCAGGGTTTTCTAGCACTCAAGAAACATCATAGCTTTCATTTCTGGTTTTGCTATTACTTCCATGGTGATCAGAGTGCTGTCTGCCTTTGGTGTGTTGTTCTTGTTGTTGTCTTTATTGTTTTTCATTTTTTTCTATAGTATAACTGAGCTACATAACATACATCCAAAATTCCTCAACACTTGATGAGCTTTTTCTAAGGCTACTTCACCTGAACTGTGCCACAAGTTAATAATAATAATAATAATAATAATAATAATAAATTTTATTTATATCTCCCTTCAGATCAAAGTGGGATTACAACAATAAAAACATCATAAAATACATAGATAATACCAAATATATCAATCAAAAATAAAAAGAGGAAGATTTGTTACAATATTGCTCACAGTCATAAGAATCGAGTCGTCATATTCAAAATCAGATTAGAGAAGATCCATTGGATAGGCCCGCCAGAAGAGATCCGTCTTCAATGCCCTCTTGAAGGCTTCCAAAGAAGGTATAAGACGGATCTCTTCTGGTAGGTTGTTCCAAAGTCTAGAGGCCATTGCAGAAAACGTTTTACAAGAGGTGGTTTTCAACCTGGTTTTGGGGTGTTCTAATATTTTTGTGCCAGATGTCCTGAAAGTGTGGGGCGGATTATGTAGGGAGAGGCATTCCCTTAAGTAACTCGGGCTCAGGCCATGTAGGGCTTTATAGGTAATAGCCGACACTTTGTATTGCGCCCGGAAGCTAATTGGCAGCCAATGTAGAGATTTCAACACCGGTGTAATATGCTCTGATCTCAGTGTCCTGGTGATCAGTCTGGCTGCAGCATTCTGAATCAATTGGAGCTTCTGAACTTGGTACAAAGGTAGCCCCATGTAGAGCGCATTACAGAAATCTAAACAAGAGGTTACCAGTGTATGTACTACTGTTTCAAGGTCCCCCTGAGCCGGGTAGGGACACAGTTGGTGTATCAGCTGAAGTTGACAGCAAGCACTCATGGCTATCGTCTCCACCTGAGATGTCAACTGTAGAGACGAGTCCAGGAGTACTCCCAAACTGCGAACTTCATTCTTCAGGGGAAGTGTGACCCTGTCAAGGATGGGTTGGGAAATCCTCCTCCCTGAACCACAGGCACCTATCACGAGCACCTCTGTTTTCTCTGGATTCAGCTTGAGTTTGTTTTCCCTCATCCAGCCCATTACTGACTCAAGGCAGGCATTGAGAGGAGAGATGCCATCCTTAGTCACTGCAGCAGTCAGAGACAGAGAGAAGTGGATTTGGGTGTCATCAGCATATTGATAACATCGAGACCCATGTCTCCGGATGATCTCTCCCAGCAGCTTCGTGTAAATGTTAAAAAGCATGGGGGAAAGAATGGCACCCTGAGGGATGCCAGATGTCAGTTCTCTTTTATGAGAACAACTGTCCCCCAGCATCACCATCTGGAATCTGCCCAAGAGGTAGGAACGGAACCACTGGAGCGCAGTGCCCCCAATACCTAACTCCCTCAGGCGTTCCAGAAGGATACCATGGTTAATGGTATCAAATGTTGCTGAGATGTCCAAGAGCACTAACAGGGTCACACTCCCCCTGTCGATGCCCAGATGGAGATCATCAACTAGGGCGACCATGGCAGTCTCAGCTCTCACATAAGGGGTGGGCCGACTGAATAAATAAAAGGGAGGTGATGGTAGAAAGTTCACATTTGATAGATTTAAGCATCATGATCAGTGAGGTTTTTTTTCTCTTTTAATATGGTTCTTTTGGCTTTCTAGGGTTATTATGACTGTATTATGATTATTGGGTGGAGATTATATTATTATTATTATTATTATTATTATTATTATTATTATTATTATTTGGTCTTGTTCTTTTTACCTGTGTTCTTAACATTATGACCTTATTTCAAACAGAAGACTATAGTTGGCCCATCCCTTATGCAGGCTTGCCTTCCACAGACTTGAGCTCATGCAGAAGGCATGCCCCAATAGAAACAATGGGGCATGCACCCACAGGAGTGCATCCCATTATCCTTAATAGGATTTGAACATAAGCTCTATTCCCTTTTCATGGGAAGGTCCAGAACGGATCTCTCACATAAGGGGTGGGCCGACTGAATAAATAAAAGGGGGTGATGGTAGGAAACTTGTGGAGAAGGAAGAAAGAAAGAAAAAACAGAAGAAAGAAATGATATTTTGTTGATCTGCAGTTGTATAGAAATAGTCTGGCAGAGGCAGAAACAGAAAATCCAAAAAAAGACTAGGAAATACTAAGAATTTTTTATATGCCCTTCTGTCTCTTTAGACTCCAGGTGTTCTTATCACAAATATTAATGATAGGAATGTGGCATCACTGAACATTTTATTTCTTTAAATGGCCACTGTGATGCATTGGTTAAATGCTCTCAGGGAATTTTCAGCTGTCACAGCTAGCCTTCCTGTCAACATGTGGATTGATCCCTACAATAAACAGCTGACCCAGCCATTTGATACAATTGTTCTTGGTATAGCTGAGAGCTGCATTCAGTGAAGCAGCATAGAATATTACTGTAATGAAAGTTGTGTAAAATAATGATCGATCTGATCAAGCAAGGGATATAACCTATCTGAAGGCCTACTTCATGTTGGTCCTTGTAATGATACTGATAATTTTAGCCAGTATTGAAGTTAGCCCTTGCAGTGCAGTCAAAAAGAAATTTTCTGCTCATTATGATATCTAACCAGTGTCATCTGCTGTTTTTACAGAGAAAAACCCGTAGACCAATTCTAAGGAACTTAAAATCTGTTCCTCTAGGGCAGATTTTGTATTGAAAGTGCCCTGGAATCAGTTGGCCGCTTTTGCTAGGATGCCTTAATTTTCTTCCCCATGCAAGACTCATGAGGTATGACCCAGTCTGGAGTCAGATGTCTGGCTAATTGGAATGATGCTTTGCCTGTCTGTCTCCTCTGTGCACTAAGCAACTTTTGAAAACAGAGTCAGATGTACAGTGGGCTCTACAGTAGGTATCCACTGGGGTTGGTTCCAAGAAGAAGAAAAATGCCACCTTATGGATACCAAAATCCAAGGATGCTCAAGTCCCATTATATACAGTGGTGTAGTAAAATGGTGTCCCTTATATAAAATGGTAAAATAAAGGTTTGCTTTTGGAATTTATATGTTTTAAATAATATATCAAGCTGTGGATAGTTGAATACATAGATGTAGAATCTGTGGATATGGAGGGCTAACTGTACAAGTATTCTCATCCAAACAATCAGGAACGCTTCACGACTGCAAATCATACAAGGATGGAATTTAAGGTAGAGTCAGAGAGTTACCTGTTAAAACATTTATATGGATATACAGAATAGAGGAAGTACACATAAATATTTGAGACTGGTTTCATAATGTGAAACCCCATTACATCTACATATAGAAAGAATACCTTCATATAGTTGTTGCTACCTGAAGGTATAAAGAATTCTTGGACAGATTCAGTAGTCTGTCAAGCATTTGACAAATCCTAAGGTTTAGCAATGTGGCATCAAACTTTAGAAGTACAAATTTCTTTGACTGTAGGTATTGACTGTTCTTCATTTACCATTTTGAATTGCAAGACAAATGGTTTAATTAAATAGGGACAAAAGCAAAGGCCATATCAAGCCTGTACAACCTTTAAAATACTTGCTTATTCCTGTATCTGTTACATAGTTACATTTAAATCTCAGGCAGTGTATACTTTGCTCCTCTTCTCAACTAGCTCCAACACAATAACAACTGTACATAGAGAGATCTTGTAGCACCTTTGAGACTTACTGAAAGAAATTGGCAGCATGAGCTTTCATACACTTCCATCTACTTCTTCAGGTGTATATAGTATATAGTATATATATGTATAGTATAAACAATACACACACACACACACACACACACACACACACACACTGAAGTCTATGAAAGCCCATGCTGCCAATTTTGTTCTTTTAGGCAGGTTACAGACTGCCAGAAAGTACGCGACAAGTGCGTACTAGGGTTAGGAAGGGGTGGTGCTTCCGCACCCCCTAATCCTAGTACGCGCTCCACGCGCACAAAATGGCAGCGCCCACTTCACACGGCCGCCGCCATGATTACGTCATGACCGCGCCGCCTCCACACGAGGTGGCGTGGTTGTGACGTACTGAGGCTGCGCCATGGCGCATAGTGTGCCTTTTCTCTGGCCCTGGAAGGAGTGCGATTTCCGCGCTCCTTCCTCGGAGCGTCCGGGAGATGCGCAGTGTGGCAGCTGCAAGTGGTGGCGGCGGGAGAGCGCCGCTTCTCGGCGGTATGTAACCCACCAGAGTTAGTCTCAAAGGTGCTACAAGATCTCTCTATGTACCGATTCTACAGTTGAACATGGTTATATCTTTGAATTCTACAATAACAACTGTAAGGCACGTCAGGATGAGAGAGAGTGACTGGCCCAACGTTTAGTGGTTTAAGGAAAATTAGAACCTGGGTCCCTCAAGTTTGGTAGACTAGGCAAAACGGATCTGTGAATCCAACTTCTTGGAAGATGAATTGCAGCACCTAGATTGGGCTCTACAGGATCATGGTTATTCCATTTCAGCCATTTCAGAAGGGCTGCCAGACCTAGAAAAACCCAGAGGAGTGAAGACAAACAACCACCCAAAGGGAAAGTATTTTTACCATGCATTAAAAGAGTCACAGACAGGATAGGGAAATTGGTGAGGAAACACAACCTCCAAACAGTTTACAAACCGGCCAAGAAAATCCAGCAAATGTTGCACTCAGCAAAGGACAAGAGAGACCCTCTCACAGCTGCAGGAGTTTACCGCATACCATGCAGCTGTGGACAAGTCTTCATAGGGACAACTAAATACAGTGTTCAAACACGAACTGAGGAACATGAGAGACATTGCAGAATGGGTCAGCCAGAAAAATCAGCAGTAGCAGAACATGTTATAAATCATCCTGGGCATAAAATGCTATTTGAAAACATTGAAATTCTGGACCATGCCAACAGCTATCAGGTCAGAATACATAGGGAAGCCATTGAAATCCATAAGCACCAAGACATCTTCAACAGGAAAGAAGAAACCCTTAAAGTTAGCAAAGTTTGGCCACCCGTCCTGATAAACACTAAAATCAAGACCCAGCAAAATTGAAATAAAAAACAATAACCACCCAGAGTCAGGGGTTTTCCCAGCAGACAAAGTCATAAAATCATAGAATCATAGAGATGGAAGAGACCACAAGGACTATCCATTCCAAACCCCTGCCATGCAGAAATTCTCACTCAAAGCATCCCTGACTGATGGCCATCCAGCCTCTGTTTAAAGACCTCCAGGGAAGGAGACTCCACTACTCTCCTTTGAACACACTCCAGTGTCTCAATATCCATTTTGAATTGTCACTAAGTCCTTTTTGAATTGTCACTAAGTCACTAATTAAGCAGACACTAATCTTCTTTGTATATCCTCTTACCCTGAGTCCTTGCCATTCAACAACAGAATAATACACAAATTAACATGGAAATCACTCCTCCCAACTCAGGGTCACACACTATATATATTCCCAACTCTCTTCCATGCCAGCATTCTCTGAAGATTCCAGCCTCAGATGCTGGTGAAACATCAGGAAGAAACTCTTCTAGAACATGGCAACATAGCCTGAAAAACCCACAAAAAAGTTTGGGGTTGGTTTTTTGGTTTTGTTTTTGGTTTGTTTCTTTAAAAAAGTACTATTGTTTCCTGAAAACACAAATTCTTGAGACAATAACTTTTTTGTGTGTCCTGTCATATCAGTCACAGCATGAGAGAGGGTTTGCCTCTTTCCTCTAAATCTTTTCTATTGTTTGTATTATTACTTCTCTTTGATGTAATTTTTCTTCCACAGTGAGTTTGCTGTAGTCATCTACCTTTGTTATGAATTGGGATGAACTTTTAATTCTTGACAGATTTTGTGAGGGGAAAAAAGGCTGACACTGTCTGCATTCCTTAGGCATCATCATCCTCTGCAAGAAAAGAAATCTTTACAGGTGATAGAAATAGTTTACATCGTGTGGTACGTTTCCAATACTTTGCCTGCCTTCTGCATGCAGATGACAAACTGTGGCCAGCTGTAGGGTTGTTTACGATAGCTTCAGGGACTTCAGTGATTTTCATCCATTCAAATTGGTCCAAGCCACTGAACTATTCCCATCTCCAGAGTTCCAAGGGCCAGAGCAATTTGCCCTTATCACAACAGAGTTGCTGTAGGCTTTGTGAATTACAAGCTGTTTCTCATGTTTATTGATGGTCTGATGTTTGGCAAAGGACTAGGATTTTTTTCTTTAAAAAAGGGGAGGGGGTCGAGTCATTTCCATTGCAACTGATTTGTTCCCTCTCCTCTCCCATTTCCCCCTTTCCTCCTTCTTTTCTTGGCTTACATAAAGCTCACTTTCCAAGTCTAAGACCTCTGGGAAGGGAAACTGAAGTAATTGAATTGGATTAGACAAGCCAGCAGAACAAAGTCACATTCCATGAGGTCCCCCCCCCCCTTTTCTCTCTCCCCCCCAGTGTTGAGTAGCTGAATTGTAATTATTTAAGGATTAGTGCAAGTCTAAGATGTGGTCTTTTCTGAATACTCTTCACCATGTATAAACAAAAGCAAGCCATAATATATGCTGTTTAAACTTCTTTTTATCTATAATAGATTTCTTTTAAGGCTGAAAGAATTTGGGAAAAAAATCCGCCATGGTGGGTAAACGCTCTTATTGTTTTTCAATAAAGAATTAAATCCTTGAAGCTCACAATCCTAAGGAGAGCTTAATTAAGAATACTTACCCTTGATTTGAATTACATTTGCTCCCATTTTGCTAGTTCTCTCTCTGAAGTATTATTGGAGAAATGTGGCCAATTTTTGCCCACCTGAAATTCTTCATTGCTTCTCACTATTATATAGCCCCATTTCGAAAGAGGGAGAGAGAGTTTAATTTGCTTTGAATGGGAAGGAACAGAACACTTTGCAACAAACACACACACAAGAACATATAAACAAATTGAAGTATGTCCATAGCCTCAAACAAATGCAAACAAAAGGAAAAGTTTGAAAGTTTAAAAAGAATTATTATTGTATTTACTACCTAACTGCACATGATGGAGGTAGGAAGGTATAGAATTTTGATTTTGCAATAGCTACAAATTTCATTTAAGCACTAGGATATGCTTCATATGAATTCATACAAAACAAGGAGATATATACATTAATGAATGAAGGAGATGGTTAGGTGGTGTTTCAAATGGTTCTGGATAACACTCCCATCCTCCCCATATTGAGAAAGAAGGCCTGAAAAGAACTTAGAACAACTCCAAGAATTTCCCAGAAATTGTAACCTCTGAGAACTGTAATCCAAAAGTGTAACTTGTCCATGTTCTAATTCAGCTTAATATGGTTATAATACTTCATGAGCTCATGAACTCTGACAACTCAAGGTTGCTAACTACAAGGAGCTTTATGTGTTCACTTAAATATTATTATTATTATTATTATTATTATTATTATTATTATTATTATTATTATTATTATTATTAACCTTTATTTATAAAGCATTGCAAATTTACACAGCGCTGTACATACAATCTTTTAGTCAGACGGTTCCCTGCCCTCAGGCTTACAATCTAAAAAGACACAACACAAAAGGAGAAGGGAGTGATGGTGGGGAATAGGATCAGGACCAGCAGATCTTCTCCACCTCCGAGGCCTGGACCAAGGCAGATGGACTGGAGGAAGGGCTTGCCTTCTTAATGGATGGTTAAAAGGAGGCTTCCTGGGTCAGAGAGGGGCTCGCCTCTGGGAACGCTTCTCTAAACAATATAGTTTTTAACACAGTTTTGAAACTGGGTAGAGAAGTGATGAGGTGGGTATGTGGGGGAAGAAGGTTTCAGGAGTAAGGGGCAGTAGGCGAGAGAAATGTGATTATGATCTCTTGTCAAACCTCCCCCATTGGCATGCAGAAGTCAGTGGTGAAGAAAGGAGAGGGCTGGAGCATGTGTCCCTGGATATGTCTACATCAGTGACTCCCAAAGTGGGTGGTATTGTCCCCTGAGGGCAGTGGAAAGATCCAGGGGATTGGTGCAGGAAAAGGGGATAGCAGGTGACCCTGCAGTCAAAGTATTGGCACACAACAAAGTCAAGGGGAACCAGCAACCTTTCAGTTCATGCTGGAAATAAAGAGTTAGAGCATGTGGTAGGGGAGAAGTGGCAAAAAAGGGGGGGAACTTTCACATTTGGGATCCTACTTAAACATTGTGAGCTTTGCTGGGATTTAGTTGGCAGTTTGGAGCTGCACTGCACTTCCTGCTTTCCTTTGTCAGACAGACTGAAAGAAGAAGTAGCATAAGAAACAATGTTTGGGGACATTTGAAGCTATGTGGGGAAGGCACATCTCTAGGGAAAGAGGGGGAGGAGTATCTGGGGGTCAATTCTTTGAAAGAATCTTTGAAGCCTTCAACTTCACAATCTTTGATTCCTTGCCTTTCTCAGATTGAGAGTCTTTCCTCACTGGAAAGAAAAGTGGGAAGCCAGCTGCACTCCTTTCCAGTGACAAAGGATTGATAGCCTTTCCTTGCTGGGGAGAAGCTCCCTTTGTACCTGGCCACTTTGAGAGCATCAACCTAGCAGTGGCTAATAAACCTCTCACCCATGCTACCCTTTGCTGCAAGACCTGTGTGGGCAGAAGACTTCTCAGTAGCTGCTCAGCCAGCTGCTCAGTTGATGTTCCAAAGGTGAATGAATGGAAAGGGTCCAGTGACCAAGACACCTTTCACCCATGCAAAAGGCTACAGTGAAAGGCTGTAGCAAAGGATAGCATGGATTAGAGGTTTCTCAGTCAATGCTTGACAGACTATCTGGTCACTGACCAGTTGCTGCTCCCTTTGCATGTGGTCACCCTGGGAGGAGCAACTGAGCATCCAGCCAGTCACAATTACATTTGATTTAAGGTAGGTGTTGAAAAAAAGGATGAGCCACTGCCGCCATGGCTGCCATATTAGCACATGAGAGTCTGAAGTGGAGGAGGCAATGGTGGTGATCTGGCATACAGTTGATGTAGATGCTGCTGGCTGGCTGGCTGGCTGCTGCAAAAACAGTGCACCTCACACCAGGAAACAGGTGTTGGGGGCAGTAGGGTTGTTGCCCAAGAGGAAAGGGTGTGGTAGCCCAAAATGGTTTGGGGGCCACTGCTCAATATAGTCAACAAGGAGTATATATAATAATGGGGTGCATAAAAGAGACAGAGAAGTGTACATGCTGATCTTGCTTCCTGATGAAGAAACATCTACTCATGTCCATCTGGATTCAAGTGAACATTTCCTAAGACCTTGCAGTTCAGTATATTAATTTTGAGTATTGAGGGAGTGGGACTGATATTTGCAAGGTAACAGAAGTTGGGGTCATGGTCATCAAACACCATTAAATATCCTAAGTGAAATTAGTGTGCCAATAGGGCTTTTATTTTATGTAAATGGGAGTGTTTGCTGATTTGTTTGTGAGGTGGATTAAGACTACAATGATTACGTTGCATCACATGTAGTTTTACACCACATGGATCTAGCACTGTCGAAAAGGACAGCAAATAGAGTAATAATCCCTCATGGCATGATAAAATCCTCATAATATATATATACAGTGGACCCCAGTTATATGCTGGGGTTTGGTTCCAAGATCCCCCGTGTATAACAAAATCCGTGTATGCTCAAGTCCCATTAAATATAATGACATAGCAAAATGGTGTCCCTTATAAAAAATGGAAAATCAAGGTAAATTTATACTTTTTTGGAACATTTTCAAACCGTGTATGCTTGAACCTGTGTATTAAAAATTCGTGTATAAGAAGGGCCGACTGTATAAATATGCATATTTTTAAGAATATAGAAAGCTCACAAAATTTATCTGAAGATTTTATCAGATCAGGATGAAGAGGCAAAGCAGACAAGGCAGAGAGAGTGCCAGAGGCTGCTTCCACCCCAATCGCGGTGAGACTGCTGTGGGACTGTGGGAACCAGATTCTGTGGTCCCAAGGATGGCTGCTGCCATGGTCCTGAATGGGCCGTAAAAAGGAGTGGTAAGAAACTGATCCTTTTGTGGCTGGGTTTAGGCCATTTTAGGCGGCCCTGACATGGCCTTCATGAGGCTTCCGTGTGATCTAGACGTGTGCATCATGTGCCCCTGGATTGGTCTGATGGTAGCCCTTTTGGGGCATCTGTTTGTGACCTTAGTTAGTTAGTGAGTTACTTTCTGGGCAATTACTTTTAAATCCCTACATGATTTAGGTACAGGTTACCTATAGGATCACCTCCTCCATTATAATCTGTCCCATATACTCTGGTCATCTCTGGGATATTTACATCAACAGCCAAGACTGGACTGGGAACTTTTGAACAGCCACCCCAGACTGTGGAATCACCTTTGCGGGGAGATTTGACAACTAAATATGCTGTCTGAATGTAAGAGTATTAAAGACTTATTTCTTCTGGTAAGCCTACCCAGACAATTTTAAACAATTAATTTTAGATTAGGATATTTTAATTTATGATGAATGATTTTACTGTGTCCTAGGTTTATGTATTTTAACAGTGTTTAACTGATTTTATGTATCGAGCCTTGAGGCAAGGCAGATAAGAAACAACAACAACAACAACACATGCATATATTGCACATTTTGTACAGAAAAGTGTTTTTTGTAAGAAATTGTCTTTTCTGCTCAAAACAAGAAAATCAGGTTTCTGTGTGAGAAATCTGCCAATTAGATTCCTAGTCAAATCCTAGATTAACACATCAGTCAAGCAAGACACATACACATTGCCCTTTTTTGTTTAGTTAAGCAGAATACAAAAATATCTGAAATAATATCAGGGTCTATAATGCCACCATGTTTCACCCAAAGAAAAAATGGTCGCCCGCTAGCCGGGCAGACCGTTTTGCTGCTAGAGGTGGCAAAAACTACAAGCCCCAGTATGCACTGGGGCTTGCCCCAGCTCCCTGTTGGTGCGCGGGGCGGAAGGGGTGGTCCTTCCAACCAGTGACACTCTGGCAGTCGGGCTCAGTGGTGCGGAGCTTCTGGTCCTCCAGGGCAGCCCATTGGTTGGGCTAGCTTGGAGGAGGAGTTCTGCAGCACACGTTGTGGGGGGCGGGGCTTAGGCCTATATAAGGCTGTGCTGCAGGCCCCATCCCCCAGTCGGTGCTTGGCTTCGCACGGTGCAGAGCCAAGCTAGGAAGGGAGGAGGACAGGAGCAGCTTCTACCGCCCACCCACTGCTGTTTTGTGGGTTTTTTGCCACAACTTGGGGCAGCAACATAGGCCAGGATCTGCACGGTGTGGTACCAGGGCTATGGAGCTCTGGTTGGGAGTCAATAGGTACCCGGGGGCGAATAGGGCGGGTGTATGGCCATTGTGGGGGCCATAACGTGGGAATGCCTCCCAGTGACTAGGGGCTTAGTGAATATGTGAACGCATGGCATGTTTTGCGGTCAAGTTGTGTTCCTTAGCCCCTAGGTCATCCCAAGCGCCTGGTGGGTGCCAGGTTTTTGGATAATCAAACAAACGTGGGGTTGTTTGATTTCGCAGATCCTGACCTCATGCTTGGTGCCAACCCTTACCAATTGCTTACTAATAAAGTTGTGGCCTTTCTTTCAAACTTGTTGTTATGTGTGGTTATTTGCAGCAGCATCTGATGCAAATATTATGATTTTGGTTTTCTGATATTTTATTATTATTATTTTGGTCCAAGAAACAATTTCCATTCCTGAATCAAGATCTAAATACAGATTCCAGATTGGATCAGGTCTGTTTCTATCCAGATTCAACTGGAGCTTAATCCATATCTCTGAATTGGGCTCTAAATTGGATCAGCAGTTTTGTGCACTGCTCTACTTTCATCTTTTTAAAAACATTTTGTGAATTGTTATAAACTTCAGAACCTATGATGAATCAGGTAATACTCTCTTATGACTTTTTCCTCTTGCGCGCGCTCTCTCTCTCTCTCCCCCTCCCTCTACCCACCTCTTTGACTGCTCTTTTGTGTTTTGAACATGCAAGAGGATTTCAGTGTAAGACTACATTATATGGATTACTCATGTATTTTTACTTCCATCATTTGGCTTTTGTCACTTCGATGATATATTTATTTAAAAAAAATAGTAGAGAAGAAAGCAAAGCATCTGGTATTGTACGATCCTTCCTTTCCCTCATTGTTCCCCCCCCCACACACACACACACTCTTTCCTTTTTGTAACAAGAATGTATGTGTGATATGTGGCATAACTCAGATTTTGTTCCCTAATTGGGTGACATGACAGTCATGAAGAGGTTCAACACTCGAAGGAGTCACAAAATGATGAGTCTGTCAAGTGAGGGTTGGGGATGGGCAGTATGCTGTGCTAATATATCTACACATTAATTCCTTCATGTAGCTATTGAGCAGTTTCATTCTCCTTCCATAGCCCTTATTACTTTTAATTTCTAACTGTACTCACTGTATGCATCACCAAACACAGGATGCTGCATATATACATAAATGTGAAAGTGCACGTGGCTTGATCAATGCAATAACAGTGAATTTCCAATGTTTGAATATAAACAGGCATACCTTATGAAATAGCATTTATATTATTGACCGAATAAATAAATACCTCATGTTTACATTATTCTGAACTATACCCAGAATAGTGTAACTTAGTACACCAATTGGATTTAAACCTACATGTATCTTAAATTTAACTCTGGATTACCTTGGGTTTAATCCTACAAGTTCTTCCTAGTCTTCCAGTTTAAGAATGGGATTGGGGGACCCTGCCAACAAAGATGTGTTATGCTTGATATAGTAATACCCAAAGAAGGGGGAGGGAGTAATCTTGCCTAGGATAGCATTTTCCCCTTTTACCATTGTCACCGTTCTGTCATCTTCCTTGCTTTTTACATTGTAAGTTCCTCAGAACAAGGATCTGTCCCTTTCTGTTTTGTAGCATGTATGTAAAATAACTAATAAAAGTAATAGTAACCACAATAACAATACTGGAAGATACAGAAGTTGGAATATTTGTTCAGGAACATTGGTTAGTTATAACAACAAAGAACTATTCACTGAATATAAATGCTTGTTCTTCTGTGTCAATGTGAGTAACTTATTTTTGGTACTTTCATGTTTCCCCAAGGACTCATGCTTTCCAATTACATTTAAGAGCATCTTAGTTTAAATGGTTTGTAAACATTCATAAGGCTCTCAAAGTCCCAGCAGCTAATTTAACAGCTGGATCTGCAAGATGGGTCACTTGCTGCATAGTATTTTGGAGGCTATTACCCCTCACAGTAGCCTAGTGGTTTGCCTTCAGCTCTCCCATGAACATGTTTATTGCAAGAAGTGCTACAATGTTTTTTGGCAAATCCTTAGGAAAACAGTAGGTTAGAAACTGGAGCTGGTTTTAGAGAACAGAACATTCCTGAATGTTCATTTTGGAAATAAAAGAATCTCTGTCTTTAAAGACAGCGAAATGCATGCTTGTTTTATTAGATGAATTATAATCTAAATAAAACACAGATAAAGACGGAATAGCTTATATTGACTCTTCTGTTAGTATCCAAAAACTTTCACAGTAGAAAATGGATGTAATGTGTGTAGATGTGTATTTTGCGTTAAATACATTGTCTTGCATCACTTCCAGTGGATTTAAGTTATTTTCTGCTTGCTCTGCAGGAAACAACACATTTCCTAATTGGCTGCCCTTGCCATTGTCTTTACAGGAACCTGTAGAGGGTTATTAAACACTGGCCACCATTTTGGATGCAGTTTACTTGCAGAATAATTCCTGGCACTGAACAGAAAGGTCTGAAAGTTTTGTTTTCTATTCAAAAAGTCAATTCTGAAAAGGTCATTCAATTAATAAGAGAAATGGAAGAGATTTTAAAAGGTTAAGATGGCTTACACCACAACTAGAAAAAAAAATCATTGGGCAATATGGATATACCTGTACCTTTTTATTCTAAGTAATGGTAGGTTATTTTTTTTTTTTTTTAAATAATTTTATTGTTAAAATTAAAATAATTACAAACATACAACTTACATATCATACATTCTCCATTACATTTGGATACATTTTACACAATGTAAAATTTATACAATGTATAATTCGCATGCTATTCAGTCTTCTAATCCTAACTATATCTATCTTCTTAACCTTTTATTCCTATGTATATCTTAATCTTCTTTACTCTATCTTCTATGTTTCACTGATCTCTAATCTTTAGTTCCTACCTATCTTATCCTCTTTCAATTTCTTTCATTCTCCCATTCATACAATTAGCTTCCTGCTTACCTACTATATCCAGTTACATATATTGTTTCCCCTATATCTCTGTATCTCATATTCTTAAAATCCATTTCTCTTATTTAATCTAACTTAATAGATGCAAATTCACCCAATTTTCCCTTTAGGAATTCCATTACTCCTTCCCAATCTTCCATTAATTTACCTTCTGTATCATTCCTTATTGCCTGCGTTAGTCTATCCATTTCCATCCCCTCATATAATTTCCACATCCAATCCTCTTTTGATGGTATATCCTCACATTTCCACTTTTGTGCAAAACACATCCTAGCCAAGGTAATCATATAATAAACAATCTTTTCATGTTTTGAGCAGATCTCCTCTCCAAATATCCCTAAGAGGTAAAGTTCTGGTTTTAGTTGTAGTTTTATACCCAAGATTTTGCTAATCATTTCGTTTATCATTGTCCAATATTTCTTTGACCATTTACAAGTCCACCAGCAGTGGTAAAATGTGCCAATTTCACTTTTACATTTCCAACACCTATTTTCTTTTATTTTATATATTTTTGCTATTTTATCAGGAGAGAGGTACCATTGATAATACATTTTATAAAAATTTTCCCTTAGGTTTTGGGATGCCGAATATTTAAATCCATTTTTCCATACTTTTTCCCACTGTGTTAATAATATAGGACGTCCAATATTTTTTGCCCACTGAATCATCTGATGTTTGATTACCTCCTCTTCCATGTCATATTCCAACAATACTTTATAAATTTTCCCGATTAATTTGTTCCCCTCAGAGGCCAGTAATTTCCCCAGCTGCGATTCATCTCCCCTTCTCTCGAATCCATACGCTTTAAGATCTGTTCTAAACCTTTCGTAAATTTGTCTATATGTAAACCAGGATCCTTTCCAACCTTCTTTTTCCAATTCATCTTTTGTTTTAATTCTCCAATTTCCATCCTTGTTTTCTATCAGATCATTATATTTATACCATTTACTTTCTCTGGCCATTTCTTTTCTATAGAATGCTTCATGAATGGAGACCCATCCATTCATTTTCCGTAATATTCTTCCTTTGTACCGGTTCCACACTCTTATTAGGGGTTTCCTGATTCCATGATTCATAAAATTTTTATTTTGTTTGGCTTTCTCATATGCTAAATACGCATGCCACCCCAAGCTCAGTCCCTCCCCCTCTAATTCCAGTAATTTTTCTTTTTCGAGAACAACCCATTCTTTGATCCATACTAATGCACTTGCCTCAAAATACAGTTTTAAATTTGGAAGGTTTAGTCCCCCTCTTTCCCTCGCGTCTTGTAATGTTTTTAGCTTTACCCTTGGTTTCCTTCCTCTCCATATGAATTGAGCTATATCTTTGTCCCAATCTTTAAATGGTTTGTCAGAATTTATAATTGGTATTGTTTGGAATAGGTATAGCATCTTTGGTAAAACATTCATTTTAATCACTGATATCCTTCCCATTATTGATAAATTTAATTTGTTCCAATTAATTAAATCTTCTCTTATTTGGGACCATAGCTTCTTATAATTATTCTCATACAATTCTATAGACCTGTTTGTAATTTGAACCCCTAAATATTTAGTTTTTTTCCCTACTTTTATTCCAAATTTTCCTTCTAGTTCTTCCTCTTCTTCCTTTTTCATATTTTTTGTTAAAATAATTGATTTCTCTTTATTGATTTTACATCCCGTGATTTTGCCAAATAAATCTAATAAATTTAGAAGTTTTCCTAAGCTTTCCATAGGGTTTTCCATTATTACGACCACGTCATCTGCAAAGGCCCTAACTTTATACTCATATTTCCTAATTTTTGCCCCTTCCATTTCAATGTTTGATTTTATTTCTTTTATAAGTAAATCCATGACGAGTATAAATAGTAATGGCGAAAGTGGGCATCCCTGTCGCGTCCCTCTCTGAATATCTATGGCTTGCGTTTTTTCTCCATTAATCCTCAATTGTGCTCTCTGATTGTTGTATATTTTCCCTATCCAATTACTAAAATTTTCCCCTACTTTAATTTTCTTCAACACTTCTAAGACCAAATTCCAATCTACTGAATCGAAAGCTTTTTCAAAGTCGAGAAAGAAAAGACCCAGTTTTTTCTCATTGTGCCTTTCGTAGTATTCTAGTATATTTATAACCATCCTTATATTTTCTCTTATATGTCGATTAGGTAAGAAACCTCTTTGTTCTTCATCTATTGTTTCGCTTAGACATTCTTTTAATCTTTTTGACAGAATTGAGGCAAATATTTTGTAATCATTGTTTAACAAAGAGATGGGTCTATAATTTGCTGGGTTCAACCGATCTTTTCCTTCCTTATAAATGAGGGTAATCTCTGCTTGTTTCCAAGTATCAGGGATGTTTCCTATTAACGCTTCATTCATCACTCTTTGTAACGGTCCACAAATTTCATCCACAAATACTTTATAAAACAGTCCCGTAAATCCATCATTCCCCGGTGCTTTACCTGTTTTGCATTTTTTAATTGCCTCTTGTATTTCTTCCTTAGTAATTAATCTGTTTAAATTCTCTTGTTGTTCCTTTGTTAGTGTTTGAATTTTGCTATTACTCAGGAATTCTTGAATTCCTTCTTTTTCTTCCCTTCGTTTCGTATATAAATCCCTATAAAACTCCAGAAATACTTCTTCTATGTCTTTCTGTTGTGTTAATAGTTGATCCCCTTTCTTTATTTTGTTAATAATGTTTTTTTCTCTCTCTTTTCTTAATCTGTTAGCTAACCATTTCCCTGTTTTGTTTGCATGTTCAAAGCTATTCTGTTTAGCAATCCTCAAATTTTTTTCCAACTCCTTATTCGCTTCAATTTCTAGTTGTTTCTTTAAAACTTTTATTTCATTTTGTGTTGTCTTATTATTTGGCCTGTTTTTTAATTCCTCCTCCTTATCTCTCAATCTATTGTTTAGATCTGTTATTTTCTGTTTTCTCCTTCTCTGATATATTATATTTTGATGAATGAAGAAACCTCTTATAGTAGCCTTAGCTGCATCCCAAACCACTGCCGTTTCTACCTCTTTATCTAAATTTTCCTCAAAAAATGACTTTATCATTTCCTTCCCTTTCTTAACTATATCCTCGTTTTTTAGTAAATCTTCATTCAATCTCCAGGAATACTTTTTAGATGGTTCTTTGAGATTTAATATAATTGGGTTATGGTCAGATATTTCTCTATTTAAAATTAACATTTCTCCCACCTCTTTAATCAATGAACTAGTGACCAAAAAAAAGTCTATTCTGGATAGCGACTTGTGTCGTTCTGAGTAAAAAGTAAAATTCTGTTTGTCATTATATAAATGCCTCCAGGTTTCAATTAGCGAAAAGTTCCTCATTAGTTTAAAAAAATTTTTGGGTAGCTTTCCCTGATTATCGTTAATTTTATTCCCAGAGGTCCGGTCTAATTTAGGTTCAATCACTCCATTAAAGTCTCCTAATATGATTATGTGTTCATAATCAAATTCCGCTACTTTTCCATTCAGTTTAGCATAAAAACCATTTTTACTTTCTTGCGGACCATACACCCCTATTATCAAAATTTTCCTACCACACCAGGAGATTTCCACTCCAATGAATTGTCCATCTTTGTCATTAAATATTTCTTTAGATTCTAAATGTTCTTTAACATATATTAATACCCCTCTCTTACTTTTATCAATTGAACTTATGTATTCTTTTCCTAGTTTATTGTTCTTTATCAATCTTACATCTTTTGTTTTTATATGTGATTCTTGTAGGCAAATAATGTCCAAATTCTTTTTCCTCAGATACTGAAATACCCTCTTCCTTTTATTAGGTGAATTCAAACCTTTTACATTTAGCGATAAAATTTTCATCTCTTATTGTTTCTCTTTTAACTCAAGTAACAGATTCAATTCCTTTCTCAATAAAAAAAAAATCTAAACAGTTTTCCAAAAAGAAATTTAACCTTTATTTAAATATTATGATTTCTGCAATTCAGAAATAGAAATCAGGTAAGTGTTAAACTAAAAGTTTTGATTATCTAATAATATAAATCTAAAAAAGTTCCAAAATTTTATGTTTGATTCCTTTTATTTTACTCTTCGGTATTTCTTTTTCCTTTTTCCAAATAAACTTCTTAGTTTCCTGCTATTCCTCAATTAGGTCCTCCTCTCCTTCTTCCTCTTCCTCTCCTCCTCCTTCTTCTGGTTTACCTTTATTTACCTCTTCTCCTCTTCCTCCGTCAGGTAATGGTAGGTTATTCCCAGAGTCATATTTTGTATCTTCCTGTCTGAACAAATGCTTCTTCAGATCTGTTTTGCTCTATGTGTGTTCACATGTGTATGTCACATGTGCGCACATGTCACACTTTCCAGCTAAGAAGGTTTTCAGTATGATTTATGAATCATAAAAACAGTCCCTGTCCTCAGCTTTACCATTTAATAAGATGTGACCAAAAAAAAAAAAAAAAAAAAAAAAAAAAGGCAATGAGGAGAGAAAAGGAAATCAAGAAAAGCCAGGAGTCAATTCTCAATGCAGCTGTAATGTTACAGTAGCTCAGAGGTGGGAAACTGTGGCCTGAAACACACAGGTAAAATGACATGGTTTTGGGTTGCATTGAGGGCATGGCATTTAGGCAATGCACACCCCAAACATGGCTGGAAGCTATGCTGATGCTGCACCAAGCAAGAAGACCAAAACAGAGCAGATATAATCCACTCCTTCCAGCAGCCCAGTTCAGGACCATGACTGTGGCCCAAATCAGTACCAAGCCTGTGCCCATGCGGTCACTGCAGTCCTGGCATGATCAGGACCAGTGCAGTCCTGGCAAATTCTTTTGCCCCATGTGATTTGGGTCTGTGTGGCCATACAGATGTGCAGCCCCAGCCAACATAGCCACTGGGGAATAACACTGGCAGCTTTAGTTCAAAACCGTGTGGAAGACCATATGTTCCCCTGCCTCCTATTAACCAGAAACAGTATCACAACTTACAAGCAGCTGAACAGAAAAGAAATGAAAAAAGAAGAAGGAGGAGGAGGAGGAGGAGGAGGAGCCAAACAGCTGAGCAGATCTCATGCCCCGACTGCCCATCTGTTTCTCTGAAGCAGCCTTTTGGAATGGCTGATAAATGTCTCTTAGGAAGAGAAGCAATGTCTGAAGAATCTGGCTAGTGGTTCTGCTGTATTTTCTTCCCTTGCTACAATATGATGAAATGTAATCTTTGATATCTATCAATGTGGTTGAGACAGGAGCTAATGAATGAATGTGTCAATGAATCCCCCAATTAGCTGTTTCCTTTCCTGGTCTTGCCAGTGTTAAATGAGTTCATTGTAAACAATTAAATCATCAAAATAATTGGTGGCAAGTCCTTGTGCCACACAAATTTGGACCCTAGTCTCTGGCTTTTAACACAGGCATCAAGTCAGTGTATTAATTAGAATCTTCTTGATGAGTTATTGTTATAGGTCTCAGTGAATTCTTTGTTTTCCTAAGTAAATCTTCTTGTTTACCCATTTCTTAATTTGCCTCTGGGTTATTCAAAGCTCATGCCAACAAGCAGTCTTAAACACATTTCTCAAAACACATCCCTCCTCAAATATCATAAAGAAGAATTACGTATATTGTGTAGCTTCTGGCACTGACCAAGAATAAATTGCAGGAATTAATTATTCAGTGCTATGAAAACAGAAATAAGTAATACTGAATTTCACATGCCTAATTTTCTGAACCAAAAGGTACAAAGCAGTGATACAGACCACATTTTCTTCTTACCATTATGAAACCCTAACCACCCAAATGTTGATTTTTTAAATAAAAAAAGTCACATGGTGGAAACATTCCAAGTTGCATCGTGATGTGACACTCTGGATAGCCACCTCTTGCTTTCAGGTGTTAAAGAGCTGGCAGGGCTGTACTGAATATGAGAAGCATGATCTGTTAACTAGACCTATCTCTGAACCTATGACAATCTGGAATCTCATTGTTAAGCAAATGCAAGGAGTGTCTGAGTTTATTGATTTTACTTTACCTTTCGTATAGTTTTCTTATCAAAAACTATACATGGATTCCTATGCACACATGAAAGTCCTGGTAAGGTGGGGATTCCCACTTCACTTCATTTGCTGACCTCAGCTAAATGCTCTAGCAATGTATTTCTTGGGATGATCTAGATCAGTGATTCCCAAACTTTCATCCTCCAGGAGATTTGTACTTCAGCTCTCAGAAGCACCAGCCAATTTGGCCAACAGTTAGGAATTCTGGCAGCTGAGTCCAAAACATCTAGAGGACCAAAGTTTGAGAATGATTGGTCTAGATGGACTTGACTATTTTTGCAGTCTTGGGAAACAGGGCAGAAAAAACAATAGCAGTGAAGATCAGAGGGGTGAACAGCACACACTAAATGGCTGTGTCTCTCAAGACACAATTGTGTGAACTATCACCTGTTTGAGTTCATCCCATAATTTCTTGATTCTGGAGTAAATTATAATGCCATCTATTAATGTGAATACAACTTCTTGGCAGGCCTACACTATAAGAAGGTGTTTGTTTTCTACTACTCTTGCTGTCAGGAACTCAGCATGGGCCAAATTGCTTTCAGGAATGGGGTCTTTTACATGTGAGATAAAAGTAAGTTTTCATTGCACTTGCTTTAATAGTTATAGGAAAGTATTTTAATCACCAACTGCAATTTGTTGATGTTCTAATCAGGTTAGTGCAGGAGTTTACTAAAAGTAATCAGTTCAGTTACATGATGAAAAGACAGGCCAATTGTCACTTGTTGCACTGGAAACAAAGAAGTGACCTTTTGTCTCAGCTCAATATTGCAACTTGACTTGTTAAACTAGTATCAGTTCTGATGAGTGAAGGACTCAGGCACACATTATTTTTGCACCAACTGCACTTTGATCAAAAGATGTTTCTCTTCTGTCTACCTGACATTTGCTATAATTGGCCTTACCAATTTTCTTCACACTTCAGCTGTGCAGAATATGTAGCACATCAGTAGCAGGCTGTCTTCTTTTGATAACAGGCCTTTTTAATAAATCACTCATCCTTTCTATAATAATAAGTCACTCTGCTACAATTTCTTCCCTACTTTTTATTTATTTCACATCCTTCTACGTAGCTTTTAAAAGACTGTGGCAGTCAATGTCCTGGGCTTCCCTCAGAAGGATGCTTTGGAATTAACTCCCCTGGCACTGAAAGATTTGAACACCTCAAAACCATATCTGAAATTATCTCTGTGTCGATGCTGAGCCATAGCAGCTTGGACTCAGAAGTTGTGTCAGGTAGTAGGAGCTAAGGAACTAAGCCAGGAAATCAAGAGATGTGGCCAAAGAATGCACAGAAATACAATGGAGACAAGATCAAATTGCTTCCAGTCAAAGAGTATTCCTTTTATTGTACAGTGTTTTATGTCCAAGAGGGCCTAGTCACCAGTCTGAATAAGCAGATCCAAGAAGAGTTAGAGACTCTCCTAATCAGATGGAAGCCTACAGTGATTTTCCATTTGTCTGACAGAGCTTCCTCTCTTTTTTCCTCTTTGATTAGTTATCAAGGATTTCATATAAGGACCACTTTAAAGCCTGGGAACCTTCAACTGACAGATGAGCTCTTATTTGCAGAATGGATCCCAGGTCTGTGAACTGCCAATTTAGGGCATGTCTTAAAGTTGTTGGACATCTTGATAAGATTCACATATGGCCCTATCCATTTTGTTTTGCCCACATCCTGTGCCCGGAACCCTAGCCACTGCTGGAATACAAATCCTGAGACATTACCCAAATTAGAATTTGGACCCCAGGATGGGAAGGGTTCCCCAATCTGATGTTCTCAGCTGTGGTTTGGATATCTCAGCACAAGCTACTGCTGTAGAAAGAGTCCAGCATTGTCAGTTCTGGGTTATTTGTTCCCAACACCATACAAGCTCAGATAGTCAAGATGACATCTCTGACCCATCACATGATACAAGCACACTTCATGGTTACATGATGATAATGATGACGACTGAATCTCTTTGCAATGCACCCATGCTGACATTGTGCTTCCTACTGATGCAAACCTGGAACTTCACTGATGTGCTCAGAGAAAATAATATTGTCACTGGGAGAAAATAATCCTGTCAGTTATATTATTACTTCTTTGAGGTATTTTTCCTCTTCAGCTTGACAGGCAGAAAATGTGAAGTCTTTTGATACTGAGCTCATTCTTGACCAGAGTATGCTTCTCTTTTACCTCTCTGAAGACATAATCCCTACATAAAGAAAGAAATATAATGGAGACAGCCAAGGAATAATAAAGTTATGGAAAACTGCCACTGCTAATATCTTTTCGATATGCTATAGGGAAGGAGATCAGCATAAGCATACACAGCATGGTAATGTGGATCTTATTCCACCTTAGAACATACCAGATCCTTGTCAGATATGATTGCAGAAGCTCAGTATGGCTGGGCCTGGCCAGTACTTGGATGCAAAAGCACCAGGGAATAGTAGAGGTCTCCTGGTATGGATGGGAAAGAATTTTGACTGATAATTTGGACAGCCATAGCTGGTCAGAACTGACCATGGTAGACTGGTTCAACAAATGGTCTAACTTGGTATAAACAAGTTTTTATATACGTACCTATGATTTTGGAAACCTTTTCCTCCCCAAACCATCAAAAGCAAGCAAGCAGCCAGCCAGTCAAAACCAATCCATAGTAATTCCTAAAGATCATTATTGTTCTCAGCATAGAAGCATAAATTTGAGCAGAGCAGTTGGGATCAGCAGGGTCTTTGCTAAACAATCTTGTTGTGTGTATTTTTTTAGTAGTCACAGACAGTAGCCTAATCAGAGATGGCATCTTCTTCCTCCTCTTCCCCCTTCGGTTCCCTGCCCCCAACCACTCTTGCATGTTTTGTCACTAGAGCAATTCTCCTTCATCAGGGGACCACCTTTTCCCACAGTGCATCTGAAAAAGAACATGAAGATGAATGATCAGACATGATAGCCCCTTACAGAGAAGGAGCTCAGCTGCTCTAAGAAAACAATGGAAAATAAAAGCTATCAACTATTAATACTATTAATACTATTTCTATTCAATGGCTGGGTCCTAGAGCAAATTAGGTCTGAAATCTCTCTAGAAGCAAAGATGACTACACTGACTATAATGCTGGATAAAGTTAAAGGCAACAGGAAAAGAGGAAGACCATATTCTAGATGGATAGATTCAAACAGTCATTAATCTGCAAGAGGTGAGCACGGTGGTTGAGGATAGAGTGACTTGGAGATATCTGATTCATAGTGTTGCCATAGGTCAAAGTCGACATGAAGGCAATTAACAACAAACTATTCTCACACATTTCCTAATTCAGGGGTAGGCAACCTGCGGCCCGCGGGCTGCATGCGGCCCGGCGAGGCCTTGGGACCGGCCCCAGCCCGGTCCTGCCGCCAATTGCCACTGGGGCCTTTGGCCTCTCGCGCGCAGGGGCAATTACCTATAGAAGCCTCAGTAACATGCATTTATGTTAACATTTTTTTAAAAATCAGCAATTTTTTTCGCATGTCCTCCACTTTTTTTTAAAAAAAGTGTCCACCATTTGAAAATTTTGTCCTACATTTGTCCCGGTTTATTTATTTATTTAATTTTTTTAAAATTATTTAATTATTCATTTTTTGGCTTCAGCCCCCCAGTTGTCTGAGGGACAGCAACCCGGCCCCCGGCTCAAAAAGGTTGCCTACCCCTGTCCTAATTGAACAAATAATACTGATCATTTACTCCAGCCTTACCACTCCTATTTGGACCGGAAAGGCTAGCAGAATAAAGTTAAAATTAGAGGCTACTAAAAGTTGCATTTACCTGTGAGACTTGTTTGGAGTAACATCATTTTATTGTGATGAAAGTAATTGGCAGATGGATGTTGGAAATCAGGAACTGAGTAATAGATTTTTCATTTTTCCTCCCAAATAAATTAAAAACCTAATTGAGTTATAAATATTAAAATGATTTAAATGATGCTAAATCACAAAGCATAATGTCTTAAGATTTTTTTTGAAAAAATGTCAAACCCATTAAAGAAAGAGAGAGATGGAGTATAAAACAAGAATGTATTAACAGCGACAAAAATATATTGCTATAGATGGTATGCAGTAATTAAACATTTAGTGCTAGATTTCACAATTTGTGTTCTTTATGTTATTCTTCAGATACAGTTTGGGATATGAAAGCAAGGCCCTATTAAAGTATTTTTCCTGATGTTAACTGGAGGGACAGGATAGTGTTTTTGAACTAGAACAACACTTTGAAAGGCAACAGAGGGTCATAAGTCAATTTCATTGTAAATACAGAAATGGGAAAAAATGCTTTACACATCATGAAAATTGCTTTCAGCAAATAACTCAACCTTTTGCAGTTACTATCCCTAAGTGCTATATTGTTTGTGTACATGCTTTGTGTAACCTTGTGACTAATGGAAAGAAAATAAGCTGTAATATCAAGAATATGTGACAAGCCCATGACAGAAAATGGTAGCCAATTATAGTGGTGTTTGGACTATGATTCATAGGGATAAATATATATAAAGCTCCACATGTAAATCTAAATCTTTTCTTAAAATGTGTCTTTTTGAGAGGCACCCATGGAAACAAGCTAGTTTAAAAAGCAATTTTGAGAGCAAGAGAAGATTGGAAGGAAGGGCTGTGTTGTTCTGTTCCTTCAAGTCATTTCTGACTTATGGCAACCCTAAGGTGAATCTGTCACAGTATTTTGTAGGCAATATTTATTCAGTGGGGTTTGCTCATGTTTTTCTCTGAGGCTTGCCCAAGATCACTCAGTGGGTTTCCATGGCCAAGCAGAGATTCAAACCCTGGTCTCTAGGATTGTAGTCCAACATTTAAATCACTACACCACACTGGTTGTCTATTGGAGTTGTACACATTAAGAAACATTTCACTTTGAATGATACCTTTTCACAAAACCTCACCTATATCTCGTTGTCTTTAAGGCTCAAAGGAGCTTGGCCCACAAGTACAGGCTAAGAAAACAAAAGAAAGGCTCAACTGAATTATAATGAAAGGCAACATGGGTGGGGGGGGGGAGGCTGTCTTACAAAAATATCACCCAGATACTGCCAAACATTTCTCAAGCCTTTAGTGGAACAGAACTTATTCGGTGGTGGATACTTTCCATAGCAGCAGAGTACAGTATTTTCAACAATATATCACATCCTGTTTCTAAAGAATAAATATCCTTTCTTGTTACATCTCACTCAACACACTATGATTGCCATGCCTTTCTACTATGAATGCTACTATCTCACTCATCTTTAGAGCAAATATATTCACTGCTAATGTGTTTTCCCCCCAGCCTGTTATGATAGCATTGTAACCAAAATGCCAACAGTAACTTCCCCTCATCTCATCCAACTTGAGAGTTCACATATAAGAATTCACATGTAAGAATGCTGTGAACACAAAGAGGTTTTCATCAGCATTATCTCTCCTTAATGGCGTGATGACTGTCTTTGAAGTGACTCTGCCATTTCTCTTGTACAGACATGATTAAATCTTGCTTGTCAAATAAATGTAATGAGCGATCTGACTGCTACATATGAATGTGTGCTTTGAAATGGCCTCTCCCTCCACACTTTGCCTCCTCCCACTCCTCCTCTTTCTCTTTCTTCATTATTTTTCTTTTATGGAAACAGGGTGGCATAAGTGATTTTTTTTCTTACATTAGTTCTAAGTCTCCTTGATCGTCCAACTCAGATTTAAGAAAGCCACAAATGTTCAATAACACTTAAAAGATAGCATCTGCTTTTGTAAGTGAGAAAGTGCAATTGTTGGAATACTTGAATATCCAAACTTATAATTCACACTGACTGACATGTTAAATCATAGCTTTCAACTCCACCATTGCTCCTTAAGAATTATGGAATTCTAAGCTGTAACATAATTAATAGATGGCATAAAATGGAGTGTAATATCTAGTTTTGTTGCAACAACAAAAATATGGTTGGGAAATGTTTACTGGATTGAAAAGTAGATTAATAAAGCCAGTATCACCAACTGCATGCCCAGTTTTTATCCTTTGGTCACCAACAAGGCATCATTTTAATATTAGGATTACATATTCTGAGATATTGTTAATCACAGGAGTTAAATCATGAAGTTTAAAAATCAACCATGATCCCATATGAGTCATTCTAAGCAGGGATATTTGTGTAATTTACCAGACTGCATCATAAATTCTCACAAATTGCACACTAGCTTATTTTCTTAGGAAAAAGTCTCAAAGAGATAATATTTTTACGGTAGCCAAATAAATCTTAATTTAATAATGCTTTCCGTGGTGGGAGTATGAACCCATGAGACCTCTGTGCATTTAAGTATCACTTTAAACCAATTTTATCCCAGAGGTTGTATATTTACTGACATAAAAGTTAGAAGAAAACAAACTAGCTGCCTAATTTGATGGTTCTTTAATGCTAGATAGCTGTTTCACCAAAGCTAATGCAATGTGCTTCAGCTACACAGGATTTTCTGTGGGACAGGCCACAGTAGGCAATGACTCCTGTTCTTCAGTGGCTACCTTCTCCACTACCTTCTTTCCCAAACAGGTGAAATTTGTAGCCTTTACTAAGAAATGTGTATCATTCACTCTCTTTGCAAATCCCATCTTTCATTAACCCCCCCACCCAACCCTTTGAAATGGAAACTGAATCCTGACAGTAGGGAGGTGATGAGGACTGGTGGCTGTCAGGTCCAGGTATTGGGTAAATAACCTGTCCTGTATAGAATTCTATTCCCACTGAAGGAGCAGGTGTGCAGTCTGGGAGTTCCCTTGGACCCACCTCTGTCAGTTGAGGCTCAGGTAAATGACATGGCTTAGCATGCCTGGGGCCAGGTCCTTTTAGCCCACCAGGACCAGTCTCCCATGGACAGACCCAGAAGTTCAGGCACTGGTAATTTTCCATTTAGGCTAATGCAGTGCATGGAGCTGACCTTTAAGACAACTTGGAAGTTACAGAGAAAGTATTAAGCAACAACCAGACTGCTAGCTGCAGCATCGGACAGAAACAATGTGATATGGATTTTAAAGGGACTCCACTGAGCACTAATTTGTTTCCAGTCCACATTTAAAGTGCTAGTGGTGACATTTGGAGCCCTAAACACTATAGGCCTTGATACTCCAAGGAACACCTATATCACTGAAATTTGTTAGGGGGGGGGGCCTTCATCTCTGTGCCACTGGCAGAACTGATATACAAGGGGTATAGATCTTTCTCTGATGTGGTGCCCCATTTGTGGAATGCCCTCCCTTTAGATCCCCAATTGAAGGCACCTGAAGTGAGTCACAGAGCCAATTTTCTATCCCTGGGATCTGCTATTCACTTCATGGATTGCTACAAGTGGCTAAATGAGGTGAGGTGAATGGCTGGAGGTCCAGATTTGGAATATAGAGAGTTGTCTTATGTTAAACCATGCAAGGACCTCTGAAACACATTTAAAAGCTCAGTCACCATGCCTGGAGAATTCTGGTGAGTTTGGTGGGGTCTGTCAAAATGGCATAGACATGTGAACATGGTCCCAAGGCTGCCCTTTTATTTCTCTATACTATGGCAGAAAGATTCAGTCCTGGGTATATGCCAAGATGACCAGCCATGGCTATGAGATTACAGCTGCAAGTTCTAGGAGGAGGAAGAAGAGGAGGAGGAGTTGTGAAAACACATAATGATAAGACACATTAAAATCATCCAACGTAAAATTAAAAGTATACCAATTTAAAATTCATAGTTTAAAATCAACTGCCAGAAGAAACAGATCTTTAATACTTTTTAAAATCCAGACAGCAAGTTCATCCATCAAATCTCTCCTGGCAGGCCATTCCATAGTCTAGGGATGGGTTATACAGTAGTTAACATTCTACTTCTTTCCAACTGAAATAAATGTCCTCTAAAAGACTTGAGTGTACAGAATGGATTATATGGAAGGATGCAATCCCATTGGTAACATGGACCCAATCCATATAGGGCTTTAAAGTTAATAACCAACACTGTATTTTCCCCAGAAACTAACTGACAGCTAGTGGAGTGATTTTAATGGAGAGATTTGGTTGTGATATGCTCACTTCTAAATTGACCATTGATCAACCTCGTTGCCATATTTTGAACTAACTGAAGTTTCTGAAATTGGTACAATGGTAGCCCAACGTAGAGCACATCACAAAAGTCCAATCTTGAGGTTAACAGAATGTGCACTACCAGCTTAGATTTGGAAACAAGGAAACATATTCAGGGATAGCCATGCTGGCCATACAGCAAAATAAAACAAAATAAAATATCTATAATGGGTGATACCTTTATTGACCTGCCAAAATGCACAGAGCAGATAATGCAAGCTTCTGAAGCTTCCCTGGCTTCTTCATCAGATTAATACACACACACAGTAAGGTAATTCCTCTTG
Organism: Sceloporus undulatus; assembly: GCF_019175285.1. Classification (NCBI taxonomy): domain Eukaryota; kingdom Metazoa; phylum Chordata; class Lepidosauria; order Squamata; family Phrynosomatidae; genus Sceloporus; species Sceloporus undulatus. The sequence continues at coordinate 118,455,584 of NC_056523.1, read as the reverse complement.
ATATCCATGGTGTCTCTGACTCTTGTGAAGACACAAGCCTCTTATTTGGGCAGAGAATGCTGAATTTCTCAAGAAGTTTCTGTACTGGTACATTTAGAAAAGCTTTTACGGGTATGGGTAAAACCAATTATAGTCCAAAGTAAGTTTTACCTTTGTTGGAGGCAGAAACCTCAAAGCGTTAGTCCCATTCTTAGCTCCTTCTTGTTTAGGATTCCCCTGTTGCAGCTAAGTCCAGTATCTTCAAATCCAGAAAACATATTCAGGGGACTATAATTGGCTGTATTTTTGTATTCCCTTGTTGGTCATAGAGCATCAAAAAATCTCCTTGATTTCTCAAATCTTGTTGGAAAGTTCTCTTGTTCTTCCTTTTTTGTTGTCAGCTTCTATTTCTTTGTGTTGATTATTACAGTAGCTCAGGTTTCTGGCTCTATTTATATCATCTTTCACTTCTGTCCTTGAAGTGTTATCTGTCATCCAGTGAGACTTATCTTTCTTTTTGGCTACAGAAAGTGTCTTTCTGCGTTCCTTCCTGTTCAAAGAAGGACAACATTTGGTATCACCTTCCTATAATGGGCAATTGATCTGCAAGAGCAACTGATCTGTTATATCATTTTGATATATAGTGCTTATTGTGGGAAAACAGAGCAAAGCAGCAAGGTCCATAGGAAGATGTGTGTGGATTACAACTACATCTCAGATGGACCTGAGTCATGACATAAAATCTCCCACAAGTCTGTTCTAGTGGTTGGTATGGTTCTGGCACTACAAACTGTAGACACCAACAACATCTATTATTGTGAAGTCGAAGGCTTTCATGACCGGCATCCATAGTTTTTTGTGGGTTTTTTCGGGCTATGTGGCTATGTTCTAGAAGAGTTTATTCCTGACATTTTGCCAGCATCTGTGGCTGGCATCAGTCTCTGAAGATATTTTAGCAATATATGTTCTTGGATTTCATACTTACTATTTGTTGGTGCCATCCATGCACCAACACAGTTCTATGATTTGATCTCTGAAGGAACAAGATTTCTAATCAACAGTCCTTGGTAACATCTTTTTCTCTCCTCCTTCAAGGAAAATTACATTAGTAGGGAACTGGACGAAATATGGGAGAACAGTGTCAATTATAGAAGATTGTTAACGATGGCTACAGATGTTCACCATTTAAAAAATATGTGATTTCTTTTTTTTTTCAGTCTCTCTGTGCTTCACAATGACACCATGGAAATAATAGCAAATGTGTGAGCTTCACTGAGGACTGCAAATATTCTCAGTGTCATCAGTTCAGAAACACTATGTTAACATTGTTTGAACTGCTCTGCTGTGAAAATTACCAGTTTGTTACCTTTAGACTTCAGTGTTTTAAAGGCAGCAAAATTAGTTATTTGGCTGGTCACTTTGGCATCAAGAGAAAACCTGCTTAACTTCATGAGATATGAAGAATGTCATTTAGGCACTGTATTGCAAACTTGGACAAACACCCCCCCCCCTGTTTTTCCATTTATGTCAAGCTTCTGCATTCTAAGCTGAAACATGCTCATGTACAAGTATAATGTATATTTATTGTTGCAATCATTGTCATCATCTCTACAAGAAGGATGTTTTGATTCCTCAAAGAGCCCAAAAACTATTGTTACAGCACTGCCACTATATATTATGAAGGATGTGTATTTCACTCCAGTGTCTGTAAAGTGTTTTTAATACACTTATAGTCTATGTCAGAAGTGGGGAATATGCAACCCTCTTGTTATTGTTGAACTGAAGCTTCCATGATACAACACCATTGGTTAGGCTGGCTATGACTGATAAGAACTACTGTCCAACAACATATATAGGGCCATACATTCCCCATCTGTTGTCCAGGTCAGTAACCTCTCAATCTTCATACTACCTTGCCTATTTCAGTTTAAGTCAGTCAAAAATATAGGAGTTCACATATAAATTACAATAAGGAATCTTGTGGAACTTCAAAACTAACAAATTATAATTACAGCATACTTCAAAGACAAAAACCCATGCAAATCACTCCTGCCATATGTAGGATGCAACATTCCAGTGGCCCAACTTTACAACTGACTTTGTTATTGTTGTGTGCCTTTAAGTCATTTTCAACTTATGGCAACTCTATTGTAGGGTCTATCTTAGCTGTATTTGTTCAGAGGAGGTTTGCCATTGCCTTCACTGAGTCTGAAAGCATATGACTTGTCCAAGGTCATGCAGTGGGTTTCATGGCTGAACAGAGAATCGAAAGCGGGTTTTGAGTGCCATAGAAGATTTTCATACTTTCCTGCATTGCTGGTAAACTGTCCTCCAAAAGTAGCTGAGAGGGAAAAGCAGCCCCTGTGTGTGGATGCTTGGAGCGCTCCTTAATCATTAAGGAAACGAGGTTCCCTCTAGCGTTCTTCAATCATTGCAAAGGAACCAAGGAGATTTCTCTTAACACAAAATTTGTGTTAAGAGGACTCCCTTTGCATTAAGAGGAAATCTCCTTGCTTCCCTGCTTTCCTTGCAATGATTGAAGAATGGGTATTTTGTGGAGTCCTCACCATGAACTAGAGCTAGATGAGGCTGCACATTTACATGAGCAGCCCTGGTTCGCAAGGAAGCTACCATCATTGCTCGCCCCTGTCTACACGGGTGGCACCATGATGGTGCAAATGTGGTACAGTGCCCAAACTGCTTCTTTTTGCTTCCGAGAGGGAGTGCATTGTTGTCGTGCCTTTTGGTTGCTGTGGCAATGATGCAGGGCAAAAACGGGTGGCACAGAGCCGCTCGTCTGTCGAGCCCCTAACATATCTTTCAATCACCAAAATGCAAACCACATTTTCCACCTTTAAAAAAATAGTAGCCTGAGTGAGTTAGCTCACCAAGATCATCCAAATAAATCACCAAAAATATTAGTAAGGCCACATTGAATAATTTGTAGTTCTGTCATGGTAATCAGTGAAAGCAATGGAGGTAGTGACAATGTTTGAAAATCTAGCTCTTATCATGTATGATAAATGAACTACAAGTTGTGTCCCCCTTATCTGGAATTCTGAAATCCAAAATAATGATATATCCAAAATTATCCACATGAGTGGTTAAGTTAGTGACTCCTTTGCTGTCTAATGGTTTACCAACTTTGTTTCATGCAGAAAAATATTAAGAAAATTGTTTATAAAATTACCTTCAGGATCTATGTATAAGATTTATACAAAACACAAATGAATTTCATGTTTAGGTTTTTGTCCCATCTCCAATATATCACATTATGCATATGCAAATATACCACCATCACCACATCCAAAAAAATCCAAAACACTTCTGATCCCAAGCACAAATGAATTTCATGTTTAGGTTTGGGTACCATCACCAATATATCTTTATGGAGAACAGGACTTTTCTACTCAGTATATTTTCTCTGCAAAGAAACTACTTTTCAAAGCCTTTTCAGATAACCACTTTCCTGAAGAAACTAACATGCAGCTTAGCAGCAATGAGATGCAGGTTCTTTGGCTTGCTTTGTTACACATTGCAGCTCCTCACCATTATATTGCAGGTAGTACTTCCCCACTTCACTTGTGTATTTAAAAAAAAAAGAGGGGAAAGTCTGTGGTGAAACTGTCAAACACTCAGGTGTCACAGGGAAGAAAGCTACACAAGTACAAGACAGCTATGTCAGTTATCATTAGGCAGAATGCAAATATTCTCAGTGTGAATTTGTGCAGGTGCATGTGTACACATATTGATGAATATAATGTGTGAAGGAGCATAATTATTAGAAGAATATGACAGAAATAATAAGGTTGACAAGATGGAAATGCCAGCAAAAATAAATAACTTAAACTGCCTCTGCCAGGCAAAACCTCTTACAGACTTCCGTCCCCCTGCCAGTCTGTTCTGTATGAAGTTAAATTCGTTGTTACACAATCACATCTGCACCTTAGACCAAAGGGAACTCAGCTCAGAAAAGGTTGGATTTTTGTGTCAGCGCTCATTTAATCCTCAGTGGTTTTATACTCATTCTTGAAGGTGGGGGGGGGGGGGTGAGACATTTTATCTCTTCCTATTTCTAAGAGATAGGAAATAGTAAAAGAGATTGAGAATTTGTGAAGGGTTTTTAGTGGCACTTTCTCAAATATGTGATTTTAGTAGACAAACAGCAGTAACACTTTCAGGCTGATCCTAACCCCTGCTGTAGCTGTTATGGAATAAGTTGAGGCTCATGTTGCAGTGACTGCAATACCCTTCTAAGCAAGAAGAAAAGCATTTAAAACAATTCAACCAGACCTTTACTGAACCTATTATTATATACACAACTTGGCATTTCCATGAAGTGATCAAGGCTACTCCTCGAAGCCTTAGGATGCTACCTGAGACATTATGGTAAAAATCTGGTTTCAGAGGAGCTTAGGGTAATAAATATAACTCCCCTGCTCACCTATGTTATAGCAGGAAGGTTCAAAGCTGTCTCCTCCATATTACAAAGTGAAACAACCACTATGTGGTGACAATAGCAATCTCCCAGTCATTTCTTCTGAGTTCATCTACTCTATTTGATTTCACCCCTAAAGTAGCTTTGCTGCTAGTTTGCTAGTGGGTAATCATGCCTTCTTCTCAATGTTGAAATATGAGTCAATTACCAGTCCAATTTATTATGTTCATGGAAATGAAGATGGGGTACCATCTGGTTTTTTGCTTGAGACAAGACTAGACCAGAGAAAAGGACAACATCTGTTTTTTTCCACACAGCATTGATCCAAACTAGATGCTCATTAATTGTATGAAGACAATTCATCCACAGGTTTTACTAGATAAATAGTACTGGGTCATTCTGAACAAGAAATACCATTGGCTCCATCCATTATTGTTTTCAAGACTATTATAAAAATATATTGCTGGCATGCTGTTCATGAATTATAATGGTATAAGTAAATTCACATGTGTCTTTTTGCACTGGAGGCAGCATTTTCTTCACAAGAAACATTTTTGGGGCAGTAATACAGTGGGCCCGTATTATCTGCTGGGGTTTAGTTCCAGGATACCCCATGGATAACAAAATCCATGGATGCTCAAGTCCCATTCAGTACAATGGCATGGAAAATATATAAAATGGCAAAATCAAGGTTTGCTTTCTGGAATTTATATACTTTTAAGCATTTTCAAGCTGTGGATGCTTGAATCTGTGGATAAAAAAAATCTATGGATAAGGAGGGCTGACTGTATTACTTTCTGTGCATAAAGATCTATTTTGTTTGCCAAATATGTGTAGTTTGTACAGAATAATTCCTAAATTGTGATTAGCTTTAGAAAGCTTCATGAGGCTTGAAGATTTTCTCACAGTAGGAAGAAAATTTCTATAATTATTTTTTCCCTTTAAGAATGCAGTAAGCAAGAATTCAGACCTTTCCACCAAGCTGCACCGAGTTATGGGAGGAGGGGAGATATTTACTTGGCCTCCTTGATGAGAAGCCAGTGAATCATGTCCTGGTGTTATGCGGAGGATGTAGAATGGGAGCGTGGAGCCAGAGCCTTTAAGGTTCCTGTTACCTGCCCCCTCTGCTTTGTTTCTCTTTGGCTTTCAACCAGGAGTGATTGGAGTTGCTCGTTATCTTGAAAGTCTGTTCTGAGTTGTGCTGCTAAGTTCAGTTGTGGTGCGACAGTTTTAAGATGTGGCTGTGAGACTGTATTGTTCGTGTTTGGGCTCAGTTGATGCTGAAGAGAGGATAGACTGGTTATTGAAATGATTTACCAGTTCTGTCTACAATTTTATTGTGGGAATGCATTGTGGGCAGGGCTACAGGCCCAAGCATGGGGAGGTTCCCTTGTGGCTCCATGGTAGCATCCATGAACAAACATTGGAAACTTGTGGTGCAAACAACGTAACTTTACTGAGAACACTCCAGGTGAATATAACAACCCCAAACCCCAACCTAAAGTCCCCAGTCCACCAGGTCAGACCTTGTCTTACCTCAGATGGGTCTTCGGAACTACCACATACCCTTTAAACTTCTGAGGAGCCCACCAGACACCGGAATGCTTTTTGCACCAACTTCCTCTTGTCTTTCTGCCACTCCTGGGTTTGAGGCCCATATTCCCACCAGCTACCTTCCAAATTTCCCTTCTTTTGGGTAGGAGTAGCTTTCCAGTTGTCCCAAGGCTGCTCACCTAAGTCTCCTTCCCACCAGGGGTCAGATAGCTCTATGGCTAGGTGGGGCCTCACCCTCGAGCTGCCCTGAGGGTTACGGAGAGATATGGGACAGCCTACCCTTCACGGGTTGGGAGTCGCTTTCCCTCTCCTTTCTCCCACCGCCTCCTTGCATCCTCTCTTTCCATGGTTTCATCCTCCTCCTCCCCCTTCACTCATCCTCTCCTTTTAAGGGTTTCGCCTCCCCCTCCTTCCACCCTGGGTGTGCCTCCTTCGACCCGGGTGTTCACTTGTCTCTTATTATCTCCTTCATCTTCCTCCCTTTCTTCTGGGTCCTCCTACCCTATTAATTCTGCCCCGTCAGCCCTCCCAGGTCCTACCTCTCTACATTGGTTGAATTGTTGGTTTTGTGCCCTGGGACGTTAGGAATTTCCACCTCTACCAGGTCAACCATGAGTTATGGTGTGCTTCTTGATGGCAGGTGGTTTTCAGATAATTGCTTTCTGAGTAGATTCTGGCTGGCCCATGGCCATGTGGTGGTGGTGGTGGGGAGTTCAGTGAACACCTATGATACCCAATTGGTGAAGAATAGGTCTCTGAAATTGCCCCTACATGTCATGAGACTCAGAAGGAGGGGAAGGAGACTATCCTTAGGGCTGGCCTAGGGGTTTAGCCCTCACTCTTTCATTGTGGAGTTTATCACATTCAGCTTAGAATGGCCCCTGAGCGTTCTTAAAGGGACTCTACTGGGGATGGGAGGCAGTGGGGAACACTGTATATTGCACAGCAGGAACACCACCGCCAGGCATTCCCCTTCTGTTCTGGAAGCGTTCCAAAGGGCCAATTTTCAAGAACGCTTGAGAAAGCGTTCCTGAAAATCGGCCCTGGGGAACGCTCCCAGAACGGAAGGGGAATGTGCGGTGGTGGCGTTGTTCTTGCTGTGTGATATACAGCATTTCCTGCCGCCTCCCATCCCCAGAATGGTCCCTTTAAGAATGCTCAGCGGCCATTCTAAGCTGAATGTGATAAACTCCTGTGTGACCTGGGGGCTAGGTCCTTAGGTTGGCCTTTCAGTAGCTTGCCAGCTGGGGAGCAGCTCAACTTCTAGATTCTTCTCAGGGCTCAGGTGACTCACCCAGGGGATCCTGGAGAATAGGTCTAGGGGAGACCATTGCCCCAGCTGCTCCCGTACTAGGTCTCCCTCTTTTGTACATCTAAGTGTATAAAACATAAATAGGTGATAGTTTAAATAAAGTGATGCTTTTAATCCAAGCTTTCTTATGTCGTCTGATTATTTAATAGGTTGATCAGCAATTATATCATTATCAGGAGATTTAAATGTGGTACTCATGGGATCTGTATTCACGTGAGCACAAAATTAACTAATCAGATGCAACACCAGATGAACATAAGTATACTATCACATCTTGGCTTGATCAAGTAAGCCTCATCATGTGTCTAAATAGAAACCGTTACAACTAGTCCATCAACCCCACTTTAATAACTAGTATATTGTTGTACTCACTTATGCTACTTCAATAGAGTAGTATCTGTTTGTCCTTTAATTGTGTCTATCTTTATTTTCTTTGCTGTGCATAAAACCCCTGAAATCATCCTCAACAAAACATTAGAAGAGCTATGTCCAAATCATCCTCAAAAAACATTAGAACAGCTATGTCCATTTCCCTCCACCTCTTCACCTTTCTATATTTCCCTCCATGCCATCAAATAAAAACACAGCTGTTCTCCAATAGGCTTTTGCCATCGTGGCAATTTTTTGTTTTTGTTACCACACTATAATTGACACATCAAGGGCATATTTTCTTATTTATTTCACTCAGCACCATAAACAAGGAAACTTTATGATCAGAATGATCTCCCTGAAATATGCTAGGATATTTGCCAGTTTCTTTCCAGAAGATGCTCTTTTTCTCTGATTTGAGATTGAAAAGGAAGCTCGCTAAGTCATAATAATTTCAAAAACCTATACATGCAACTGTTGGGGAAAATAGTGAGTTAATACTGTCTGACACACCATGCATAGCCCATATCTATTTCTTCAAATTCTTTCCTCCCCCCCCGTCTTTCCCCTTTGTAGTGTATTAATACTAGTCTGCTGTGCTTGAAGAATTAAATATATAATTTTGTGTGGACTACATATACTTGACATCCTGTTTAATTAACCCCATCTGCTATATTACTGTCAAAGCTTGTGGCAAGCTGTTCACTAGAGATTCAACTACTGATCAACAAATTTCCTTTAGTTAGCTAGGCATCTCCAGACATCTTGCTCTTTAGCAACTCTGTCCATGTTCTTTCTTTGCTCCAAGGTTTTTTTTAAAAATAGCTTCTAACATAGACTTTCATTTTAACAATTTTAAGTATATGATTGCCTTATTTCTTATTTCTTACAGACCAGTTTTTTTTAAAAAAAGACCAGCATTTCTCAGCTTCACATTGTTTATTTGTCTTTGTTTTGTACTTTCTTCATATCACAAAGAAACTGAAAAGTGAACGTTTTCATGTGAGGGTTTGCTCTGGAATTAGTAATGTTACAAGTAAATTCAATTTCTTTGTGGAAATTCACCTATCAAAATTGCAAAAGGAGATTTTCCCCCAATTCTCCACTTTCAATTCAGCATCTGGTACCATTCCTATGATATATTTGCTACATGATTTATTTTTCAAACATTTATTCTATGACAGTGATGTTTTAAACTACTACAACCAGAGATGTGATCATAATTGAAGAAGAAAACTTGAAAATCTCTCTTCTGCTTCTCCACTTAAGAACACAGAAGATGCTTTATTCTAACTCAGACCTGTGGTCTTTTGTGGTTTGGCATTGTCAGGCAAGAGAATTTTCAAGGTGTCAACTGATTTTTCTATCAGAGCTGCTGCACTTTTATCCTGGTCATTCAAATACAATATGTCTGGAAGTGGGGACCCTAAGTCATAATGTTTGTTTTTCACCTCATGACTTCCAAATCAAACTTCATATGTTTTGCTGCCCCAACCACCGAAATAATGAAACAAGACAACAGATTGGGATGAAAACAGGGCCATGTTTAATATTGACCTATTTTAATTTTCTAAACAGAACTGCACTAATTCAAAGGATAATCAAGTGTGGGAGAAGCTGCCGCTGGTGTCTTTCCCCATAGATCTAGAGTCATAGAATCGTAGAGTTGGAAGAAACCACAAGGGCCACCAGTCCAACCCCCTGCCATGCAGGAACCTCAATCAAGCATCTGACAGATGGCCATCCAGCCTCTGCTTAAAGACCTCCAAAGAAGGGAGACTCCACTACACTCCAAGGGAGTGTGTTCCACTGTCGAACAGCCACTGTCAGGAAGTTCCTCCTAATGTTGAGGTGGAATCTTTTTTGAGGTATGCATCCATTGCTCCAGGTACTGTTCTCTGGAGCAGCAGAAAACAAGCTTGCTCCCTCCTCTCAATGACACCCTTTCAAATATTTAAACAGTCTTCATATCACCCTCTAACCTTTTTTTCTTCTCCAGGCTAAACAACCCCAGCTCCCTAAGTCTTTCCTCATAGGACATGGTTTCCAGACCTTCACCATTTTGTCACCCTCATTTGGACACACTCCAGTTTTCTCAATGTACTTTTTAAATTGTGGTGCCCAGAACTGGACACAATATTCCGGGGGGGGCCTGACCAGAGAGCAATTAGTGGCACTATTACTTCCCTTGATCTAGACACTATACTTCTATTGATGCAGCCTAAAATTGAATTGGCCTTTTTAGCTGCCGCATCACACTGTTGACTCATGTTCAACTTGTGGTCTACTTGGAACCCTAGATCTCTTTCACAGTAGTCTCGTTCAGCCAGGTGTCCCCATCCTAGATCTTGCATTTTCATTTTCTGCCTCAAGTGCACACCTTGCATTTCTCTGTGTTGATTTCATTTATTAGCTTTGGCCCAGCTTTCCTAGTCTTTCAGGTCATTTGAATTTTGATCCTGTCCTCTGGGGTATTAGCTTCTCCTAATTTGGTTCATCATCGCAAATTTGATGAGTAGCCCCAATCTGTCATCCAAATATTGATAAAGATTGTGAAATACACTGGCCCCAGGACAGAGCCCTGCGGACCCCACTAGTCATTTCTGTCCAGGATGAAAAAGAGCCATTGTTGAGCATCCTTGGTGTTCGGTCAGTCAACAATTACAAATCCATGTAACAGTTGCCTTCCTAGCCACATTTTACAAGCTTGTTTGCAAGAATGTCTTGGGGAACCTTGTCAAAGGCCTACTGACATCATGATATACTATATCCACAAGCATTCCCTTCATCTAACAAGCTGGTAATTTTATAAAAAAAAAGAAAGAGAGATCAGGTTTATCTGGCATGACTTCTTCTCTCTGAAACCCGTGACTTTATGTGATTATGGCACTGCTTCTAAATGTTCACAGACTCTCGTGTTAATGATCTGCTCTAGAATCTTTCTGGTATAGATGTCAGACTAATGGATGATGTTTGTTGGGATCCTCTTTTTCCCCCCTTTTTGAAGATGGGGACGTTGCCCTCCTCCAGTCTACTGGGGACTTCTCCTGTTTCTCCAGGATTTTTCAAGGATATTGTCAATGACTCCATATTACATTTGTCAGTTCTTTAATACCCTTGGATGTAGTTCATCTGGTCCTGGAGACTAAAATCATTTAGATTAACAAAATATTCCTGTATTCTTTCCTTATTTTCTGTCTGAAATCCCCTATTCTGTCCTCTGCTCCATTTCCCAGGTTGAGCACCCTTTTCATTTCGTGAGAAAACTGAAGCAAAGAAGGTGTTGAGTAATTCTGCCTTTTCTCTGTCCCTGTTAGCATTTTGCATCTTCTCCTCGTAGTGGCCCTACCATTTCCTCCTTCTTCATTTTGCTGCGGTCATATCCAAAAAAGCCCTTTTTATTGTTCTTAACCTCTCTAGCAAGTCTGAGTTCATTCTGCGCTTTACCTTTTCTAACTTTACCCCTACACATGCCTGCTATTTCTTTTAATTCCTTTTTTGTCATTTCCCACTTTTTCCATTTCTTATACATGTTCCGTTTAAAACTTATCTCAGTTGAAAGTTCCTTAGTCATCATTTTTTGTGGGTTTTTCGGGCTATGTGGCCATTTTCTTGCAGAGTTTCTTTCTGACATTTTGCCAGCATCTGTGGCTGGCATCTTCAGAGAATGCTTGTATACACCCAATTTTTCCAGGCAAAGCATTCTCTGAAGATGCCAGCCACAGATGCTGGTGAAACGTCAGAAAGAAATTCTGCAAGAACATGGCCATATAGCCCAAAAAAACCCACAAAATCTATGGATGCCGGCCATGAAAGCCTTTGACTTTCCTTAGTCATCCATCTTGGTTTCTTGAGACACTTCCCTTTTTCCTTTCTCACTGGAGCTTTTTGAAATTGTGCTATCTCCCTTTTGAGAATCTCCCATCCATCCTGAACTCACTTCTCTTTTAGTATTTCTGAAAACGGGACCACCCTCAATACCTCTCAAAGTTTACTGAAATCCGCTCTCCTAAAGTCTAGAATGCATGTCTGACTATGCCTGGCTTCTCCTTTCCACTGTATACCAAACTCCAGGAGAACATGGTCACTTCCAGATGACCTCTGCAGTTTATTTGGACAATAACACCCGAGCCTTCAACAATAACTGAAAATCTGGGTTATCTGTTGGCCGGCCCACATCAGAAAGTCTAACCCAAAAGTCCTTCTCCCATTCTGCAAAGATTAAAGAGTAGGTTTATCTTTCAAACCAGACATAAGGGCAATTTCTTTCTGCCACACCCCCCCCCCTACTCACTAGGCCTAAAGAGGTGGTTCCAGAAATGTCACTTCCACCCTAACGGTGTCCAAGGTGCTCAACGAAATATAATTCAATTATTTATGCCATGGGACAAGATATGGGACAAGTGCCTGCATAGCCTCTGTCTCCCACCTCAGCATTGAGCACCTCTTTAATATATTGTTGCAAATCCCTCAAGAAAATAGCATTACCAGTTTCAGCCTGGTAGAGCTCCGGTCTCTGAAATATAATTCGGGGATGCGGTAGGTAATGGCCTAGCCTGGCCTCAAGGGCCTTTTGAATCTCTCTATTAGCCCACCTTCAGGCAATATCAATGGCTATAGGGTCACCACCGTATTTCCACTCATGCCATGGAAACATGGCTGATCAAACAATATGAACAAGTGGCCAAGACTGTTTTATAAAGTAAAAATCATGCAGTACCTGCAGAATAAGTGCCTTACCCTTCAACAAACCAAGGTCGTTGCTACCAAGGTCACCAACCAACACATGGGGAGGAGGCCCTCAGAGCTCCATGAACAATAAAGGCAACAAGCAATGCCAATGTAGACCCCTTTTGCCAATGGAAACAGGCAGCATTGCCAAGGCCAAAGTGAGTACCAAAGTGGCTTGTTTTTGCTTGCCAGGCAGCCCATGCTGTGGCCACATAGTAGTACTTCAACTCTTGATGGCACATAGCAGGGATCTGAAAAACAAGGAAACATCAATTGACCTAGCATTCTTCTAACATACCAAATCCCAAACTGATGTTTAATTGAAGGGGAAAGATCTTGGTGAACAAACAAAGGCCCTGGGCTGGATCCTCTGACTTGTGTGCATACTCATAAAGCCTGAACTGGACAGACTGATGTGTCTGAACAAGGCTGAAGAGAGAGCTGCACACCTTTACCGTGTTAATCAGTTTCAGACAATTTGATGAATAGGGTAATGGACTGTCTATAGAACTTAAGGTCACTATAACATAAGGCCTTATCTGACTTGTCATGTTTAACGGCCAAAACTCACTCACTAACTCTCAGCATGCCAAAAAAATGCAGTTAATGCTGTTGAATGAAATAATAAAGCCTCATATGACAACATGAAAATGCCAGCCCATATGGGCTGCAAACCTTTAAGTATATTAGGAGACAAAGGCGTTCTAGTATCCCTGATCTGACCTCCCTCTACAGAATAGCCTTCTAATACCTTTTCAACCTGAAAATCAGTAGTGGTATCCTGAACACCTTGTAGATTCTGCCAAAAGGCAATAGCAGACAAGTGGCCACAAATGGATTGAGGACTCAATCCCTTGTTGTGGAGGCACACCAATAATGCAGGACCTGATGAACCAGGATAGGTAGAACCTCTTCCAGGTGGTGCATTACCCGGAACCTGAGAAAATCTTGAACCGATCAAAGATAACTCCTTTTTGTGTGGAGTACAGTAAAGCTTATCTCATGAATTCCTCTTCCCCATAAACCCACCCCACACAATTGGGTTCCAAATGTGACAGTTTTACCAAATAAAATAAAATAAAATAAAATAAAAATTCTAGGAGTACATCCTGCTAGAACCGACATCAAGTTTTTATGACAACAATAAGACAGGATGAGCTGTTGATTTATTTTAAAATATGTAATAGATGACAATAAATGCTATCTTGACATTGTCAGCATGCTTTTTTATGAAATAACCTATTCAAAAAATTAAGGGGCTGTACAGATGGCTGGCAGGACGCTGCCCCTGTTTGCCTCAGATTCAGGCTGTGGCAACCACCTGAAAAGTGGCTTCTTTTTGTGTCCCAGAAGGGATGCCATAGGCATGCTGGCATGCCCTTCTACACTGCGCCGTTTGGGCACTGTGCTTGGCGTTTGTCGTCATGGTGCATGCCATGTGGATGGGCGCATGCCAAAATGGCACCTGGGTGGTGTGGTAAGGCTTCAAGCATGTGGGCACTCAGTCCTCACCATGCATACAGGCAGGCACAAAGTGCCAGTCTGTACAGCCCCTAAATCAGCCTAGGAAGAGGAGAAGAAAGGACACAGAGCAACTTTTAAAAAAGATAATAATATAGAATATTATTCAAGAATCCATATTAAAAATGGGTTTCACAGAATGAACATTGGTTTCAAGAATAATCATTAGGAACCCATAGGCTCCACACTGCCCTGAGGACAGCTGCAATGCCTTGCAAATAACTTTGGCCCAGTACAGACCACTGCTTTTTGGCGGCCTGGGGCCAATTTTACAGTTCCAGAGTGCACAGCATCTGCACGCTCCAGAACCTTAACACACATGAATGGTGCCATCTTTACATGGCACCATCCATATGGGGTGTGCATGCATGATGCAAGTGAAGTGCTGCATCCGCACCTCTGGACACCACACTTGGAATGAGCTCATATTTTTTCCATTGGTCACTATTGTGGCTGGAAGGAGTGATCATCTAGCAATTGCAGTTAAAACAAAACTGTATAGTGGACTTATGTAAATTATGTTTCTTCTCAGGGCTTTACTGCATGAGCCCCTGCCTCGCTGCAGGAGCACCTGTTATCAGCTTCTGTGGATACGCCAGCTGTGCCCCTTCCTGGAGCTGGGAGACCTTGAAAGAGTAGTGCATGCCCTGGTAACCTCTCATCTTGACTTCTGTAATGCACTCTACATAGGGCTACCCTTGTGCCAAGTTCAGAGACTTCAATTGGTACAAAAAATGGCAGCCAGATTGGTTGTGGGTTCATCAAGAACTGATCATATAACATCCATCTTGAAATCCCTCCACTGACTGTCTATTAGTTTCCAAGCACAGTACAAGGTGCTGGTTTTTACCTTTAAAGCCTTAGATGGCTTGGGTCCTGACTACTTATGAGGGCACCTTCTCCCATATTGTCCACCCTGTCCCTTACAGTCCTCTGGGAAGAATTTATTTCAGTCTAAAAAATCTAGACTGTCCACCATTTCCCAGAGGGCCTTCTCCACTGCTGCTCCAAAGCTTGGAACAAACTTCTGTAGGAGATCCACCATATTACCACCCTGGTGGCCTTTAAAAAGGCCATTAAGATGGATCTCTTCCGGCAGGCCTTTCCAAACTAGCCTCCCCTCCCAGAGCACAATGCAGCTAATTCCCTCCTATTATATTTCCTCCTTCTTATACTTTTTCCCAACTTTGTTGATCTTATCATCACAGTGTTTTATACTGTAAGTAATTTAATTTAGTTTTATAATCAGAGATAGGCGGTTGGGTGGGAGATTACTTTTAACTAGATTTGATATGTAATACACTATTAGTAACTACTAGATTGCTGTCTAGGAATCTCTTCATACAAAACACATTGGAAAATCAAATTCTTATATTTTTTATACTTCTCAGGTTTATCTTCCTTGCTCATTGAAACAAATAAACAGCAGTAATCTGAATTCTGCATCTAAATCTTGGCAAGAAAAGAGAACATCACAGCTGATATGATAGGTCCTTCCCAAATGAAGTGAAGACGGGTAGACATATATGGCAATGTTATGAAATAAGGAAGAAGCCTTCTATTTTGAGGCATTTCTCTATGTTTCCATTTATAAGTAAATAATGATCTTGCAGACAGAATCCAAGGATGATCCCATTGCAGCTTTCTACAAAGCCTAGAAACCTAAAGTACCTACACATTTAAAAGTGAAAGCTAGCTATTAATAAATGTCCCCCTTCCAGAATGAAGATAGGACAACAAACATGGATTTAAGTTAAGTGAAACTGCAACATGGAAAAAACTGGATATACTAACATTAAATAGGGCAGTGCCAGAGGATATCCTATAAGATCAACCTGAGGATGAAATCCCTCAGCATAAAGATATGTATGAGGCAATGTTCCATTACATCCTGTCATCGCCATATTCACCTGCTGCTTGGTGGATTGCAGTAAGATTGGCTAGAGCTTGTTTCAGTATTCCCCAAGAACTTTCCCAAAATGAAGATAATCACTCAATGGCTATGAGGACATTCCCAGCTGGTCCAGTCCTTCATCATACGATATCTAACCCACTGTGCTGTGCTGTGCAAATTCAAAGAAGTCCCACTTTTAAATTTAGCCAAAGGCAGAGAGAGTAAAATAGTGGTTTCCAAACTTTGGTCCTTCAGACATTTGGGATTTCAGCTCCCAGAATTCCTGATTGTTGGCAAAGCCAGCTGGGGCTTCTGGGAACTGAAGTTCTATACAACTGGAAGACCAAAGGTTGGAAAATACTGATTTAAAATAGATAACACCATGACAAATTAAACAATGGTTAAAAATAGCTGGATAACACAGGGTGAAGGCCCATCCATAATGCTGCAGCATGAAAACTGTATGGGAAAAGGAGGCAATCTAGCCAATTTTGATACTTTCCCACTCTTATTTACCTCCAAGTGTGGCAACAGGATAAACTCATGCTGATAATAAATATAAACGGGTGGCAGGGTGTGTTCTGCAGAAAACTCCAGTTATTACATAGAGACAGAGACTATCATTGCAGAGATTACCCCATGATTCACAGCCTCCTCACTGGCCAGCTTCTCCACAGTAAGGAAAAATGGACAATTTCCTTCCTTCCTTCCTTCCTTCCTTCCTTCCTTCCTTCATTCCTTCCTATGAGCCTCCCTCTCTCCTTCCTCCACAATCCATGTGGAAATGAAAGGGTAGAGTTGTTTAGAAATGTGTCTGATTGTTTTACTTTATTCGTGAAGTTTTAAACTGATTTTATCTGTGAGCCACCCTGGGTCCCTTCTTGAGAGAAAGGTGGCATATAAATGAAATAAATAAATAAATACAGCCTAATTTAAGGATAGTAAAATTTAATGGCCTTTGCTGTTTCTGAATTGGTTTCTGCTGAAACATGTTTATTGAGCTGCAAAAAATGAGGGTTTAATACATTACACAAGTATAAAAATATATTAGGGATCCAAATTCATTAGGACATACTGAGAATGAATTGAGCCCTGGATAAAATGGGGATCAAAGGCAGTATCACATTAAATGCCTTGCACATACGAAAGAGAATGAAAGAGGAGATTTCTTTTCTCTGCAAATTATAAGGGTCAATCAATTCCCATTATGTATATAAAGGTCTATTTTCCCTATAGATATGCATCTTGCTCCCATATTTAAGGTATAAATTAAATTATATGGTGGCTGAACCCTTTTAATTTGCTTGACTTGAGATTTTCTGAGGTTAACAATGACTGCATATCTGCAATGCAGTTTCATTATATATGGACCCATTTATTTATGTTTGGTAATGTTCTAAAAAATATTGTAAGTACAGAGGCAGAAGGAGAGGAATTGAGAGAGAAAAAGTCAGTCCACATGATATTTGCTTACTTTAGAAATGCTCTCTCTCTCTCTCTCATCATAAACTTTAGAAAATGCTTGGCAAAAAATAAAAAATACAATTTATAAGAAGAATCAGGGCAACCCATAGAAAGGAAACAGATGGAAGAACTAAAAATGTAAGTGTGTTGCTGTGTTAGTCCCCCCACTCCACACACCATTGCCTAACTAAACCTGTATTCTAACCCTTCCTTCACACATCCCATCAACATAGTGCTTGGTTCCAATCCAAACTTAATTTTGTTCTTCTTGAGATAAGAAGAATAGGTTATGCTTGGGAATAGAGTTCTGAAAACTGCAACACTCAAAAGCAGCCAGTGTTCATCTAAAACGTAAGCCTACAATTGCAAAACCTACAAATTCTAGACCAGGAGTTTATTTCATAAGTTATTGCAATATGCTTGATAGTATCTCCTCCATGTGAGCACATATTAATGGGTACATGTTTAATATTCTATGCATATTTATACAACACACCTGCCCAAAACATTCCCACATTGTTACAGCTGAGCAGATCTCATGATATGCCAGCATTAAAGACTGCCCAAAAAAAATTGTAAGCATTTGGGGACTGAGACGAGGAGACAAAAATAATAACAATGCTTTCTAGAGCTGGCCCTACTATATAGCACAGTCAATTGATGAGAGAATAATTGATAAAGCCAGGAACTGGCAGATCAGTACACCTTATTGGTCTTAGTAGGTGAATAATGTTATTTAGTTGTCCTTTCACATTGCAGAGTACTTTGAGCCAGCACTCTTCTAACACTCATAAATGTAGAATTTTTATATCTCTCAGAAAACTTGAAGATGTAGATGATTTGGATTAAAAGTTTAAAAACAAGCAGAGCAGTGAAATCATAATGTCAGAATACCTTCCAACTCTCTGCTGCTTTTTTGCCAGATAGCATTCCTTTGTGATAATACTTACAACCCTTGTCATTCAAGATCTGAAAATCTATAGGACTATTCAAACATAGAATTTCAAACTTAGGTTTTAAGTTTCTAACCCTAATTTTGACTTCTATTGAAAAGTCTCCAGAAGTCTCAAAGTACATCAAAGAACTAAGAAAATGATATACATCTAAGGCCAAACTTTTGGGAACCTATCTATCATTAATAACAACAGAGAATACCATTGGAAGCTCCTAAGGGATGGTGCTACCAATCAAAAGGCATTGTAAAGTTATTCTTTCAATCCTTAGCAGATGTCTTTTATGTGGTAGAAAAAAATGGAAGAAGTGGGAAAAGAGTGAAGTGGGATGGTTTCAATGAGATAACAAATTTTAAAAGAGAAGGATGACATTAATTTGGTCATATTTTAATATGAAATGAACAAAATTAAACTTCCCAAAGATGCTAACCTGGAGGCAACTGTTCTTCAGTTTTTGCAACTTCCCAGGTTTTGTGATGCAGTTCTCCAAAGAAAAACATGTGCATTTGGGAAAACTGTATTGTAAAAAGCACATATTAAGTAAAATTAAGTATATGTTCTATTGTAGGAAATTACATATAAAAGTATTTATGCCAATGAAAATGGCTTTTCAAGTGGACTGAAAAAAATATTGCTAACTATTGCAGAAAAAGAACAAACCTGTACTTGAAATTTGTGCTTGAAAAATTCAAATGTTATGGAAATAGATATAGATGTGTTGCAAGCTTCATATGGAATCAAAGTAGTTTTCTTTTCAGTCCATAATTATAACCTGAACCCCTACTCCTGGAGGTGATTTTACTCATTTTAACTTTTTTCTGTTACACTACCCAACTAGTGGTCATATTAAAAGCTTAACACTTTTTCTTCAAATACTAATGTTATTAGTCAAAGGTTTTCATGGCCAACATCTATAGTTTTTTGTGGCATTTTTGGGCTGTCAACAGGAAAGAAGAAACCCTTAAAGTGAGTGAAGTTGGCTACCAGTCCTGAAAAACGGCCTAGAGCAGAAAAGCCACTGAAAATTATGCAAATGCAAATGCAGAAAATAAAATGATATAGTAATAATAAAAACTCAAGGCAAGACACGTTTTGACTACAGTCTTCCTCAGTGGCCTGCCAACATTACACACACACACACACGTAATATCAGTTCTTCAGCTCACACAATGTGACTGTGCTCAAATGAGAACAACCCGTTTAGATATTTTACTGGCTTTTTTCTTCCACAGTTCAGTTACTCTGGCCTTGAATTCTGAAATTTGTATTATCATTATATACTCAATTTTTGCATTTGCATATTTTTAGTGGGGTATTTATCTTTCTAACTTTGCTTCGCGAATGAAGATTCAGGAAGGACTCATCCCGCGCTTTGTACAAGCGCGTTGATGACTAAAAAGGCCAATCCGGGATAAACAGGTCTGGTTGCAGAAAGCACAGCGGAAAGTCTCCTTGGGTGATGTTTGCGAGTTGCGGTTCTTGCTGCTTTGTCGTTTCTCTTCGAGACTTGTTCGGCGTGAGCTTTCAAAAAAGGCTGCAGCATTGTGGATAGTGCGTCTCCATGCCTCACGATGCGAGGCCAGGGAGGACTACTGTTGGTGTTCAATTTGGCCGAGCCTGAGATGTTGTTTCAGAGAGTCCTTGTATCTCTTCTTTGGGGCGCCCCTCATATGCTGACCTGTGGCGAGTTAGAGTATTTATACCCTTTTAGAAATGATACTGGCTTTTCTGCTCTAGGGTTTAGTTATTCTCTTACTTCTTTATACAATTGCCTTTTTGTAATTAGAAGTGGGATACAAATTATCCTGGCTATCCACATTTTTTGTTAGAACCCTTTGGTTTGTTTTAGCTATATATCTTGGGTTTTTTTGGTTGTAGGGACTTCGGTTGGTTTGTTGATCAGCATACTGATAACACCGCACCCCATGTCTACAGATGATCTCACCCAGCGGCTTCATGTAAATGTTAAACAGCATGGGAGACAGGATGGCATCCTGAGGGATGCCAGATATCAGTTCTCTTTTAGAACAGCAGCTGTCCCCCAGCATCACCATCTGGAATCTACCCGAGAGGTACGAATGGAGCCACTGGAGCACAGTGCCCCTGATACCTAACTCCCTCAGGCGTTCCAGAAGGATACCATGGTCTATGGTATCAAATGCCATTGAGATGTCCAAGAGCACCAGCAGGGTCACACTTCCCCTGTCGATGCCCAGACAGAGATAATCAACCAAAGTGACCATGACAGTCTCAACTCCATAGCCCGTCCTGAAGCTGGTTTGAAATGGGTCTAGATAATAGGCTTCATCCAAGACAACTTGGAGTTGGAAGGCAACCACCCTCTTGATCACCTTTCCCAAGAATGGTAATAAGGAGACCAGTCTCTAATTGTTTCTAATCAAAGGGTCTAGGGAGGGTTTTTTCAAAAGTGGTTTAACCACCGCTTGTTTAAGCTTAGATGGAAATTTTCCCTCCCTGAGGGATGCATTGATTATAACCTGAAGCAAAGTTTTTACTGCATTCCCTCCTTGAGCGGTCAACCAAGATGGGCAGGGATTGAGAGGGCATGTCATCTTCTTTACACAACCAAGGATTTACAAGCTCAAAGTGGACATCTCTCTCATAGTTTCTGTTGTAATACTGGCATCAAGATCATCCCTTATCTGAGAGATTTTATCAGCAAAGAAGTGGTTGAATAAGTCACAGCAGGCTTCTGTTGGTTCTAAAAGAGGGTTCGGGGTGGGAGCCAGCTGAGTTAGCTCTTTGACCACCCTGAAAAGATCTGCTGGATGGGACTCTGCCTATGCAATATGAGCAGCATAGAACAAGTTCTTTGCTGCATCGATTGCCACTTCATAGGAATCAAGAAAGGTCCTGTGAAGTGTCTTGTCAGATAAGAGGTGATGTTTCTGCCAGTAGTACTCTAGTCATTGCATGGAAGACAATCATAATAATATTAATGGAGAGAAGACAGCAAGATGAAATTGATGAACAGTACAGGTTGAGGCTCTTTGTCCAAAATGCTTAGGATCAGAGGTGTTTTTGATTTTTGATTTTTAGGGATTTTGGAATATCTGTATTTACACATACATAAATAATGAGATAACTTAGAGATGGAACACAAAATTGATTTATGTTTCATATACACCTTATATACACAGCTGGACAATAATTTTTACAAAGTTTTTGCTTTTCTTACGTAGCTGCTGTAATATCTACAGACTTGTTTTGGTTCCACCCCCCTTCCCAATCATTCATTTCTTATGCTAAGACAATTTCTCCTTCTGGAAGAATGGAAAGAGGAGCTTTTTTTTTTTTTGCATTTCTTTCTCTCTTTCTCTCTCTCTCTCTTTCTTTTTTTTTTGGAAACAATGTATTCAGCTTCTGTCCCCTTAAATTATTTGATCATTCATTTCCTTCCATTTTACACACAAACAGACATTGTCAGATGAGGTCATAACATGGGAAATAGCAAAAAATAAAATAAAATACAAAATGTCATGCTTGTCTGTAAATACAATTCAGGCTTCTTTAAATGAAGGAAATTAACAGAGCTTGGAAGTGGTATCTAAAATGGCTAATGTCTCATCCATTATTTGGTTTATTTATTCTATTTATAACATTTTTATAGCACACTAACATCAATGCAAGTTGAAATTTTGAGAATAATGCATTATTGATGAATAAAGAACATGTTCTGAAATCATGGCTATTATCATCATTTTAAAAATCCTAACAAAATAGAAAATATCCCTCCCTCCATTTGGCTGAAAATAAAAATTTGGGAGGTAACAAGTAAAAAATATCCTAAACCACCAGCTAGCAGTATTAACATTAAACTCTGACAAAAGGATATAGTTACCCACTTATTAATACAACAGTCACAAGATAGTTCCAATATCTGGGAACTCAGGAATTCTATCAAATGTTCAGTTTATAACAACTGATGGAGTCATTCATGGAGTGGAATGCAGAACAGGTTTATGTTGGGGTCAGAGAAATGAGGAACACACATAATTCTTCAGTGAATGCTTGCAGTGTACAGTACACTTGTGTCATATGTGGGCATGCCATACACGACTTTCAGCTTATGCTGAAGCCATGTGCCAGAAAAGGCCATGCCATGTGCATCCATGGTGCGTGCATTGTACCATGCCGTGTGCATGAGCCTCATTGCTTTAAATGTGGCTTGAGTATCTATGGTATTTCCCTCATGCAGGGGTTTGGAACGGATCCCCTGCATAAGGAAAGGGCCCACTGTAGGTTTTTTTAAAAAAGGTTTTGTCTTACTGTCTTGATAGGTAAAGTTCTGAATTCAGCCAAGCTTCCATAGCAGGTTAGCATTCCGTTCTTCTGGCTTTATAGTACAGATTTCCAAGTCAATCCAGAGGGTAGGTCACTATTTAACAGATCACCAATGGAGCACAAAATATTATATTACAAAAGTAGCACTATTTTGTAACACAACAGAAGAATATCATAACAAAAGAGTTGCCCTGGGACTACAAAAATAAAGGTATACATTCACTTCCATTATAAAATCATAGAATCATAGAGTTGGAAGAGACCACAAGGGCCATCCAGTCCAACTCCCTGCCATGTAGGAACTCACAATCAACCCCACCACACCAGATGGCCATCCAGCTTCTGTTTAAAGACCTCCAAAGAAGGAAACTCCACCACACTCCAAGGGAGTGTGTTCCGCTGTCAAATAGAATAGACTTTTTTTATCCTGCCACTCCTGTAGGACTCAGCCAACTTATAACCCATTAAAATGTCACAATAAAACTGTAAAATACAACCATGACATAAAATAAAATACTGCAATTATGAAATAAAATTCATAATCCCTCTCACCAACTACACCTGTAAATCAGAAAAAAATAAAATAGCATCTAAATTAATTAAAACAAACAATCAAACGACAGAGATACAGGCATCTTAATCAAATTGAGGTTCTCCGTATGATAGTTGAGGATCTCCACATGACAGCCCATATTAGTGGGTGTCCAGGTGGATTATTCAGGGAAGGCCTGTCAGACTATGTCACATGCCTGAAAGACTATTGCATGGTCCAAAAGGTGGAAGAGGCAACAAGGGGGTCAGCTATTTTGGATCTGATCCTAACCAACAAGGATGACTTTGTTAATGGGGTACAAGTGGTGGGATCTTTAGGTGGAAGTGACCATGTTCTCCTGGAGTTTGTTATACAATGGAAAGGAGAAGCCAAGCATAGTCAAACACACATTCTAGACTTTAGGAGAGTGGATTTCAGTAAACTTAGAGAAGTATTGAGGGTGATCCCGTGGTCAGAAATACTAAAAAGGAAGGGAATTCAGGACGGATGGGAGTTTCTCAAAAGAGAGATACTGAAGGCACAATTTCAAAAAGTTCCAGTGAGAAAGAAAAATCGGAGGTGTCTCAAGAAACCAGGATGGATGACTAAGAAACTTTCAACCGAGCTAAGTTTGAAACGGAACATGTATAAGAAATGGAAAAAGGGGGAAATCACAAAAAAGGAATTCAAAGAAATGGCAGGCATTTGTAGGGGTAAAGTCAGAAAAGCTAAAGCGCATAATGAACTCAGACTTGCTCTAGAGGTTAAAAAGAATAAAAAGGAATTTTTTGGATATGTCTGCAGCAAAAGGAAGAAGAAGGAAATGGTAGGGCCACTGCGTGGAAAAGATGGCAAAATGCTAACAGGGGACAGAGAAAAGGCAGAATTACTCAACACCTTCTTTGCCTCAGTCTTCTCAGAAAAGGCAAAGGGTGCTCAACCTGAGGATAATGGAGCAGAGGACAGATTAGGGGAATTTCAGCACAGAATAAGTAAAGAGATAGTAGAGGAATACCTTGTTAATCTAAATGAATTTAAGTCTCCAGGACCAGCTGAACTACATCCAAGGGTATTAAAAGAACTGACAAATGTAATATCAGAGCCATTAGCAATAATGTTTGAGAACTCCTGGAAAACAGGAGAAATCCCAGCAGACTGGAGGAGGTCAAATGTTGTCCCCATCTTCAAAAAGGGGGAAAAAGAGGATCCAAACAATTATCGTCCAGTTAGTCTGACATCAATACCAGGAAAGATTCTGGAGCAGATCATTAAACAGAGAGTCTGTGAACATCTAGAAGGCAATGGCATAATCACAAAAAGTCAACATGGGTTTCAGAGAAACAAGTCATGCCAGACAAATCTGATCTCTTTTTTTGATAAAATTACCAGCTTGGTAGATGAAGGGAATGTTGTGGATATAGTATATCTTGATTTCACTAAGGCCTTTAACAAGGTTTCCCATGACATTCTTGCAAACAAGCTTGTAAAATGTGGGCTAGACAAGGCAACTGTTACATGGATTTGTAACTGGTTGACCGGCTGAAACCAAAGGGTGCTCAACAATGGCTCCTTTTCATCCTGGAGAGAAGTGACCAGTGGGATCCCACAGGGCTCTGTCCTGGGGCCAGTGCTATTCAACATCTTTATCAATGACTTGGATGACAGAATTGGGGGCATACTCATCAAATTTGCATATGACACCAGATTAGGAGGAATAGCTAATACCCCAGAGGACAAGATCAAAATTCAAAACGACCTGAATAGACTAGAAAGCTGGGCCAAAGCTAACAAAATGAAATTCAACACGGAGAAATGCAAGGTAGTGCACTTAGGGCAGAAAAATGAAATGCAGAGATCTAGGATGGGGGACACCTGGCTGAACGAGACTACATGTGAAAGGGATCTAGGAGTCCAAGTAGAACATGAGTGAACAGTGTGATGCGGCAGCTAAAAAGGCCAATGCAATTTTAGGCTGCATCAATAAAAGTATAGTGTCTAGATCAAGAGAAGTAACAGTGCAAATATATTCTGTTATTCTGAAGGCTATACTTTGCAGTATCGTTAGTTCCCATATGAACCAAAAGAAAGGGGTAACACTCAGTAGGCTTGACAAGTCTTAGCCTCTCTGTCACATCACGAATGTTTGCCCCAGGGAGACATTACACCTCCTGTGACATCTTGTCAGGCCCACAAACTACTGATTCTGTAGCCAGGGAATAAAGGGCCACTGGAAGATTGCACTGTGTTTCAGTGGAAGAATGTCATGGCAAGGCAATAATAGTTTGGCCCACATCAGAAGAGGGCCAGTGTGGTGTAATGGTTTGCCTTATGACTCTTGAGACTTGAGTTAAAATCTCTGTGCCATCTATTACTCCTCCTCCCCATCCAACCCAGGCTTTCAACTGCCTCCAGAGAGGCAGCTGAACGCCTGGGAGGGCAAAGGGAAGATGTCCTGCCCCCGAAGTTCTGTTTGTCCCCCTGGGAAGTCCAGGCCTCTATAACAGGCCTTTTAATTTGAGCACTTGGGCCCTGAAAGATTTGCCATCACTGATCTAGAAGAATGGATGAAAGGTACAAGAAACAAGATTCCGTCTAAACATTAGGAGGAACTTCCTGACAGTAACAGCTGTGTGGCTGTGGTACTCAAGTATATTGAATGGTGCCTTGAGGATGGAAAAGGAAGGTATATCGTCAAAATAAATAGTGCTGAACATAAACTAGAAGAACAACTGAACGTACATTTTCATAAAGCTTTACATGACATGAGTATAATCATTGCTGAATAAGAGTCTAGATAATATCTGCAGAGTGGACTGCACAAGAGAAGACTTGTGTAAGAGCAGCCAAGCTCATATACTGAAAGCCGCCCTGGGAAAAGGGGCAGCGTGCCCCATAAGGAGTAATGGTACATGCACCCGTGGTGCACATGTGCAGCCGCACCACCGCACTGCCACATGCATGAGTCCCATTCGTTTACATGGGGCTCAAGTATACATGGAATTCCTCTTACGTGGGGGGGGGGAGTCTGGAACGGAAAGGATGTACTGTACAAATTAGGCTTCATATTACACTTGGGCAAGGGTCTGAACACTAAAATTAGTACAACTGGCCCTCCATGTTCATGGATTCAACCATTCACAGCTTGAAAATATTCCAAAAATATATAAATTCCAAAAAGCAAACCTTGATTTTGCAATTTGATATGGGACACCATTTCCTTACATCATTGTATTTAATGGAGCTTGAGTATCCAAGGATTTTGGTATGTACAGTGTGTCCTGGAACTAAACCTACATGGAGACCAAAGGCCCACTTTTTTTGCAAAGATAAATGGATTGACAGACAGACAGACATGTTTCTCTTTGTCATTACAGTCTACCCGCAGAACAAAATAAGGAAGAGGCACAACTTAATGTTAAGCCCTTGATGGCAAATGCAGTCAAGAAGCTCCACTAAGAGCTGGAAAAGTACATTCTGATTTGAGAAATCCACCTTTGAAAACATCTGTGTGTAAAGTCATCCAGAAAGCAAGAAAAATCCAAAGCAAGGGCTCTTATTCCATTTGAAAGAGCAGGCTCAAATTGTGGCAAGAAAGTGAAGGCTTGTGGGGAAGAGAATAGACCCCTTAAAGTGTTTGATTTGTGTAAATCCATTTATGTGGTTTGGTTTGAATCACTGTACAGTATGCCATCAACATTAATTTGAAATATTAAAAGGGCATAAATGAGATTTAGAAAATTACTCAGGCTCAGTCAAATTACTCCTGGATTTGTGCCCAGAAAGCAGTGCTGGATGAGTGACAAGCAGAAACTAGCCTCTTAAAAGTGTTTGCTTGTGAAGCACCATGCAGCCAGAATACCAGAAAGCAGGGATCATGCATTCCCTCACTGAGGAGTTGCACATTGTCATGGCCACCCTGCTCTTTTCCTATCATACCTACTACTCTGATATATTTTTCATGGCCATAGCAGGAAGCTTTCAATTTTTAATCTTGTTTTCTACTTTTTGTATGTGTGTGTTCTGCTATATAGAAAGACACACTTGTCTTGCATAAGACACTGCACTCTGTGGTCTGTTTGCATTACAGATGAAATAGATGCTTCGTTTTTCTTTGGAAAGAGGAGTGGAGAAGAATTTTGATGGAGCAGAGATTCTTGATGAAAATATCCATTTCTCACCCCCTAAGTTTTTTACAAGATGAAGCACATTTTACCTTGGAAATTCACATGTTTGTGAGGCTTGTGATGCATTTCGGAGAAACCAAAACCAAGAAATCCATGGTTACATTGTAAAAATACAAATCTGAATTTGTATTTTTATATCTGTATAAAATCTTATACAAGGATGATATATTTGTAACTGAAAACACCCCACAGATATGTTTTTGCCACTGGGGAAAATCTGTAAAAAATGTGTACATTAGGGAAAAGTTACAAACAATATCAGCTTCCATCCATGTATACCACCACACACACACACACACACACACATACACACACAAAACAAACACACACACACACATATATAGTCAGCCTTCTGTATCTACACATCTGATATTCACTGGTTATCAACCACTGAGAGCCTGAAAATATCTCGAAAGGAGGAAGACGAGAAGGAGGAATCCAAAAAGCAAAGCTTGATTGTGTCATTTTATGTAATGGACACAATTTTACTATCCATCCATCCTTGGATTTTATTATCTATGCTGTTGTTGGGGGGGGGGGGGGCATTCCTGGAACCAAAACCCAGCAGATACCAAGGACCATGGGATTTCAAGAATGGCTAAAGAATCTAGAGATGTCTACATTTCAAGATTGTGGGAAATAGGAGATTCAAAGAGTTCCTTGCTCCTTTATCTGCCTACCATTCTGGCTTATTATGTGAAACTTTTAAAAATTGTTTACCTTGTCTTATCTTGTTTCATCATATGTTCCCTACCCTGAGATTTCAGCATTTAGTGTGGCATAAAATGCAGTGGTGTCCTGCCAGGGGTGTCACTGAGTGTGTGAGATGGAGCTTTCAGGGGGTGGGGCTTCTGGGGGCAGGGCCAAAAGTGTCCCCCACCTCACTGACCCACACTGCTTTACTCATGAGTAGGCAGCATGGGGCAGAGGGGAGCACTATCTCCAGAGAGAAAGCCCATGGCTGGAGGAGGAGGAGCAGTGCACCTTTCCCAGCTGCTCCGTCCTACCCTTTTTCCTAGAGACGCAGCCCTGGACAGAGGAGGAGGAACACAGGTGTACCCTTCTTGGCTCCTCTGTCCTAAGATTCCATTCTAGGGGGAAAGCCCAGAGTAGAGAACTAAAGTGTGTCCTTGCAGACTACTCCATCCTGGGCTTCTTCACTGGGGAGGAAGCCCCAGATGGAGCAACTGGAAAGGGTGCAGGTACACTCCTCCTCCTCCTCCTTCCCAGGCATCCCAGAGCAGCCAGGAAGGGGCAGGAGGGTCCAACCAAGTGTCACCTCGTGCCATGCCCAGACTGGCTGAGGACTCAGGAGAGGACTCTGACTCTGATCCTGACTGAAATTCTGCCCTCACAATAACAAGAGGATGATCAGGAGCCCAGCATCCAAGCAGCAAAGCTCCCTGGCAATGTTGGCATGGAGCAGAAAGAGATGGAAGTTAACTTACCCATGCCTTCTTACAACCAGGGGAGATCTGAAAGGGTGAGGCTGTGGCACTTTCAGAGGCTTTGTATGAAATGCTGAATAATTAAGGAACAGCTGCAACAGTGATGCCTGAAGAAAAAAGCCTGGGAGGAATACCAGAACCTTTGGCAGAGGTTAACTGATTCCTCTAGTGAAAGCACCTTGTTTGTGAACTCTCTTCTTGACTCAGAACTGTGGATCTTGGACTGACCATTCCATTTTGCTGGAACCCTCAACCCTTTTTAGACTTCTTGACTACACTGACAGTTTGACCTTTTGGCTTGAACACGGACTAATTACAGACCTTGCTTTTGGGATTCTACCTTTTACTTTGTACATCTGCAGTTCAAGACTTGCTTATTTAATACACACATTGTGTTGTGCTATTTTGTTTTGCTTGACTCTACCTTATTTTTTGTTTTGTTATCAACTGCTGGCTGGTTTACCAGACACCCTGTTGTTACCCAGTGCGGTTTGCATCTACCTCAGCCCCTAATGATACCACTGAAATAACTATTAAATTTAAGAACACCCCCGCCCCCCAAACACACACACATATCTGATCTGGAATAGAAATTGAGTCCTATAAGTTATATCACATGCAGAGAGAAAACCAGAGGAGCAAAGCAGTGGAATAAAGGCACAGAGAAAAACTACAACTGCATACATAAGCAAATGGAGGTTTTTTTTTCTTCCCTTAGATGTAGGTAAAATGATGAGGAAGAGCTTTGCCAGTTTAATAACAGTCCACCTGATATTATAAGGTATTCATTTTAAAAATGAGAACAGACACCCCTGAACCTTTAAAATAGAGCATGATTGACCAAGAACTGCTCATGAACAAACTGCACATTGAAATGCTAAAGCATAGTTGCTCCAACATGGGCTGGCTTCATCCAGTAATCTGTGCACAGACCTATAGTGACATATCAAGACACTGGATGAGCAGGGCATGATTGATAATTCTGACATTAAGACTTTAAGCAAATAAACAATTTCATTTGTTTTTCCATTGCCTTTGATAATCATGGCTATATTGACCCAATTTACTAGTCTAAAATCCCATGTAATTACAGCATTGTCTCTGCTGAGCGTGCTTTCAAATTAATTGCAGTCAATGTGGTGGCAAATTAATTGTGGGAAATCATTAGCGATAAATCGCAAGGTGCACAAACTCTTTGAAGCATTGTTCTTTCCCTCTTTTGCTGAGCTTTGGTGACCATCAGACACAGGCAATTAATAGCAACACCTGAAGTCTTAATTGGACTCTAATTGTGCCACTACTTGACCAAAGAAATTATACCTCTTAGGAGATATCATTTACACAATTTTGCAGTGATATCCTTCCTAAAGCAATAGGTCTGAAAAGCTGTGCTGTCCTGGGTTTTAGTGGTTGTCATTTTGACATATTATTTTGAGCTTTTCTTTGGAGAGGAGTAGTTGACTGAATGTGAGAAAAGTGGAACTTTGACAAGCTGTCAGAAGCCCTTGCAGTGCAAACTTACCTGCCAGCAAACTTGTTTCAGGTTCCCTTCAAAGAAGCTTCCCAGCACATAACCTTCTATGACTAATCCAAGAAACTTGAAAACCAGAAGATGCCAATTCTGACAAAGGCAAAATTAAACCACTTACACTTCCAATTGTTTTAGATCAATCCTAAGAAGGAGAGATATTTCCAACTGAGCAAAAGGCAAGGTTATGTTCGAGGGTGGTTGCTTTGAATCTACCCTCCGGTCAGCATTACCAGCCTGTGCTAACGCAAAATTCCTATGTGTTTTGTTTCTTACTGCATTTTTGTATTATTTATATTTTTCACATAATGTAAACCCCAACAAAAATTACTGACTGAATAATAGTTAATTATATAAAATGGTACACTTATTTACAAATACTCCCCCTCCCCCATTACATTAAATTAACTAAAATTCTTGTTTGGTTCATCCATATTATATGAATAAGTTATTTTTGTTTCTTCTACATTGTGTTATATTTATGCTATGATCCTGCTCTTTATTATAGATTTCATTGCTTTTCAATATTACAATTAAGTGGTGTTTCTCTTTATATAATTCTTGATTCTACACCTCATAGCATTCTAATCCTTCTTCCAGTTTAGCATTAAGTAAGCATATATCATTATTCTCTAGCTACACTTTAATGTGTATATGATATCATACATTTCAGGTTTAATACCCAATTTTATCTACTCTTTTTGCATTTTTAAAGCATATTGTGTGGTTTCTCTCTCAAATTCCCATTGTATAGATTCTTCTAAAATAACTAAAAATAGACACAAAGTAGTCAAAGAAAAAGCATAGGAAGAAAAGTAAATTAATGTGAAAGAAAGGGTTAATAACAATCTGAAGGCTTCAAGGTGTTTTGTTATAATAATATTTGACCTTCTATACCTATTTAATCTGCTTGAAGAAACAGTTTAGGCTACTGTATTTATTCCAAGTTCCAATGCTTCTTACCCCTGTTTCAGCATAACTATGATCTTTTCATAGACCATTTAATGTTATCAATGACCCAGAGAGAAGATTATATTTAGTATTTAGTAACAGCTTCCTTAAGCAGATAAATTAAAAGTGCAATCCTATGCATGCTTACCTAGAAACAATAGGATTTATTTATATACCGCTCAATCACTGGGAATCCAAGTGGTTTACAACAGAGGGGATAATAGATGGTTCCCTGCCCTCAGGCTTACAATCTAAAAGACACGACACAAAAGGAGAAGGGAATGGTGAGGGGTGGGGGGAATCAGGCCCAGCATTCTTCTCTCCCTCTGAGGCCTGGACCAAGGCAGATGGACTGGAGGCTCTTCTTCTTCCAGGCAGGCCTGGTGGAGCTAGCCTGCCTCTCCCTCCCTCAAGATGGTGGATGAAGGGAGGGCTCTTCTTCTTCCAGGCAGGCCTGGTGGAGCTAGCCTGCCTCTCTCTCCCTCAAGATGGTGGATGAAGGGAGGGCTTGTCTTTTTTTAATAATAATTTATACTTTTATAATAATTTAATAATACATACTTCTAAATAAATATGGAGGGTGTCACCCCGTAGAATTAAACTGGAAAAAACATTATCTTACATACTGTTTGCATATTAGCATGCAGGTGAAACTTTTCATGTGAAACCATATCAGTATTGTATTATAAAATGTGTATAGTCCTTTAAGCTTGGTTTCTACAGTTATTATGTTTCATTCAAACAAATTGACATCCCTTCTGAACAATTTCATTTTTATAAGCAGAAAAGGACATCCTGGTATGAATGTATGATAGTGACAATTAAGAGTAACCAGACAATCTATTTGTCTCCCTCTTAAATAGTCAAAAGCCATTTTGAGGGAACAAGCAATATATTTTTCCATTCTGAAGCACATTCCAGTATGGGTCTATATAGTATATATTTTATGTTGATTTTGTAATGTGTGTGTGTGTGCACGTGCACATTTTGTATTGCTACACATTATTTTACTGGTAATTTTTGACTGTACACATTTTATAAACATTTTATTGTTGCATAATTCACATTGAAGAGGCAAGAATGTGTGGATTTTTGAATGCAAATTGTGTTTGCTTCCATGTCACCTATGGGAGATAAGGGGCACCAGCTGAGTAACCTTGTATGAACTTGAGGACTAGCATACTCTCATACCTATCTTTATCCTTAAATAATCAGTAGTAGGCCTTATTAAAATCTGCACAACTTTCTTATATATAAAAATACATACAAACTGTGGTGAATATAGAAAAAACACAAGGAATATTGAATGGAGTTTTGGGTGACTGCATCAATGAAATAAGATGAGAGGCTCACAAGAAAAACCCCTCCAGAGCAGTGGTTCTCAAACTTCCTAATGCCGCAAACCTTTAATACAGTTCATGTTGTGGTGACATCAAAACATAAAATGATTATGTGTTATGTATAAACATGTGTTTTCTGATGGTCTTAGGTGATCCCTATGAAAGGGTCATTCAACCCCCAAAGGGGTCGCGACCCACAGGTTGAGAACTGCTGCTCTAGGGTCAGGTCACCCAAAGACGTTTGGCTACTTGAAGATACAAAGTGCTTCTCTCTTCTAGGCCAACACTTACAATACTATTCAGAGACCAATTCCTACTTCCATTTTCTTCTTCAAGATGTTGCTTGAAGCATGTTAATTTATACTATTTCCTGATAGAGTCAACCATAGTTTCCAAAGTAAACACAAGGTTGGATCCAAATGTATTCATAGCAAGAAAAGACAGGCTGAAATCAATGGATCTGCATTACTACTTAGTAATTACTAATGCAGGTTCCTCATTATAGTCAAAGAGTAATTAGTAATGTAGGTTCCATTGATTTAAACATATCTTCTTTAAGTATGAATAAATCTGGATCCAGACCTTTGTCATTTCTTCTTTTTATTTGGAGAGAGGATTGCCATGAGAATTAGGCAAGAAAAGGTCCATGTTCTCTGTTCATAGTGCCATTTAACCGTGGATTATTTCCCTTTTGCTGAAGATCTTTCCTTCCATTTTATGGAATTTCAGAATGCTT
Organism: Sceloporus undulatus; assembly: GCF_019175285.1. Taxonomy (NCBI): domain Eukaryota; kingdom Metazoa; phylum Chordata; class Lepidosauria; order Squamata; family Phrynosomatidae; genus Sceloporus; species Sceloporus undulatus. The sequence goes on along the minus strand of NC_056523.1, from coordinate 118,422,345 downwards.
TGAAGTGATATCAAACAGTGTTTACCTTGCAAGTATGGAAAGCACCCTGACAAATTATAGTGAAATAACTTTAAACTCCCTCAAAATTCCTTTCACCACTTGTTATTTTTTTAACAAAAGGATTTTTTTCCTTTGAACTTCAAAACTTTAAAAACATTTGTAGCAATTGTGCCACTTCCTAAAGACTGAGAAATATGTTGTGATAATTCAGCAATTGGTACAATAAGTCTACTGGATATGGTAGAACTAGCAATTGGATTTAGTTGGGCCTTCCCCTCCAATTGTCTTGATTTGTCATGGGCAGCCCTAATTAATCCTTTGTTATACCACTTTTCAGCTGCTTTTAAAATGTCCTGGTTTCTCTGTTCTTCACTCACTTTTCATCTTTGTCCTTAGCTTACTTCAGTTGCTGCAGAAGGTATTTGTGCTCAATTAGGGGGAGGAGAGGAACATTTTTGTCCTTTCTTATACACTGGCAAAAGCAAACTTCTGCAACCTCTCCTATCATGTTTGCTGTTTTTCTTTACTAACTTTTGCCTTCTTGACTGTACTTTGATGCTTCTTGAACCTATGTATCCTGGCTTTCATCGTTGAAATGCTGGAAGGAATGTTGGAATTAGCAGTGTTGGCATTTAAGTCTCTCAGTAGATAAACTATGGCTAACTCAGTTTAAAGCACCAGTGTTTCTATAAAAGTATTTCAACATTTTATAAAGAGTGAAAGAATTTGGTAAACCAGGAATGGAGTAGCCAAAGTAAGTTGCTCCATGCAGTCCTCAAGGCCATTTTGAGGCTCAAGAGGGAGCTATAGCATTCACCAAAATGGGGGGGGGGGGCAGATTTCTTCCTTTTTTAAAAGTGGAGTTCTGTTTTTGTTTTGCTTTGTTTTCAAAGACTTTACAGGGTGCACTGCTGTAGTTGTTGTGTACCTTGAAATAATTCCTGATTTGTGGCACCCCTAAACTGAACCTATTACATATTTGTTTAGAGGGGTGATTGCCTTTACCTTCCTCTGAGACTGAGAGGGTGTGATTTGCCCAAGGCCACCCAGTGGGTTTCTATGGATGAGCAATGATTTGAATCCTGTTCTCCAGAGCTGTAGTGCAATGTCAAACCACTGTACCACTCTGGCTCTCTTTAGGGCATGTGAAAGACAATTTCACAGCATTTTCTCTACCATACCCCACATCCCTGGGCTATTTTAGATCCAGAAGAAGTCTTAATCAGATTTTTAAAGCCAGATGTCAACTAGAGGTCAGTGTACTTCATGACTTAAGTAAGTATTCCCCTTTTCCTAAAATGGTCTGGGACAGTACAAAACATTGTGAAATTATTCCTTTGGCCCTTAAAGTCAGAGGAACATCTTCAAGGCTTCTTCTTTTTCTTTTTTCCTTTCCCAAATAAAAATAATAAGGAGAGAGGTCTGGAAACTCAGCAGGCATGAATTCTCCCATGGTCATCTGTGTCCACCACCATACTCTAACCCATCCCTGAAATATATGGCCAAGGCTTTCCAGCCTCTTTTTCTTTGGCAAAAATTATACATATACTTAAAAAGTATAGTTAGAACAACCCATCAAGCTAAACAGCTACTTTGTGAAGGGCAATATTATTTATTGTGAAGCATCTGTCTTTTCTAATTAAGCATGGGTCTTTTAACACCATAACATTTACTTAAACAAAATACATAGTGTTGCACTCTGCCCTAGACCTTGTGTTAATGCCTTTAATAATTTGTGTGCATTTTTTTTTACTAATTGCAACATACAACTAAAGGACAGATAAGTAAGTAATTATTACCTAGCCCAATGACCCACTTATAAATCTGCCTATGATTTGCAGCTAGTACTGTAGATTTTCCTTTGGATGAGAAAAAATAAAGAAAGAAAGATGCAGCTGATACTCCCCTTCAGGATGATCTTAGGCCAGTAGCTTTATAAAACTTTCCAGTCCCTACCCTTCTGCAGAAGTAACCGATACTATTCCCTAGTCTTTCATGCAGTGGATGTTAGTCCATTAAGGCAAATGGAGCACCACCCCCTGGGTCAGTCTACTTCCAAGCACAGCCACCCTTGCCAGTATCAGTTTATAGTTTATGTTCTTTCTGCCAATAAAGAACAAAGGGTATGGTGGATCAACAGAAGAGAGGAAGGGAAGACTGGCAGGATCATTTACTGGAGTCTTATGGACCCAGAAGAGACTCAGAGAAGTATAGCATGGGCCTCTAATAATAGCCAGTAAAATAGTGTGTGCTCATCCTTAGGCTGGGTAGTTTGCTAGGCTGCTGTTATTTTAATCCCAGCTTTCACTCTGAAGAATTCTTCTGCTGCAGCAACACACTAGGGAGGAGATGGAGGGTGTGTGTGTGAAGGAAAGACATGTACATTGTTTTAAGATACAGAGGAGTTCAGAGTTGGAGACAGTCATAGCTCTATTTTATTTTATTTTATTTTATTTTATTGTTATTATTGATTTAGGGGGGAAAAGCTTTTAATACTTCAGGGATGATGTGTTGTTATTCATTTACATCCCACCTTTTCCCCAATCTGAGATTCAAGGTCACTTACAAATCAAAGTAAAGAGAACATACTTCTTAAAAGTATAACAGATCGATGTTTAAACACAATCAAATTATCAATAACACTAACATAAATGAATCCATGCAATTAAAATGTTAAAAAGTAGTTTAGAAATGATACAATTAAAATAGCACAGCCATTCTGAAAACCCTTCCTTTCAAAAACTATTGGTCTCCAAAGCTTGTCAGAATAATAATTAAAACCACACTTTGACTGCTAAAAGGAGGACAGTAAGAAGGGTGTCATTGTTAGTCTCCATAGGAAGGGAATTTTAGAGCAGGGGTAGGCAACCTGCGGCCCGGGGGCCGGATGCGGCCCGGCGAGGCCTTGGGACCGGCCCCAGCCCAGTCCTGCCGCCGACTGCCACCGGGGCCTTTGGCATCTCACGCGAGGGGCATGGTGGGGCAATTGTCTATAGAAGAAACATGCATTTATCTTAACATTTTTTTAAAAAATCAGCAAATTTTTTCACGTGTCCTCCATTTTTTTAATTAAAAAGTGCCCTCCATTTGAAAATTTTGTCCTACATTTGTCCCGGTTTATTTATTTCTTTAATTTTTTAAAAAATATTTGATTATTTATTTTTTGGCTTCGGCCCCCCCAGTTGTCTGAGGAACAGCAACCCGGCCCCCGGCTCAAAAAGGTTGCCTACCCCTGTTTTAGAGCCTGGAGGAAGCCACTGAGAAGACAGTGTCACCCCTTATGACATTTAGGGAGTTTGGTTTACTTTTGTTTGTTTTGTTTTTATGAGATTATCAGTATGTTCATACGTGTACATATTACATTTGCAACAAAGCTGAGAGATGGTATTTTATGTCTAAAAAGAAAAAAAAAACATCAGATGTGGGGGAAAATCATGCCATTTGTCCTGTGGGGACCAAAGCGGGGGGGGGGGGGGGGGGGGCTCCTCAACCATTCTTACCTATAGAATGGATCTCCTCAGGGAAGCCAACCAGGTCTCACCATTATCACCTTTTTTGCTTGCCCGGTGTGATTTGGAGGGGGCAATTTATCAATAGTTCACAAAAAAAAATGTATAAGCCAACCAAAAATCACTATGTGGTTCTTCTCAATTGCAAAATTCTGGTGGTGAACGTTTGGTTCAGAATGTGAAGGGGTGGAATTTTGATGTCTTGAAAATTAGAAGTGGTTTAAAAAAATTATCACACAGGGTCTTACTGTGAGTCACTCACCAAGGAAACATTGGGGAAGCACATGTGTATGAATGCCAGGCATGCTTCCCCAACATCATAGAATTGTGGGCATCCTTTAGCACGGTGATGGTGAACCTTTTCGAGGCCGAGTGTCCAAACTACAACCCCAAACCCACTTATTTATTGCAAAGTGCCATGTCCCTCTGGCTTTCTAGTAAGAAACTCTGGCAAACTCTGTGCTGGGATGATGGCACATGTGCCCACAGAGAGGGCTCTGAGTGCCACCTCTGGCA
>NC_056523.1:118383837-118418220 GCF_019175285.1 Sceloporus undulatus | reverse complement strand
TGGTGAACGTTTGGTTCAGAATGTGAAGGGGTGGAATTTTGATGTCTTGAAAATTAGAAGTGGTTTAAAAAAATTATCACACAGGGTCTTACTGTGAGTCACTCACCAAGGAAACATTGGGGAAGCACGTGTGTATGAATGCCAGGCACGCTTCCCCAACATCATAGAATTGTGGGCATCCTTTAGCACGGTGATGGTGAACCTTTTCGAGGCCGAGTGTCCAAACTACAACCCCAAACCCACTTATTTATTGCAAAGTGCCATGTCCCTCTGGCTTTCTAGTAAGAAACTCTGGCAAACTCTGTGCTGGGATGATGGCACATGTGCCCACAGAGAGGGCTCTGAGTGCCACCTCTGGCACGCATGCCATAGGTTCACCATCACTGCTTTAGCATCCTGGAATCATTCAGGAATAATGATTTTCCTATTAACGCAAAATTTCTGTTAATAAGAAAGTCACGGTCCCTGAATGATTCCAGTATACTCTTGGTTCTTGGCCAGGAAGAAAAATAATTCTGATTTCCATAACAACCAGAAAACACACGCACATGCACACACACACACACATATGCACAGAGGTGTATGTTAGATTTAACCTGCACATATTACTAAATAGCATTCATCCATTAATAAATATAAGGTGGGTCCATGGGAGAGCTTGTTAACAACTCAAGAGGCTAACGATACAAAATTCAGGACATACTATGTAGACCTTTAGAATAAGAAGTATAGGTAAATGTGAATTGTAATAATGGTTTAATTATGAAGAGGTGGCATTAGTGCATGCTGTTCATAGGCTTTTATTAAAAAGCATTCCCTAGATGCATTTCTGCATATATATATATATATATATATACATATATATATATATATATTCCCTTTTGCAGCAGATATTTTCAATTACAGCATTTGGATTCCATTTTCTTTATATCCCTTTTGTGATCATTTGTTTTGATTGGACAATTCTATAGAAAGCTAAGTGAAGAGATGGGGTCAAGGTTAACACGATAATACATTTTAAAAAATAGAAGTACTGACAGCAATGTTTGCCTATTGCATCTGGTTCAGTTGCTTTCATTATTGCTTGTGCCGTGTGTGTGTGTGTGTGTGTTGAACTTTCTTTTCATTTTCTGGAAACATTTTTAAGCATAAGCCAGAATACCCTAACATCCCATTTGTGTATTATGTCCTCAGCTTCTGCAGATATATGTGACTTATTTTAGTTCCATTGTTTACAAAGAGGGCAGTAAAATAATTGTATACAGGATGTATGCTCAGGCCTGATGAGAGTTGCTCAGATGTAGAAACTAAATACTTCTTATATGTATCTGAGTAGGAGCTCTTTGAAATAACTCACAGAATGTGTTCCATGACCAAAGAGAGGAAAGAGAGCACTTGAAAGTGTGCCAGTATATATTTGGCTCAACAACTCAAGAATTATAAGTGTGAAACATATTTTTATCATGTTTAGGGCTCTCCCGCTCCCTCTTACAATACAATGCTCACACAAATGTTACCTTGGAATGTTTTGTGGATCTTTTCTTGCTATTTTCTAAACTGTTTTAGTTTGCATTTTCCTCTAAGACTTGCATAAACAATCATGAGCTTAGTGCCTTACACAATTTCCAGGACAAAGATGATGCCAGTCCCACCTTCTGCTGAGGGCCTATCCAAATTTTTCCAAATCTCAAGATATCTCATTACAGAAAGGCCATTTATTACTGGCTGGGACTTTCTGTGACTCCTTTGACAGAATAGGCAAAGTGGTGAGGAAGCACAACCTGCAAACAAACCGATGAAGAAAATCCAGCAAATGCTTCGCTCAGCCAAGGACCAGAGAGACCCTCTCATAGCTGCAGGAGTTTAGCGCATACCATGCAGCTGCGGACAAGTCTACATAGGGACCACCAAATGCAGTGTGCAAACAAGAATCAAGGAACACGCGAGACACTGCAGACTGGGACAGCCAGAAAAATCAGCAGTAGCAGAACATGCCACAAACCATCCTGGGCATAAAATACTGTTTGAAAACACTGAAATTCTGGACCATGCCAACCACTACCATGTCAGGATGCACAGGGAAGCCATTGAAATCCACAAACACCTGGACAATTTCAACAGGAAAGAGGAATCCCTTAAAGGTTCGGCTACCAGTCCTGAAAGATAGCAAGATAAAGACAAATGCAAATGAGAAATCTCCCAGGGTCAGGGGTTTCCCAGCAGGCAATGAGCACTAATCAAGCAGACATTAGTCCTCTTGTGCGGACCCTCACACCCTGAGGACTGCCATTAGCAACCAAAAATACACATGCAAATCACTCCTTCCTTTCCAGATCACACAATATATATAGCCAAGTCCTTTCTAGGCAAACATTCTCTGAAGATGCCAGCCACAGATGTTGGTGAAACGTCAGGAAGAAATTCTGCTAGAACATGGCCACATAGCCCCAAAAAACCCACAAAAAACTATGGATACCAGTCATGAAAGCCTTCGACTTCATATTATAATCCCTTTGCTACAACAGCTTCACTGGCTGCTGGACAAACCAGAGACAAGTTCAATGTGCCAGTGATAACCTATAAAAGGGATGTAGAGAAGATATAAAATCTCAGGTGTTGAAAAATATTATTTTATTCATGCACTTAACCCACATGTTTTGGCCTAGTAATATTTGAAGACTTTCTTCAGGGACTGATAAAAGATAAGGGAAAGAAAAGGGACAACACATAGACAGCAGAAATTATCACAGGCAATAAGTTAATGTTTGGTATCAGTATTTTGTATTGTACCATGTGGTTGGACGGGTGGTGTGACACTGCCTTGCAGGCAGAGTTGGGATGTGTGGCTTGGGGGTGTGGTGTCCGCACACCACACCCCCAAGCTGCCAGGAAGCCAGCTCTTTTTGCTGGACTGTACTGGCAGTATGATTGTGGTAATAGTGCCATAATCATGACTACATAGAGTTAGTGAATTCTGAGCAGTTACACATCTGTAACTAGGTTGTTAATCCGTAACTATAATACTGAATGCCTGTAATTGTCTTTTAATACATTTTAAGTGGTTTTAACTCTTCAGACTGTTTAATTGTTAATACTGTACTGTATATATCTTTGTTACTCTGTGCCTTCAAGTAGTTTAGAACTTATGGCAACCCTAAGATGAACCTATTATGGGGTTTTCTGTGGCTGAGAGTGTGTAACTCACCAAACATCACCCAGTAGGTTTCCATGGTTGAGTAGGGAACTGAATCCTGGTCTCTAGAGACCTAGTCAAATGCTCAAACCATGACAGCATGCTGGCTCTCACCCAATCTAAATTGCTTAACTATATATTTACTGGTTATATATGGTTTTAGTAATTCGTAAGCCACTTGGCATTTCACTGTTGGGGAGAAGACAGAATATAATTGAATTGAATGGTAATGTGAATGTGGCCCATAGGCTCCATAAATTTTTACATTTTGCTTCACAATGCCCCCAAACATGCCCCCTATGCATATGGGTGGTACTTTTTTGTTATATTTTTGGTACCTTTTGTGCAGTGTTAGGAACATTTTGGAGGAAAATAAATAAAAAGGGTCCTTTGGGGCCATTTTAGGCCCATAGCAGATCTTTTATTTCAACAGAAAATGATGTAGAAATTTTCACCATTTCCTTATGAAAAAGATGATTTTCTTGGGCCTGTGTGTAGCAGTCAAGAAAAATGTACTGGAATCAGCACAATTCTTGAGGCTTTCCAATTATGTGGCACTTTCCCGTCAGCAAAGCTTCATTTAGTAACACTACTAAATGGGGATTAAGACAGTCTTTAAGGAGTTAAGGAGTGCCGATTTCTAAAACTCATGAATTGTCACCCTTTGCACAATCTTTTTGACTGTTTGCATTAATTACCGTATATACTCTACTATAAGTCGAGAAATTTTTGCCCCAAAATAGCCTCCAAAATCCTGGGTAGATGTATGCATGGGGCAATAGGTCCTTTGACCAAGCATTTCTTCAGTGGAGCTGTCTCCGCAAGGGGTAGCCCAGTTGGGGAGAGCCTGGGAAGGGCAAGCAATTGCCCCACAGCCTCTCCCTGCCTGGGCTTCCTCCATGGGGAAAGCCCAGTTGGGGAACAGGCTTCCAAGGGCAAGCACTTGTCCTGGAGTCTCTCTCTCTGGCTGGGCTTCCTCCGCAGGGAAAGCCCAGTTAGGGACTGTACGTATTCAACTTGGAGACTCTCACCAGTTGGACTGCCCCCTTAAGTCCAACCTTGATGTATCCACGGGTCATAAAAAAATCCACATTTTTGGCCCCAAAAGTTGACCTCAGCTTATAGATGAATATATAAGAGGTGGACTTATAGACGAGTATATACAGTAATCAAGATACCAAATTGCTCTCTTCTATTTTAGCTGCAAGATTGAATGGTTTTATGACTGACTATATCCACCCAAACCAAATAAGGTTTATGCTTGGGCATAGACTGTCAGATGCTGTCAGGAAAACATTAGACATCATACATTGTGCTTCAAGGGAAAATACACAGCTGGAACTTGTCTCGCTTGACATCCTTAATGCCTTTGGTATTGTTGAATGGCCCTATCTTTTTGCCTTGCTTATACTGATTTTATTTATATCCCGCCCAATCACGAAGAATGCGGGTGGGTTACAGCAATAAAAAGTACAATATACTTCAATACAAATCAAAGAAATTGAAAAGAAAAAAATACATTGCAATTCAAATAAAACTCATAATTAATCCCTTTCCGCGCCCCCAACACAAGTCCAACCTAGCTGCCATATTCTGCACTCTCTGAAGCTTCCGAGTTTGGTACAAGGGTTGCCCCATGTAGAGTGCATTGCAGAAATCCAATCGACAGGTTACCACAGCATGTACCACTGTTTCAAGGTCCCCCCAGTCTAGGTAGGGTCGTAGCTAGCATATCAGCCGAAGCTGGTAACAGGTGCTTCTGACCGCCACATCCACTTGAGAAGTCAACTGGAGCAATGAGTCCAAAAGCACCCCCAAACTGCGAAATGAGTTCTTCAGGGGGAGCGTGACCCCATTCAGGACAGGTGGACAAATTTCACCACCCAGACCGGGAGAGCCTATCACTAGTACTTCCATTTTCTCTGGATTCAGGCTGAGTTTGTTTTCCCTCATCCAGCCCATTACCAACTCCAAGCAGGCGTTTAGAGGAGAGATGCCATCCCTAGTCACTGCATCAGTCGGAGACACAGAGAAGCATATTTGGGTGTCATCAGCATACTAATAACACTGCGCCCCATGTCTCCGGATGATCTCTCCCAGCGGTTTCATGTAAATGTTGAATAGCATGGGGGACAGAATGGCTCCTTGAGGGACACCAGATGTAAGTTCCCTCTTATCGGAGCAAGAGTCCCCCAGCTGCACCATCTGGAATCTACCCGAGAGGTAGGAACGGAACCACTGGAGTGCAGTGCCTCTGATACCTAATTCCCCCAGGCATTCCAGAAGGATACCATGGTCAGTGGTATCGAAAGCCGCTGACAGGGACATGCTTCCCCTGTCCATGCCCAGACGGAGATCACTGACCAAGGCGACCATGGCAGTCTCAACTCCATAGCCCGCCCAAAAGCCGGTTTGAAATGGGTCTAGAAAATCTGTTTCTTCCAAGATCCCTTGAAGCTGGAAAGCAACTGCTCTCTCGATCACCTTTCCCAAAAAAGGCAGCAGCGACACAGGCCGATAATTATTCTGAATCAGAGGGTCCAGGGAGGGCTTTTTTAGCAGAGGTTTTACTACTGCAGATTTTAAGCTAGATGGAAAATGCCCATCTCTGAAAGTAGAATTAATTATACGCCGTAACATAGAAGTTACCGCTGTTCCCCCCTGGGCCGCCAGCCATGAAGGACAGGGATCGAGAGAGCATGTTGTCTTCCTAACACTTCGGAGAATCTTGTCCACTTCCTTGGTATTCACAAACTCAAAGTGATTCAGTTTAATGGAGTCCACGGAAGTTCTGGAAGCCTCTCTTACAGGATCTGGAGAAATACTGGCGTCGAGATCAGCCCTCAGCCGAGAGATTTTATCTGCAAAGAAGTTGTTAAATTCATCACAGCAGGCTTTCGATGGTTCTAAAATAGGGTTCAGGGAGGGGGGGAGTTGTGTCAGCTCCCTCACTACCCTGAACAGCTGTGTCGGACGCGACTCCGCGGACGCAATACCTGCAGCATAAAATGAATGTTTTGCTGCACTTATTGCCACTCCGTAAGCCTTCAAAAGAGACTCAAGGATTGTCTTATCGGGTAAGTGCTGGTGTCTTCGCCAGTTACACTCTAGTCGTTGCATGGCCCGCTTCCTTTCCCTGAGATCTTCCATGTACCAGGGTTGTTTGTTGGAAGCAGGCTGGAAAGGATGCTTGGGAGCGATACTGTGTATAGCCCTGGAGAGATCTCTGTCCCAGATGTTAGTCAGGGCATCAACAGAGTCACCGTCAGTTCCAACCATACTGCCCTCTAGGGCTTTTTGGAACCTTTTGGGTTCTATCAGCCTTCGAGGGAGGACCATCCTAATAGGTCCTCCACCCCTGGGAGGGATTTGGGTAGAAGCCTTGAGCCGAGCCTCCACCAGGAAATGGTCTGTCCATGATAGGGGCAGAGATATTAGAGACCTCTGCCCACGGAGTATCCGTGTCCGTACTAAAGACGACATCAAGGGTATTACCAGTGCAGTGCGTGGGCCCTGAGACCAATTGGGACAGGCTCATGGCAGTCATGGTAGCCATGAACTCCCGAGCCGCACCTGTTGGACCTTGACTGGCCTTGAAAGGGATGTTGAGGTCCCCCAGTACTAGAAGCCTAGGGGACTCCAACACCAGTTCCGAGACCAGTTGTGTCAGCTCAGCTAGGGAGTCTGTTAGTAAACGGGGTGGACGGTAGACCAACAGAATCCCCAGTCTGTCCCTGGCCTTCAGGGTCAGGTAAATACACTCAATGAAGTCAGTTTTCCGGACATGGTTCCTGGTTAAGGAAAGGGTGTTCTTATGGACCAAGGCAACACCCCCATCCCCCACCCACCTAACCTGATCTGGTCCTTAACTGAGTACCCAGCTGGAAGGGCCTGTGCCCACACTGCTTCACTCTCAGGCCCAAGCCAAGTCTCAGTGATGCAAGCCAGGTTGCAGTTCTTATCTTGAATGAGATCGTGAATTATGTGGGTCTTATTCTTAACAGACCTGGCATTACACAGGAGCAGAGACAGGGTTTGTGGTACAGTTCTCTTTGGTTAGGGGAGTGGATGGAAGGAGAGATAGATATTACGCATTGATCTCGCCTTCCTTTCTGTTGTAGTTCCACTCTCCTACCGCCATATCTCCCCTTGCCCCACACTAATCCAATAGAAGCTCCAATTACATCTCGCAATTACCAACCACCTCCCCATGCAAATCACACCCCATGTCCATTATGTCTCCACCTAATGCCATCCAGGAGCAAAGGCAGAGGAAGACTAACAACAACATTCCCCTGCTACTATGCATTGTTGAAATGAATGCTGCTTTCCTTTGTTGGTAGCTCAGCACTGGAAGGAGGAATATCAGCGTCCGATGGATCTAGGGCTGTGGAGATAAGCGCTAGCATCTTCCTCGGGGCCAGCAGGCCGGCTTTTGAGGGGCTGCTCCCACCAGCACCTTCCCTTTCTAGATGCTGCGCGGGCGCAGCTGATGGTCCTCCATGCTCTCCTTGCCTCAAGCGCTGGCATCTTCCTCGGGGCCAGCAGGCCGGCTTTTGAGGGGCCGCTCCCACCGGCACCCTCCCCTTCCAGATGTTGCGCGGGTGCAGCTGATGGTTCTCCACGCTCTCCTCGCCTCAAGCGCTAATAAATACCGTATCTTCCGGCGTATAAGACGACTGGGTGTATAAGATGACCCCCAACTTTTCCAGTTAAAATATAGAATTTGCGATATACTCGCCATATAAGACTACCCCTCTTCTAATGCACACCAAATAAAAATTTAACAAAATCAGATTTGATTTCAACATGGTAATTTTAATTCAAAATCTTATTACATGCAGGTACTTAGTAGGAAAACTTGTTGTATACAAAGCCTGCTTGGATTGAACAGCTCTCCCTGCCTGCCCTGTCTCCAAGAATATCACACCTGTAGCGCAAACATGGCTCTTTTTTCCATACCTCGGGCATCCCGGACACCTGCAGCTTGCTCCCCTCTTCACTTACACCTTCCTGGTGAGGCGCCGACCATCAGGACCGCGTTAGGCCACTTCTTTCCACGAATCCTGGTGAGTGGACTTTCTTCTACCGTACTTGTACAGCGCCACCCTTGCTGCTTTCATACGGCCGCCACATATGGTGGGGCTCTCCCCACCATATGTGGCGACTGCAGATTCTCCAGTCTGGCTCAGAAGTTTCAGCACCTGCCCTATAAGACGACACCCGCCATATAAGACAACCCCTGACTTTTGAGAAGATTTTCCTGGGCTAAAAAGTAGTCTTATACGCCAGAAAATATAGTAATACAAAATACTGTACAAGGCATAATAACATATAATCAACTAACAATAATTGACTCTACCCTAGTGAGAAAGAATGTTAACAAGTACATAAAATACATAAACAATTTACATAAGCAAATACATAATAATACATAACCTATACAAACTAAAATTCCATCCCTCATCCCTTAGCTAAAATACAATAATTAAACATTAAACATTAAAAATAAAAAATAGAGGTGTTTTCCTCTTTCTCAGTCTGGATTCTAGGAGCATTGAGGCCTCAGCTTCTCGTGCCTCTTAAGTCTCTTCTGCTTGCAGGTTTTATAGCAGAGCAGAAAGGTGGGGCTAGTTTTAGGCGCTGGTCTCTAAGCCTTCTGGCCTCAGCTTCTCTTGCCTCCTCAGTCTCTTCTGCTTGTGGGTTTTAGCAGAAGGGTGGGAGCCTTCTCTTGCTTAGCGAATCTAACTTTGGGATGCCCTTTGTGAGCTTGCTTAGGAACCTTTAATGGGGCTCACAAGCAACAATATACATTAATAAGGAGGACTCGGCACCTGTCATCTTGCAAGGAGGCACTAAACAGGGCTGTTGCTTGTCCCCGCTTCTCTTTGCAATAGCACTGGAACCTCTCACAACATTGATTAGAGATAATAACAAGATAGAAGGGATAGAAATTAATAAGACCATGCATAAATTTGGGCTTTACGCAGACGATGTGCTGCTGTACATAAAAAGTTTACCTGACTCTTTCCAAGAGATTGATAAAGTACTGAAACGATCTTGCTGATTTTCTGGGTTCTGAATAAATTATCAAAAATCTAGGATACTTTGCCTCAATGCAAAACCTGAAATCCAGTGCTCTTTGCAAAGATTAACATACATATAAATCAAACCCTCAGGTCTAAAGTATCTAGAGGTCATCATCACAAGAGATATCTCTCAACTTATCACTCACAATTACAAACCAATTACTAAGTGGATTAAATTGAAATTGGCCTATTGGAGGTCGCTCCATTTTTCTCTTTTGGGCAACATTGCTTTAGTTAAATCTTTCATATTACCAAAATTATTGTTCCTTTTTCAAAAAGTTCCTCTGATACCAACGAAATGGTATTTTAAATGCTGGAAAAAGTTAATGGACTCCCTAGTTTTAAATGGGAAGCACCCACACTTCTCAAAAGCTGTCAAGTATTCTAAAAGCAGATATGGAAGGTTGTCACTTCTGAAACCTGATCTTTTATTTTGAAGCTTCTCAGCTGCATCGGTCATCCAGTTGATTAACAGAAATAGTTTGACTAATTGGGTAGACATTGAAGTCAACATTGCATCCCCTGTAACCTTCTGTGAGGTTTTTTTTTCCAGAATCTATATACAAATTCACGAAAATCTGCCATAACCCTTTTTAGTCTTGTTGAAGAAATGGAGGTACCTCTTGGCCCCTTCCCCCTTTATGGACTTTTCTTACTCATCCTCTTTTCTAGAGCCCAGAAAAACATGCACAGTTTTGAAGTTGGGAGATTTATGGCCTGTATACCTTTAGGGACCTGTTCCACGATGGAGCACATATGACAACCGAGCAACTTACCTGTGCTCTGGGCACTGGTCATCAGAAGTGGTATCAAATAATACAGATATGATTATTTTTAAAGAAACTGCTCCAGGCAGGAATATCCTTGCCCACTTTTATTTTTTTTAAAAGTGTGTTTCTCTGGGTATCTGTTCTAAAGGTCAAATAGCCCTCATATACAACTATCTGGTAGAAGAAACATTTGGGAAGTTGACTCTTCATAAGGCAGGGTGGAAAGCGGAATTTTCCCTTTCAATCGATTGTAGGATCTGGGAAAATATGTAGAGACACTTCCCATTTAAAACTAAGTCCATTACAGTTGAAGAGAATACTATTAAGTTGGTCTACCCTAGTCAAATTGGCTCATATGTCTACCAATGCCAATCCAAATTGTTGGAAGGGTTGTGATGACAGGAGAACCTTTGTACAAAAGTGGTTGGATTGTCCCTTAGTGCATGAATACTGGACAGAAATTTTGCAGTTAATCTCCAAGATCACTAAACAAAGCATACAATCATCACCACTCCTGCTCTCCTTTTAAAGCCCAGCAATACAAAGAACTTATTGATTTCCTTTTGGCCGTTGCCAGACTTGATGCAGCTAAGAACTGGAAAACTGGAATGTTGAACATTGCAGGATGGTGGACTAGACTTTGGGACCTGTGGTTAACAAAGAAAATTGCAGACAGTTACAACAGAATGAGAAGCTTACACATTGGATTTACTTTCCACACGATTTGGCACCCAGTTATTGAATACATCCAGCAGGACTTGGTTTTTAGACATCCCTCAATCATATCTAAATTTTATGGAAAGATGTCTTCCAGGATCTGTGAGTGTACCTTTTGTCTATAATTTCCAGGGTATTATTTTGGAATGTAGTTTAATTTCTGCTTTTTCAGTGAATAACCACATTTGAGAGTTTCTTATCTCTGACATTATTTTTATTCGTTGTTGTTTTTGTATAATAATAATAATAATTTGTTTTATTTATATACCACTATTCCAAAGATCATAGCGGTGAACAGCAAGTAAGCTAATTAGCAAGTAAGCTAATTTGCCCCCAACAGTCTGGGTACTCATTTTAGCGACCTCGGAAGGATGCAAGCCTGAGTCGAGCTTGGGCCCTTTTGCTGGTCTTGAACTTGCAACCTTGTGGTTTTGAGTGAATGGCTGCAGTACAGGCATTTAACCACTGCGCCACCAGGGCAGTGGTTAATATTGTTTGTTGTCATGTTTTGCTTGTAAATATTTGTTTTAAAAGTGTATTGAAATTGCCTTCACTCCCCCTGGGGTAATTGGAGAGCACATTTTTATTTTTATTTTCAGAGGTAGATTTTTGAAATAGATTGAATATCAGTAGGCATAAATATCACTTGTTAGGAAGGCCTCTGTCATGTTTGAATTAGGTCCAAAAGCAGTAGCCATCCAGGTCATTATCACAACCAATACCTTCCTCATGCCTTCTCTTCTCAAAAAGCTTGGTTTCCATAATTTGCAGCTCCTTTTATCATCCTGGAGAGGCCAAATCGGGACTGCGGCGTGCAGTTGCTGCAGCCACGATCTGGCTGAAACAGGGGCGGCTCCAAGCAGCCCCTATGGGGCTGTGTGAACAGCCCCCTACTCATGTCTATCAATCTCTTTCTTCTATAAAACCTTTTCAATCTTTACAAGTTCTTTCCTCCCCCTCTCTCATATTCTCCCCACCTCTCTTCCATACCATCCTTCAACTCTCACTTATACTTTCTCCTACCTCCCTTCACTTACTAATTCCCTACTACATTCATTCATTCTTCTGGGGATTGATGTGAATGTTATATTGACCTGTCTTAAATAAACTTATTTAACCTATTTCACAATTACATTTATACCTTTAACATTTATACGACATGTCCTTACTGTCTTACAGTATTGATTATTTACTATTATTTCTTTTTGAGACCCTTCATATTTTCTTGTAATGTTTGTTACATATTGTTACACAGGAACTGAGTTTCATCCCAATATTACTCATGAACACCAATTCAATGGGATGTACAAAATCTTTTTTATACAGGACTGTGTGGGATTGGCTGGGAACCACTTACTCAAGCAAAAAATAAATGAGATATAGCTACCAACTTGGTGACATTTGTGTGTGTCCATATCCTAATGCTATAATTTTGTAATTAACATAATTTCCAATGTTGTAATCTGATTTGACAACTTAATTTTACTTTTAACTTTCTGCATTTTAATGAAACTTTTCATTTCATATTGGTTTTATGTTATATGTAATCTTTCCATTTATATGTTTTAAGTTCTTGTATGCTTTGACAGGTCTATTGGTCACAAATAAAGATTGTCATTGTCAAGTAGGTTTCTTCAGGACAGTCTGCTTTTATATACTTTGGAATTTAAGCAGAGCCTCAGGGTGATGTTCAAAAAATGATCTGCATCAACATATCCACAAATATTCATAATATTATAAAAATGTAAATATGTAGATATAGATACAGAGCTTGTACTGGTTTGTCTATAGTTTTCTGTGCTGGCCTTTGCTCACAGGATATTAAATAACATAGTCTTCAGGCAGCAGGAATAAAAAATAATTGTCATTCTTTTTTTTTCACAACCACTGCTGTAATGGGAAGTTATCTGCTTATAATTACATCTTTAGTGAGAAGTAATTAAAATTCTTATCATTAGCTTTTCTTTTAATTAGTTTGTGTGTGTATGTGTGATAAAAATGCATTTTACAAAACTCATGGCTGACTTTATACTATAGGAAAAAATGGAAAGGCAAAGTAAAAAATTTGTTAAATGTAAATTAGGCCTCTGTTATGGTAAATCTGTGACACAATAATAAATAAAATATACAGCCAGTTTGGTACATCAGCACATGTGCAAGAAAATAATGACTTAATTCTGTTTTACAGTATAGTGTCTGTGTTTTTGTTTTTTCAATGTTTTTTTTCTGTGGAGACTGTCAGACAGACAGGCACTCAAATAAAATAATCTAAGTGCAAAACAGATGGCCCTGAAGCAGCAGCTTGACACCTCTGCTTTGATTGCTGGATTGGGACCTCAGCACCCACATGCCATAGCCCCATCCAACATTTTTCCAGTCCAAAAAGAAGTGGCAAAATGTTGCTCCTTTTTGGGATGGGAAAAAAGCTGTCCTTTCTGCCATGGTGGCAACTTTTCCCCATTTTTGTGACACATCATTTATAAATGGAGTGTGAGCAGCGGTACAGTGTGAGGTTGGCTTGGGGCAGCATTGGGGCATCTGGCATATGTACACCATGCCCCCATGCCATCCTGACACTGGCTCTTTATGCCTATCTGCTTTGCCCCTAAGACAGAATATGTAAACTATACATCCATTCTCCCCACAATAAATTAGATTATATTGATTACGAATAAATAAGGCAATAGAAAGCCACCCTGAATTGGTCCCTGCAATTTCTGCAGAAGATGTAAAGAAGTATTTCTTCACTCATACAATACACTATAGTCACTTCGAATAAAGGAACATGACTAATCCTGTAAATATCTAGTGCTGTAAAAAGCTTTAAAATATACCATTTATAAACTAAACATATACAATTTATATACTAAGTATATTGCCCTGGAAGTACCAGTGTCACATAGCAGTTTGAGTGTTGGGGCTACAAATCTGGAGATCAGGATTTGATGGACATTGAAATCCTTTGGGTGACCTTGGGCACCATAATTCAGAAACTACTAGAAGGCACACAACAACATTACCCTAATAATTGTGGCATGTGTCCAGTTGGTGCCCTTTGTTGTAGCAATACTCTTTGACACCACAATGGCTTGGTTCAGAAGTAAGAAGCTTTCTGGTGATTCCCCCCCCCCCCATCTTTTAGTCTCTTATAAAACTTCCTACATTGTCCTAAACATTTCTCCAATCCTCTGGATCTAGATGTGAGATGTTCAAGGAGAGAGAAACTTCCAGGGACTCTTCTAGAAACTTTCACAAGACTAAAGAATATTCTCTTGGCGATGTGACACCAACTGGCTACAGCTCTCGTTATGGCTTAATACATTTTCAGTGTCTTTCTGAGAGATTAAAATTCACAGTTTTATTCTGCTAACATTCTGCTTAGACTTTTAATGTCCAGGTAGAAAACTAAATTTCCTTTTTCTGTTTAGAAAAGCCAGCCTTATGCTTCCACTTCTCTTGGCTTATGACAGCCATTTAAAAACTTTCATTTTGGATTCTTTCACAAATCTAGTTCTGTTTCTTCCCTTCATTATTTCAAAATCAATCTGAGCCTTTTCTAGGCAGCAGCACACTTTTTTGATCACAACGTAGCTACATAGCTCTTCCCTTCTCTGCACTGGGTATTCTGGACTCATGATTAATTGTCATTATGTACCAATTTTGAGCCCCATCCTGACTAAAGCAGCCTCTATTCCCTCAACGTTCTGGACTTGTTTGCTGTTTCAAATGATATATCCTGGCCATCTGGTCAACATTTACCAATTAAGCTTCAACAGCATGGAAATCAAGCCTGGCCCAAAGCTGAGGCAGCTGAGGCCTTATACCTAAAAGGGCCAACTTATTCCACTAAATGTCTGTTGTGATTTTGGCCTTCCTTTATGCTTGGCTCTTCTACTATATTCTATTGTGTCAAAAGAACTCTAAAAAGTGACTATCCAAAGGAGGTTTTAAAAAACAGCTTGAATAATATAATGTGTTGTAGGAGGACTTAGTCTGGCATTTGATTTTACAACATGTTGTCCACTCTCTATATACTGAATGTAATAAGAATAAGGAGAAGAAAGAGGAAAGGGAGGAAAGGTGAACAGCAAATGTTTGCACACCAACACCATTTAAAATAAACCTGTGAAAATCACCTTAGTCAGGCTCTGTTGTTTTTCTATGGGAAGAGGGTAGGGATCAGAACAAAAAACTGACATGCATTAGCTTCCAGAGAATCAGAAGCAGATACTGAACATGAGAGACATTTTAAGGACGCTACAAAAGGTGTGTAGGAGGGATTTTTTCCCCTTGGATTGTGTTGCTAGTGTAGCAAGGACAAAGAATAATTGTCAGTTGAAAGAGTGGACCTTTGTACAATATGTCTATGCAACAGGAAAATGAAAAGTATTTAGTTTTAATCTTTTTTTTAAAAAAATGATTGCAAACACATTTATGTTATCGATGGTTTGTCTCCATATCAAGGGGTGAGTACCAAGCACTTCTATAATGCTGTACTCTCAATAGCCCACATACATTAATTCAAGAATTTGTCACGACTGATTTATAATCTTCTGTCCCCTGAAAATGGTTATCTAATATTACCTTGAACACTCCTCAGTAAATTGGAACTCATGACCAGAAAAAAATGGGATTTCAGAGAAACAAAAGAGACAGCATTTTGTTTTCTAGTTTATTATGTGAGCAGATATGGAAATGCTTTATACCAATCAAATTGTTCTTTAATATGTCTCACAGATCTATAAATCCTTCTCTTCCTTTCCTGTCTCCCTGTCTTGCTCAACTTGCTTGTTATCCTCTTGAACAATAACATTTTCTCTTTCTCCACACTGACATACTAATGCTAAATGGGTATGAGGAGAAGGAATTTGTAATGGAAATGCTAAACTGATATGAAATACAGTAGTTTTAAATGCAGCAATCTGATATATGAATCCTAGATCATATTTTCCCCTAAACACATGAATGAACTGCAACTTTTAATGTAAAATGTTTATTAGGATGGATACAACATCATAAAATTGTAACAAAGAGCAAAAAATACAGCCAGATTAGTTGATGTGTGTGGACTCCATGGAGTTTACAGGGACTATAGGCTATTGAAAAATGTCCCAAAAGATTGTAATAACATTTATCTCAGTCTGGACCAATTATTCTATAATTGTTCTTCTTGTTCAACTCAGTTGTTGTTGTTGTGTGCCTTCAAGTCATTTCCAAGTTACAGCAACACTAAGGCAAACTTATCAGGGGCTTTCTTGGCAAGTTTCTTTAGAAGGGATTTGCCACTGCCTTCCTCCGAGGCTGAGAGAGTTTGTCGCTAAAGGTCATCCAGGGGGTTTACCTGGCTGAACTGGGATTCAAACTCTGGCCTCCTAGTCCAATGTTCAAACTACTAAACCATGCTAGCTCCTTGTTCAACATATATTCAACACAAATATATATATAAAAAAAACCTGGATTATGCTAGATATTTTAAGCATATATTAAAAATAGTATTTCTGGACAAAAGTGAATACTGGGCACAACAGTAACTGCAGTATAATAGGCAAATAGGGGAGCAATGGGCAGGCAGGCAGGGTGTGTGTGTGTGTTTGTGTGTGTGTGTGTGTGTTTTAAAGTGCTTTTGAGGGAATCTCAGAAGGGAGCATTCATAACAAACAAACAAACATAATAAAAACAACAAAACCACAATTGCAAGAAAAAACAGAAGTATGCAAATACAATTGCAACGCAGTAAAGCATCAATAGTATCTGTGGTCCTATCTCAAATATCTTTGGGATAAATATCCCAAAGCTGTGCAATTAGCTTCCAATAGATATATAGCTGGCCTTATGTAGTTGGGTTTTCTTAAGAAGTTTCTAAAAACCATCTGTTCACTTCAAATTTGGAACTGTGATGCTCACTGTACATCAGAAAGATAGGGCATACTTTTTCCCGTCCAGATTACAAGTATAGGTACCAGACAAAGACTAATAATTTGTAAATGTGTCAGTCTTGCTTTCTTCCACCTCATTCTCTCTCTCTCTCTCTCTCTTGAATTTAAAGTTTTTAAAAATCTTTTCTTAAATTCATCTCAAAACTAAACTAACATTTTCAGCAATCTAGGCTAGCCCAATTCAATAGACCTATTTCTATCATGAAGAGGATTGTATTATACCTACTTGCCACAGACATATGAAGATAAAGAAAGAGAGAGGGGATGGATGCCCCACTTCAGCACAACTGTTGTTGAGAATAAAATAGTTCAAGATGTAATGTTCTCACACTTATTTATTTAAAATAAAGTTATTTTCTTTGAAATTGTCAACAACTTTATGATTTTGGAAAATTCTCATCAAAATAGGAACCATATGGAAGTCTCAGCATCCTTAGAAATACAATTTATGTACTTGATTACTTTCAAGTAAAATATTAATCTCCTGAAGGCCATGATGTGGGGATTTTGAATCCTAATAAGGCAAACAGGAACCTAAAGATGAAACTTTAGGGAGACTGATCAGAAGTCCCACCTTTGCATTACTGCAATCAAGAAAGAGTATACTTGGCATATAATAAAAACTCTGGAAGATAGTCCACTGTGCATTTCTATTCCAGAGTGTGATGCCCTCTTATCAGTGCATTTCAGATTTAGAAAAGGTAGGTTATCTCAGTGACAACAGCAAAAAAATAGTTATGGATACTATTAGACAAATGTTGGTTTACATATTTCCAAATACAGTGCGCCCGTGTTATACGAAGGCGCACTTTACGCGGCTTGAGCATATGCTCTCAAGCCACGGGGAGTGCGTGGGGTGCAAGGGGTGGCACATCCCATTCAAATGAATGGGGCATGCGCCTGTGGCACCCTGCACGCTCCCACGCCACCGCACCACCACGCACGAGCCCCATTCAAATGAATGGGGCTTGAGCATAGGCGGAATTCACCTTACGCGGGGGGGGGAGGGTCCAGAACGGATCCCCCGTGTAAGGCAAGGGCCCACTGTATTTATTGGAAAGACCTAACACACCACAGAATGCACATTTATTAGCTATTTTTGGGTTCCAAGCTTCCTCTTTTTAGGTATAATCTCATCAGTAGGTATGCTTTGTTCATGCTTTGTATGCATTAGACAATTAAAATACATGAATCAGAGGTGACCAGTGGTTGGTACAATTAATAAAAAGTAACAGGCTGCTCAACTTGGTATGATTCACAGAAAGTAGTACTTTGATGTGCAAACAAAATGAAAACATTATAAAGTATAATTTAGTTCTGGAGCTGTGATTTTTCTCCCCAACACAAGGCAATATCAGAATAGCAATGTCTATAACAGTTCCATTCTTCAGGACATACATAAGCAGAAGAACAGCAATTTGGAAGAAGGCATTTTTCAAGACAAAATATGCAGTGCAACCTTGTCCTAGGTTTGCAGATAATTTCAACAAGTCACTGAAAATGATTGTCTATTAGGGAGGTGAGACCTCTGGTATTTCCTAGTCAGTAGAAATCATTGTATATTAGAATAGAAAGACCTCTGGTATTTCCAGATGTCAAAGTCCCAATTTAAAAGAGACAGGAGATTTTGTGTAAAAACAAAAACAAATAGAGTCCACTACTTTGTTGTGGCCAGTATAATGGGGCTATGAAGAAGAAAAGAAGAAAAGATCAGGGGTCTTTTGGTGATTTTTCTCAAGCTTCTATTGAGTGTGGAATAATATAAAAAAAGAGGAAAGAATGGAGAATAGAAAAAATAAAATATGAAGCACACCAAGGACTGCTGGCTAAAACGATTGAAGAAAAATAGCAGAATAAGAACAGGACATTGCATTAAAGCGAAGTTTAATACAGCAGACTTTTCAACAGCAGTCATCCCTGTGCATTTTTTTCTAACAGTGTAAGCAAAACTCATCCAAATTACTCCTCTATAATCTTAGATTCTGACAAGTGTTCTGTATTCACATGATGTGGATATTTCAGTGAAAACTCTTCTTGTAAAGGAGGTTGATGATTCCCAGCCATATTATGAAGTACACAGAATTTCCTCCACACACACGATATACATGGGGATATGGTAGCCCATATGAGGTAGGAATGAAAAAGAAATATCCATAAACTATGTGTATTTTCTTAAATTTATCCAGTTTGTGGTTTGTGAGACTATCAACCAAAGCTCAGACATAACTTGGCTTGTTGTCATTGGAAGGAAAAGGGGAGGTACAGGGTCTTCAACTGTATGCAAGTAAATGTGGACGGTTAATGTTTATAGCTGAAAAATGTGCATAGCATTGTTTATTGGGGGGAATGTAATAAAAGTGTGTAAATCAGGAAAAGTGCATCCTAAAAGAATGTATGCTCAGGAACAACAAAAACAAATGCTACACCATCCACTGTGAAACTTGCATGAACAAATGTTACTATCACAATAACACCTTGAAGACACACACTCACATCTGATTTCAGAAGCAAAGCATGGCTGGAGAATATCAGAAATCTTTACATAGGACTTGCAAGCATTCCTGCCTAAAGTAATGGAGAGCCACTGGGTTAGAAATACTTTGAGATGGGCCAAGAGCCTGACTGAATGTAAGACTGTGTTTCCTATATCCCTACTGGAATGTTGGAGGGATTTTGAGAACTGCAACAGAAGTGACAAATATTTTACACCCCTAATTCCTGCCAGCTCTGTCCACCATAGCTACAAACACCACACTCCTTTGACATGACTGGAATTTATAGGAATGATTTGTTTGTTGATGCTGGGATGGGAATTATTCAGTCCTCCAAATATTATCATACTGCATTTCCTACCAGCCCATAACAAGTATAGCCAATGGTGAGTAAAGAAATATGTAGATGGCCAAATATTTCCAGCCATTGGTGCATATAGTCATACACTGTTCCCTCTATGTGTAGATTAGTATACATGGAAAACTTTTGCCAATGAATGTCAAATAAGGATATATTCTTCAGTAATTTCATTTTAGCAATATTTTTCCATTTTTGAAAACTCATTTTTTCAAAGTCCATTCACATTTCAGGACTTTTTCTGCCAAATTTTGCATATGGTTCTTTTGTGCAGAAAGCATCATTTTTGTGTACGAAGTAGAATATTTATGCTCTGTTCTGTGCAAAAGGTGCAAAATTTGCAAAGAAAAAGTCCAGGGCAGCAAAAATAAATAAATAAATAAAAATTTGTAGGTCCAGGATTCACCTCATCATAATTTCTCAACACTTGCAAAACATGGTATGCAGTGACTGGAGGAGGCACATCCTTAGCTCACTTGGTCCTAAACCTTTCCACATATCCTTTTTATGAGGAGTATATGTAACCTCTCATACCTCTCCCGCCTCGCAATGAATCATGACCAAACAAATCACATTCTTATTGCATTGCTCATATAAGTTTCTAGATCTGCTGCAAAATGAAAATATAGTCAGAGCCAAGCCAAAGAATTGTGAGCGCTATTGTGGGGGAGGGAACACCCTCAACTCCTGCCTTAATTCTGCTCACAGTTCCATTCATGTAACTATCACAATCCTATTCTGCTCCCAAGAGGGAAAGAGTCATTCAGAGATAGAGAGAGAGGAAGTACCAGGCAGCAGCTCTGATGAAGATGGGAGATCACAATGGGGAGAAGCAGACCAGTGACTTGGGGTGATATCTGGCCACTCCAACCCTGATCGGCCCCCAATTGGCCTGGGACTGTGGTGACCAGATGCCATGGTCCCAGAGCTGTCCTTAATGGGCCACCAACAAGGAGTGCTTTTCCAGTGCACCTTTTTGGGCCTCTCTGGCTGTTCCAAGGGTGTACGTCATCTGGATGTCCCACCTCCGAAGCATCCAGAAGCCCCTCTTTCCTGCCCATTAGACCTAAGGCACCTTTCTTCTTCCACTCACCTCCTCCCTTCAAAAGTGAAGATGCTGACGCCGGTGTATTCATTCTATAATCCTCTCTTACCAGTCAATGTGGGCTTGGGTGTTAAATGAACTGGCAATTTCCCTTAAAATGAATCCCTACTGGGTCACTCCATAACTATATTATATTTATTTATTTAGGTATTTATACTCCGCCCTTCAGCCCTAATGGCTCTCAGGGCGGCTTACAATTATTATTTTTAATCAAAATACATAATATATTTATGTATTATGTAGGGAGAAGTAGGTGGGCACTGCTTTGCCTTGCTAACAAGTGCATTAATTTCGCTCAAGAAGAAGGAACAGCTTCAGATGAACACACATTTCACCATTAAAAAGGCCATGTAAGGAAGTGGTGGTGTTCATTTCCTGGGTCATCTCCAAATAGTTCTGCACATACTAGGGAGAAAGACCTACACATACAGTCCCATTTAATATGAGCCATTACTTATCCCTTTCTCTTTTGTTGCCTCTTCCAGTGCTTCAGATTTTCAGCCACTTGCTTTCATGGTTTGGATATGACCAGACCTGCCACTGCTCTAACTGGTGGCACTGGCATCACACGGATGCTGGGTTAAGCTATGCAATGCCTGAACATTCTTAAATCCCCTCTATCCACCTGCTTCAATTTTCTGAATATGTTTTTTGGCAAATTTGTCCCTGCCTACAAGTAGTTCGGAAAGAGTCAGGGAGAAAACACAGCACTCCTAATAATATCACATTAAAAGAGTTAGGTAGGGAAAGTGTTGGGAAGAAATTGATGGCATTTGCTTACTCATTGTGCTAAAAGAATTTTACAGCCTTTGACTGAAGTGTCAATTGGTTTGTTAGATGGATTTGCATGTTAATGTGTTCTATGGGTTAGGCAACAGAGAATGAAGGATTAATTAGGAAATTGTTCAGAGGGCTGTCTTTTTCCTCTTGACCATACTTGTTATGTTTTTTAATAGATTGTTTAAAGCTTATAGTGGCAAGATTAACATGATATATTATAACTGTGTCAGAGATGTCTGTGCATCCTTTGAGGTCACTAACCACAGATAGAATAAAAATAAAATTAAAGAAAGAGATTATTGTAAGAGCCATTAGATTTTCTAGGGTCAAAACATGTTTGAATAACCATTAAACCAACAAACTAGAGGTGTTACAGGGTATTTAGGAAACAAAATATGTGAACTTTGTAAATGCATAATTCTGGATTAAATATATGATGTTCATTTACAGGAAATAATGTAGATTTTATTGGTTTTTCAGAATTGGTTTTTCACATGGGAGGAAGGTCTCGCAGAAGTTTTTATCAATTGGCCTCTAGTTCTGACTATAAAATGAAGTGTTGCTCTATTTGACTCTTCATTGGAAATTCAGGTTTCTTTTCCCACCAATGCTGTCCAGCTTCTGAAGCAGCAAAAGGAAGAATGCTTTTAGCTGGATTTTTGTTGTTGTTGTTGCTGTTGTTTGCGGTTCATATGATAGTACTTTTTTATATAAAAAAATCCCACAAAAAAAGAACAAAATTAGAAGTTGTACAAACTGCCATCTTTACTGATGCATTTTGTTTGAGGAGATACAAAAGTTGGTATACAAAATCCTAGATTTCTCTGTTGATTGGTAGCTGTCCTGGGCAGATTTATTTTTTAAAAAAATGGGACTTGAAAGACTGCTCTAAAAGGGCAGCCTGGAGCTGCCCCCTTTTCCTCCAGAGCAACCAAACCACAGGGGCTCCCTCCACTCCAAAAAGAACCCACTAAAAGTGGGTTCTTTTGGGCACACATGGGCACCACCATCAGTGCACCATTAGTGCACTGTGGCACATCCATGGCTCAAGCACAGCATAACGACATATGGACACTGCATAGCACTTGCATCATCAATGTGCGTCCCATGTGGGCAGGGCCACGCAGTCATGGCAGCATCCGTCTGTACTAGGGTTCACGAGTGTACGATTGCCGCATCGACCAAGTCCTAGTATTGGCGGCGGCATGCCGCTTTTGGCCCATCTGTCTTGAGCCAAGATTTCCAATGAAAACCTGGAACCTGGGCCACATTTTACTTTAAAAAAATATCTGTGGTCAGGCAGCCTTGAGGAGGTACATTTGCTGAAATTTGGAATCACTTTCAAACTATCATTGTTACGCAATTGTTTTGAAATATTTTACCACAAAGCCCCTGACATTTTACAACAGCCTCAGAATCAAGGTACAGACACCTCAACTCTGTGTTCTAAGTAAGTGTTTAATATGAACCCTGAAATTTGGTATCACATCCAAACCTGTGCCAAAGTTTTACAATGAAAACCCCATGTTTTGCAGTGCCACCAAAACTGAGATAAGATAGACACATTTACTGTTGATTCAAAAGACTAAACTGAGGGATTTTCTGTTCCAACATTCTGTCCACACAGTGGTTAACTTACTATTAGAGGCCCAGTAACAGGACATGAGTACATCTTATGTTCTCCATCATAATACTGAGTGGAGAAAAACAGATTGAAAAGATCCCCCCCCCCTCTCTCTCTGTATTCTTTCCATTGACAGTGGCTCTATTGCTATGGAGTGCTGGACTCTAAGAAGTCATTGCAGAAGAGTTTCTCATGCCTTCTGAACAATGCATTGCTGTCAGTCAGAGGTGGAAAGTTAGAGTTTTTGGGAAAAAATGTGAAAATGTAACATTACTAATAAATTAAAAATTAAACCATTGCCACTTACCCATAATGGTTCCAGTCTAACATTTTGAGTTTCAAAATACAGAGGGATGCTTCACCAGTACTATGTAACCCACATGCAGAAAGGCAGCATTTACATGCATGTGTCAGTGCAATATACATGTACAGTGTGCAGTGAACAAGGTATAACCACAATGTACAGTCTATAAGTGCTATGCTGTATGTGCAGCTCTGCTTCTGTTACTGTCAGCAGAATACATCTGTTGGACTAGGGCAAATAATTCATACTGCATGCATAGCATTGCTTCTGCATGTGGATGTCACCAACAGAATGCCAGCCACTCTGAATCATTTAGGCCAATATCAGTGTGTGTATTGGAAGACCCACTCTTTCATACCTAAAGCATCGGACATTCTGTAAAGGGCCACATCTGCTTGATGGATGATAAAAGAAATGACACAAGAACCCTATTCCTCAGGAGGAGAAGGCACCCTGTTTACTCTTCCTTGCCAGTCTTGTTCAATACTTCCCTGACGCCTTCAATTTCTTCTCAGATATTCTTTCATTGGCTTCCATAACTTCATATGTCTCATTACCTATAATGCAGCAACATATTTCCCTCCATTTCTTACTATCCTAATCTTTCTCTGTAAAACTTCTTGTGCCCTCTTTATCTCAGTTTTGGAGCTATTGTAGTAATATCAAGGGCAGTTGTCACAAAACATTGGAGCAAACTGGACAATTTGGGGTTGTTTTTTTTTTGGGGGGGGTCTTGGAATCTCACATTGATGTTCCTCTATTTGTATATCAGTTTTGTGGCTGTTGCAAAATGTGGGGTTTTTATTGGAAAACATTGCAAAAACAAGTGCAAGACTTTGACACAGATTTGAAGGCATTCCATATTTCAGAGTTCATAGTAAATGCAGCCAGCATGGCACAGTGGTTTCAAAATTGGACTATGACTCCAGAGACCAGGTTTTGATTCCCTGCTCAGCTATGAAAACCACTGGTGACCTTGGGCAGGTTAAATGCTGTCAGTTTCAGGGGAAGGCAATGGCAAGCCTGCTCTGAAGAAATTTTGCCATGAAAACCCCACAATAGGTTTTGCTTGGGGCTGCCATTAGTCAGAAATGACCTGAAGGCACACAACAATAAATGCACCTGACACAAGGGAACCAAGCAATCCTTCTCCTCCTCACATGTTAAATGAGTGTACTTATTGAAGGTGTGAGGAGGCTATTAACTATGGTCCAAAATATACTACAGAAATACTGTAATTTAGGTTGAGACCACTTTAATTGCCCTGGCTCAATGCTAGGGGATTATAGGAACTCTAATTTTGTGAGACATTTTGCCTTCTTTGTCAGAGAGCTCTGGTACCACATTAAACTACAATTCACAGGATTCCCTAGCACAGAGCTAGGGCAGTTAAAGAGGTCTCTCGATTATTTCTGCAGTGTGTTTTGGACCTACGAGAGAGAGAGAGAGAGAGAGAGAGAGAGAATTCAAGATCCTTCTTTAGGATCTTTTTATTGCTCTAAGAAACAACCAAGAGGATAAAAGAATAACTTTAAGAACTTATGGGTACTTTACTGTGGATTACAGAATTTTTATTTTCAGTTTTTGAAACAGATGCCTGCTGTCAGAGTTATACTCTTCAGAAAAATGAGTGCACTACATCATAGCTACTTTCCTCATGTGTTTTATGGATGTGGAGGGACTGGCTTTGACTGGCTCTGTAGGGCAGCCACAACTTGGCTAACATTGTTCAAATGAAGGCAGGGAATCAGGGAAGGCAGCGTTTGGCCTGGCATCACATCTCTGGCTCCATCTGTTTGTGACAGCAGCACAGCATGGGTTCCTGGCAATATGTCAGGCTCTGCTCTGAATTTCCTGCCTTGTGTCAGTTTGTGTCACACCTTTTGCTGCAAAAAAATAAAAAAAATACCTATCTCTTACAGTTAATAATAAGATACATGTTAGATCCATGGTACTTACTGGAAAACCTCTGGAAAGAGGAAAGTTGTGCTTGAATGCCTGCACAGCTGGATGCTTCTCTT
Source organism: Sceloporus undulatus (assembly GCF_019175285.1). Lineage (NCBI taxonomy): Eukaryota > Metazoa > Chordata > Lepidosauria > Squamata > Phrynosomatidae > Sceloporus > Sceloporus undulatus. Next base: position 118,392,831 of record NC_056523.1, on the reverse strand, counting down.
GTTTGAAGAAAACATTGTGAGGGTCAGTCATGGTCTTTCAGATTCCAAGGAACCAGCTGTGATATAAAGGTGTCTTCTGCATGGCTTGATATATCAAATAAGTGTAGGTTCTTCATACCAATGATCATTCCCAAATGAAAATTCAATATTGCACACTCAGAATTTCTTAACTATAAACTGACATATCAGTAGTACATAGTTGTTATCAATTTACAAAGCCAATACTGTGAAAATTGAATAGTCCTTGGTTTGGCAAGTAGATTTGTCAAGTCACGGCCTCTCTAGGCTATATGTTTGATGAAACAAACTCTCTTTGTAGTTGATGAGCCAAATACCTCACACTTGTGACATACAATGGGAAAGAGGTAGTCACTGTAAAATCTAGTCCATGGCCTGGAAAGAAACATAAAATGATTTGGGGACAAGGATGTGGACATGATCTTAAGGCAGCCCATTTCATTCTTTCTAACTTGGGCTGTAGCCTACACAAAGAAAGGTACCTGGGAAATGTTTGTTATAATAATATACTTAAATTAGCTTCCCAGCTGATCCAAGCATCCTTCTTGCTGAAATCCTATGCATAATGAAGTATATGTCTTATTCCCATAGGGTTTTTGTTCTGTTTTGGGGATTTTTGGATGGTTGGTTTATTGGTTTGTTTGTTGGGTGGTTGGTTGTTTCGTTCGTTTTGGGGTTTTTTTGGGGGGGGGTTGGGGTTGGCTATACATGAGGAGGAGGATGTAAACGAAAATCAAGGCCTGGAATTTATTCCTATTTGCATCTTCATGATAGTTTAAAGGTTTAGTTACAAACACAGATTTTATTTCCAAATCTCAGGTAGTGAGTCTTTCCCCATCCTTACATGGTTATGATATGGGATGAGATTTGAGATAAGAAATAGTGCTAGAATTAGCAACTGGGAGAGTTCAGAATTCAAAGTTCCTTTCTTTGCACATTCTACCTTCACTACGTGTTCAATCTGGATATTCTTTGAAATTAGGATCAACTTTCACTGCCAAAAAAGTTCTTGTAAGCCTTATCATTAAGACTTGAGTTATATCTGCATTGTGCAATTACAATGCTTTGATAGTCCCACAGATCCACTTCTGGTAGGAAAGGTGGAATCAAAGAATCATAGTTACCAGAGACTGGAGAGTCCAACCCTCTGCCATGCAGGAACACCAATCAAAGCACCTCCAACAAATGGCCATCCAGGTGGTGATAAGACGGATCTCTTCCAGTAGGCAGTTCCATAGTTTGGGGGCTGCAGCTGTAAATGATCTATGGGAAGTTGATATTAACCTGGGCTTATGGTATGCTAATAAATTCTTCCCAGATGTTCTGAGAGTGCGGGGTGGATTGTGTAGGGAAAGGCATTCCCTCAAGTAACTCAGGCCCAAGCCATGAAGGGCTTTAAAGGTAATAACCAACACTTTGTACTGTGCCCAGAAGCTAATGAGCATCCAGTGAAGAGATTTTAACACTGGTGTTATATGGGCCAACCTAGGTGTTCCAATGACCAATCTGGCTGCCGCGTTTTGAACCAATTGAAGCTTCCAAACTTGGTACAGAGGTAGCCCCATGTAGAGCTCATTACAGAAATCTAGATGAGAGATTACCAGTGCAAGTACTACTGCTTCAAGGTCCTTTCAGTCAAGGTAGGGATGCAGTTGGCGTTTCAACCGAAGTTGGTAACAAACACTCCTGGCCATTGCATCTATTTGAGAAGACAGCTGTAGAGATTAATCCAGGAGTACTCCCAAACTGCAAACTTTGTCCTTTGGGGGAAGTGTGACCCCGTCCAGAACAAGTTGACAGAACTCCTTCCGTGGACTTGGGGTACCTATTGCAAGTACCTCCGTTTTCTCTGGATTCAGCTTGAGTTTGTTTTCCTTCATCCAGCCCATTACCAACCCAAGACAGGCATCCAAAGGAGAGATGTCATCCTTAGTCACTGCAGCAATTGGAGACACAGAAAAATAAATTTGGGTGTCATCAGCGTACTGATAAACACGCCCCAGTGTCTGGATGATTTCTCCCAGTGGCTTCATGTAAATGTTAAACAGCATTGGGGACAGAATCACATCTTGAAGACTTCGATTTGAGCTCCCTCTTGGATGAATAACTATCCCCAAGCGACACCAGCTGGAATCTGCCTGAGAGTAGGAATGGAGCCATGGAGTGCAATGCCCCCAATACCTAACTCCCTCAGGGTTTCAAAAGGATACCATGGTCTTGGTATGAAGCCGCTGAGATGTCCAAGATCACCAACAGGGTCACACTTCCCCTGTCGATGCCCAGGATGGGATAATCAACTAAGGCAACCATGGCCATCTCAACTCCATATCCTGCCCTGAAGCCAGTTTTGAAATGGTCCAGATCATTGGCTTCATCCAAGACAACTGCACAACAATTGTTTGTGACTTTCTTTTTTCTTTTCTTTTTTCTTTTTTTGCACTGAAAACAGCCTTCTCTGTACAGTAAATAATATAGATTTGTAGAGATATTGTTCTCCATTCAGAAAATTCTGTTTTCTGCATTAAAAAACACAGATGAAATCTGGACACTATACATCCTGATGTAAGAACAATCTCAAAAATTCTTGGACTGGAGGATAATGGCTAAAATACTCTTTGCTTGGTTCAAGAATAAGATATATAAGAAATAATTGTGGTAGGCAGAGATGGTCCAAGCTTCCTCCACTATGCGTGGTAGGAAATGAAGCTTGTCTGTGCACCTCCACACTATGTGATGCCAGCATAGTTTTTTTTTTAAAAAAATAGAAGTTAAACAAAATTCAGGAAGAGTGGATATTCATCTTCTTGCCCTGTTTAATAAGGTGTAACATTTATCTCAGAGTCTGGGGAAATTATTTTAAATAACAGTTCCCAGAATCCCTACACAGCATGTCATGTAGCCATTTGGATGGGAATAGTGGGAGATGTCAATCTGTAAAAATAAATTACAAGATCTGGTTTACTTTGCAGAAGAGTGGGTGGTTTAGGACAAGAGATTTTCAAGAATGTAGCAAGAAGCCCAAGACAGTCACACCTCTGGATTGACGAACAATTTAAATGGTACTCTTGTGGTTGATTTTAAGCAGGAAAAGACAGTGTTAAATCCCATATGAAATGCAGAATATGAAAAGACTCCAATTTTGCCACTGCATTCTGAAGGTTATTGAAAGGTTTTTGCTAAGTTTTAGAGGAAACAATTAAGCAATGCTTTCATTAACACTTTAAACAAGCTGTAATTGACCAATGTAGTTTTAGGCACAGTTTATCTGCTAAATAATGAAGCATCAGATGAGTAGTGAATACCAGGTCAGAGGGCTGCTGCTGATAAAAGTAAGCCAGTCATGAAGCTGTTAATCTTCTCTTGCTTTGGCTGTTCATATAATCAAAATATTTTAAAGATTAAAGAGCTCTAGATCTAGTTTGTTTCAGGAAATACCAAATGATGCAAGCTGTCACATACTCATATGCACAATAGTTGCCTAATTGCTGGTTGTCTAATGCTTTGGTCTGTGTTGAGCTGGAGTGAAATTTACTCAGCTTATCATGAGTGAATGCTTAGGGGCCAGATGACCTTCTCATCAGATGCCCAAAAGCAAGTCCAATCTCTTGCTATACACATCTCAGCTCACATAAAGTGTGCATGAAAACTTACACTTACGCTTACACTGTCCTTTACAAACACCATTCATGAAATCTGAAACAGAACAGCTCAGGCTATTGTCTACTATGTCCACACATCTTGTCGTGAACTAGTTGCTGCATATGTTAAATTTATTTCACTGTAAATAAACACTGGCAGCTAATTTCTCTGTGGCATGAAGATTTCACAGTAAAACTAATGTTATTTATGTAAATAGAAGTACAATCCCATACAATTTGGTCTGAATAAATTCCACTGAGTACATACAAAAAATCATGTTCTCCTATAGGATTTGGAGAAGATGGAGCATGTCCAGAGGAGAGTGACAAAATGGTGAAGGGTCTAGAAGCCATGCCTTATGAGGAGAGAAGAGGAAGCTGGGTATGTTTAGCTTGGAGAAGAGATGGCTAAGATTGTAATGATAGCTTTGTTTAAATATTTGAAGGGATGTCATATTGAGGATGAAGCAAGCTTGTTCTCTGCTGCTCCAGGGAATAGGACTTGGAACAAGATTGATTATTATTAATATAATTATTATTATTAAGCTTTTTTATAATAGCGCTGTAAATTTACACAGCACTGTACATAAATCATTTAATTAGACGGTTCCCTGCCTTCATGCTTACAATCTAAGAAGACACGACACAAAAAGAGAAGGGATGGTTGAGGGGAAGGGATCAGGTCCAGCATTCTCTCTCCCTCTGAGGCCTGGACCAAGGCAGATGGACAGATGGAGGGCTCTGTATCTTAAGGATAGGCCTGATGGCATTGTCCCACCCTCTCTCCCCCTCAGAGGCCAGATGGAGTCAGATGCCTTGTGGGAAGGTTCAGTTTCCTTCTCCCCTCAGAGCAAGATGGAGTCAGATGCCTTTGGAAGGTTCAGTTCCTTTCTCTCCCCCTCGAGCAAAGATGGAGTCAGATGCCTTGTGGGAAGGGTCAGTTCCTTTCTCTCCCCCTCAGAGGCTAGATGGAGTCAGATGCCTTGTGGGAAGGGTTCAGTTCCTTTCCCTCCCCTCAGAGGCTAGGATGAGTCAGATGCCTGGGAAGGTCAGTTCCTTTCACCCCCTAGAGCAAGATGGAGCAGATGCCTTGTGGGAAGGGTTCATTCCTTTCTCTCCCCCTCAGAGGCTAGGATGGAGTCAGATGCCTTGTGGGAAGGGTCAGTTCCTTCCCCCCTCAGAGGCAGATGGAGTCAGATGCCTGTGGGAAGGGTTCAGTTCTTTCTCTCCCCCCAGAGGCAAGATGAGTCAGATGCCTTGTGGGAAGGGTCAGTTCCTTCTCTCTCCTTAGAGCAAAGATGGAGTCAGATGCCTTGTGAGAAGGGTTCAGTTCCTTTCTCTCCCACAAGCTACACGAAAAGAATCCACATCAACATTAGGAGGAACTTCCTAATAGTAAGAGCTGTTAGACAGTGGAAACACTCTTCTTTGGAGTGGTGGTGGAGTCTCCTTCTTTGGAGGTCTTTAAACAGAGGGGAGCTTTGATTGTCAGGGATGCTGTCATTGTAAATTCCTACTTGGCAAGGGGGTTGGACTGGATGGCCCTGTAGTCTTCCAACTCTATGATTCTATACAGAAATCTATACATTATATATACTTTTATGGAGAAATGGTAAAGCAATACCAAAGGACCAATATCTAGCCCATATTTCCATAGCTGGTAAGTAACATCAGCTCAATAGAAATACAGAAGACACAAATAGGAACATATGACAAAATCCAATGATTCATTGCATTGGCAAGCCAAGATCTTTCTATTTAAACAGGAACTTCAATTTATAAACTGGTTGGGATACTACAATTGGGAGATTTAATGTGCCTCTAATTGTTTTAAAAAATGTTTTAACAATGGTTGTATGTATACTATTTTTTAAAGTCTCTTGCAATTGTTTTTAGTTGTATTGTTTTTATGTAAGATGTGAGCCATTTTGGGTCCTTTATGGGAAAAATATGGCTCTAAAATAAACTAAGCCCGGTACAGATGGGCGCAGAAAGTGCGTTGTTGGCCCAAAATGGGGCTCAGGATGCGCAGCAACCACACGCTTCCAAACCCAGTGCACAGCAGTGGCACCATCATGGTGGCCCCCCATCCACATGGGGGCTGCCATGATGCAAGTGCTGCACAGCATCCAGATGTTGCTGGCAGGAATGGCATCATGGCCGTGCCCCTTCCTATTTGTGGTGCTGCACAAAAGAGGCTGTTCTAGGCAGCTTCATTTTGGCAGTGTGCAGCTTGCTGCAGCACCGACTCGGGCAAAAAGCTGACCATGGAGCTGCCTACTATCAAACTGCTAACTAACTAACTGATTACACATCTCCCTAACCCTGAGTAGTGCATCACTAAAGGGATGAGTGGTGGGTGGGTGTGAGAGGAAGGACGGAGAGATATGAAATAATATTCTTTCTCTTCCATCCTTACCCCATCCTCACTCCATGCATGCGAGTACAAGAGAAAAAACATGGCCTAGTTTTCTTAACAAAACTCATATGTAGGTTTACAAACAAACTACTAAGGTTTTGTAAGTCTCATGGCCATGTGGTCTTTAAACATGAGTGATGAGAGCGAATTGCTGATTACAAAATGGAGGTCCAACACAACTTAAGCTAACAACAGACTGATTGATCCAGAAGAGAAAAGGTGGTAGCTAGAACCAACAAACAAAATATGACTTTGGCCACTCTCCTATGCTGCTTGGCCACCATGTGTCCCATTTCTGATCTGTGAATGTTTCATGGTATTTTAGAGCTGACTGGCTACCAGTCATGGCAGCTATAGGCTACTTGCCGGATCAGAGGCAGTGGTTTGGCACATGTTTCAAGAATGGGCCTTTGGGCTGATCTAGAAACACCTTCCAAGCTGCATAATAGCGATGGACAATGCCAAATAGAGTTAGATTAATAAGGCTGATTGAGATGACATGCTAATATGAAATTAATGTGCTTTTCTGACAAACTGATTATCCAAGCACAGTAGTAAGGAATGGAGCATATAAACAGTATGTAATGTGCAGAAAATGAGTTATTCAGCTGAAATGCCATAATTATCTCAGACAAGAGAAAATACAAGCTCATAGCTTAAAAAGTAGAAATTAGTCAACATGTGAGAAGCTTATGATGTAACTTTAGAGTTGTCTAAGGAGCTATAATATCACAGACCTGCAAAAGCTGAGGGTCATAAACCTCTTTTTAAAAAAAAGGGTGTGTGTTTTATAGGGTTTTATAGACATTTGGGGTTCTAAATCCAAAAAATGACCTCATATCTGCTCCATTACATAAGGTGTTCCCCCCACCACAACTTGCTTTGACTTTTCTATGTTGTAATATATAACCGAATGAAATGATTCTGCAAATATTATCCAGCATAAAATAAGAAAGGGGTTAAACTCTTCTAATAACTGCAAAACAGTTTCATGATATGAAATACAAAATCTGTTCAAAGGCGCTAAAAGAAAATCCCAACTGGAACTTTCAGTCTGCATTTAACAACCACAGCTGAGTAAAAAACTGAATAGACTCAAAATACCAAATTGTGAAAGAATTGTGTGGTACAACATTTGTATTGCACTATTTTTGGAACGCATGGCCGAGAAATACATTAAAAAACAGCTACAATATTGAAACAGAAGCTTTCATCACAGATATTCAATGGACATAGAAGATTATCACACAGTGCTTAAGCGCTGGTAAATCGCCTCTCAAATGTTGAGGAACATGGCGTGTATGAAAGCTGGAACGCTTCCTCAATGTCAGGGAATGTTGGCTCCCTCCAGCCATCACTGAATCGTTCGGGGAGAGGAAATTTCCTCTGAATGCAAAGTTTCCGTTCAAAGGAAATTCCCTCTCCTGAATGATTTAGGGACTCTGGGGGGAGCTACGATTCCCTGATGTTGAGGAAGCGGTCCAGGATTTCACCACGTGCACTTCCTCAACATTGAGAGTGATTACCAGCACTTACCCCATGGTAAGTGCTGGTGTGATAATCTTCATAGAAGGGTGTAATTGTGGAGAGCAAGCAGATTATGCCAAGCTAGCAACAGCCAATCAGAGTCAGCTGGGTGGGCAAGCCAAGATAATTTTGACAGAAGACAAAAAGAATCTGTGCTGTTAGTTAGCGTCAGATAGATGTTTTGGTTTCATAAATGAGGGTCTGGTTTTTTTGAGAGTCTTAGAAGTTAGGGACTGTGAGGGCCTAAAAGTTCGGAAGAAACGTCACTCAAGACAACCCCCCATCCTTACCAGCTGTCCATTCTTCTGCCTGGAGGGAGTGAAAAAACAGGCCCAACGCCATCAGGCCCAGGCCCGATTAAGAAGAACCTTCCTCCAGTCCATCTACCTTGGTCCCAGGCCCAGAGGGAGAGAAGAACTTCTGGACCTGATCCCCTTCCCCTCCACCTTCCCTTCCCTTTTGTGTGTGTTTTTTAGATTGTAAGCCTAGGGCAGGAAACGTCTAATTAAAATAATATTGTAAGCCACTCTGAGAGCCTTAGGGGCTGAAGGGTGGGTGTAATAAATACTGTACATAAATAAATTAAATAATAAGACCAAGCTCAGAGGGAGGAATTCAGGAATAGATAGCCTAGGGGCTATATTATAGAATTAAGGTTGGAAAGACATAAGGACAGTGTGGAGTGTCCTAAAAGAGAATTAATACTTCTTTTAAATAGATTTATAAAATTGAAACAAAGTATAACAAAAACAAGTGAACATAATCCGTAGCAAATGAAACATAGAACAACCCATTTAAATAAACTTTATTGTTTCTTTTATTCAAGCTTGTGTGAACCTGGAATTACTTTCCATGCCTAAAACAAAAGTAAACCCCATAGATTATAAATAAAATGGCCTGAAACTTAAATATTGGTCACAGTTGAGGGTGTCCAATAACCTCTAGGGCTGCCCACTGAGGCAAAAGAGGTTTGGTGAAGGAGAGGTTCACACAGTAATTTATCAGTTTTCAGTTAGAAAATACCTGACTTTTCTTCCATCTGAATTTTCCAGTGTAGACAGGGATATATGGGAAAATAAAAAAATGAAAATACTCCTCTCCCCCTCTCTCATCTCTCCCTCTCCCTCCCTCCTCTCCTCTCACACAAACACACACACACACTCTTGTGTTTGAAAGCACAACCCATACACTACCATTATAATAGAAAATCTGCATAACATGATAAACTGATCAGTAGTACCATATAAAAACAGTTTTGTTTTAATGAATGGGATCTTCCTCATGCAGTGAGGAATGCTCAATACAACTAATTTACTGTTATGGCACAAATTAATTAAAAACAAATTAAAAGGAGTTGCTGTTTGTGTAAACATGTGTTCTGCTAATCAATTT
>NC_056523.1:118370492-118383812 GCF_019175285.1 Sceloporus undulatus | reverse complement strand
CCGCCATCTTGTACGTACTGTATACGTACTAGGGTTAGGGGGGTGCGGAAGCACCGCCCCTTCCTAACCCTAGTACGTATACAATACGTACTTTATGGCGGTGTGTATCCCGCCAATATTTCTTTCTCTTTCCATCCTTACCCCATCCTCACTCCATGCATGGAGTACAAGAGAAAAAACAGGCCTACTTTTCTTAACAAAACCATATGTAGGTTTACATACAAATACTAAAGGTTTTGTAAGTTCTCATGGCCATGTGGTCTTTAAACATGAGTGATGAGAGAGAATTGCTGATTACAAAATGGAGGTCAAACAAACTTAAGCTAACAACAGACTGATTGATCCAGGAAGAGAAAAGGTGGTAGCTAGAACCAACAAACAAAATATGACTTTGGCCACTCTCCTATGCTGCTTGGCCACATGTGTCCCATTTCTGATCTGTGAAATGTTTCATGGTATTTAGAGCTGACTGGCTACCAGTCATGGCAGCTATAGGCTACTTGCAGGATCAGAGGCAGTGGATTTGGCCACATGTTTTCAAGAAATGGGCCTTTGGGCTGATCTAGAAACACTCTTCCAAAGCTGCATAATAGCGATGGACAAATTGCCAAATAGAGTTAGATTAATAAGGCTGAATTGAGAATGATCATGCTAATATGAAATTAATGTGCTTTCTGACAAACTGATTATCCAAGCACAGTAGTAAGGGAATGGAGCATATAAACAGTATGTAATGTGCAGAGAAATGAAGTTATTCAGCTGAAATGCCACTAATTATCTCAGACAAGAGAAAATACAGCTCATAGCTTAAAAATGTAGAAATTAGTCAACATGTGAGAAGCTTATGATGTAACTTTAGAGTTGTCTAAGGAGATTAATATCACAGACCTGCAAAGCTGAGGGTCATAAACCTCCTTTTACAAAAAAGGGTGTGTGTTTTATAGGGTTTTATAGACATTTGGGGGTTCTAAATCCAAAAATGACCTCATATCTGCTCCATTACATAAAGGTGTTTCCCCCCACCACAACTTGCTTTGACTTTTCTATGTTGTAATATATAACCGAATGAAATGATTCTGCAAATAATTATCCAGCATAAAATAAGAAAGGGGTTAAACTCTTCTAATAGACATGCAAAACAGTTTCATGATATGAAATACAAAAATCTGTTCAAAGGCGCTAAAAGAAATCCCAACTGGAACTTCAGTGTCTGCATTTAACCACAGCTGAGTAAAAAACTGAATAGACTAAAATACCAAATTTGTGAAAGAATTGTGTGGTACAACATTTGTATTGCACTATTTTTGGAACGCATGGCCGAGAAATACATTAAAAACAGCTACAATATTGAAACAGAAGCTTTCATCACAGATATTCAATGGACATAGAAGATTATCACACCAGTGCTTAAGCGCTGGTAAATCGCCTCTCAAATGTTGAGGAAGCATGCGTGTATGAAAGCCTGGAACGCTTCCTCAATGTCAGGGAATTGTTGGCTCCCTCCAGCATCACTGAATCGTTCGGGGAGAGGAAATTTCCTCTGAATGCAAAGTTTCCGTTCAAAGGAAATTCCCTCTCCCTGAATGATTTAGTGACTCTGGGGGGAGCTGACGATTCCCTGATGTTGAGGAAGCAGTCCAGGATTTCACACACGTGCACTTCCTCAACATTTGAGAGGCGATTTACCAGCACTTACCCCATGGTAAGTGCTGGTGTGATAATCTTCATAGAAGGGTGTAATTGTGGAGAGCAAGCAGGATTATGCCAAGCTAGCAACAGCCAATCAGGAGTCAGCTGGTGGCAGCCAATAGAATTTTGACATGAAGACAAAAAGAATTCTGTGGCTGTTAGCTAGCGTCAGATAGATGTTTTTGGTTTCATATAATGAGGGTCTGGTTTTTTTTGAGAGTCTAGAAGTTAGGGACTGTGAGGGCTAAAGTTCGGAAGGAAAGGACTTAGCTCTAAGACACCCCCCCTCCTTACCAGCTGTCATCTTCTGGCCTGGAGGGAGTGAAAAAACAGGCCCAACGCCATCAGGCCCAGCCTCGATTAAGAAGAAGAGCCCTCCCTCCAGTCCATCTGCCTTGGTCCAGGCCTCAGAGGGAGAGAAGAACTTCTGGACCTGATCCCCTTCCCCTCCACCATTCCCTTCTCCTTTTGTGTTGTGTTTTTTAGATTGTAAGCCTGAGGGCAGGGAAACGTCTAATTAAAATAATAATTGTAAGCCACTCTGAGAGCCTTTAAGGCTGAAGGGTGGGGTATAAATACTGTACATAAATAAATTAAATAATAAGACCAAGCTCAGAGTGAGGGAATTTCAGGAATAGATAGCCTAGGGGCTAATATAGAATTAAGGTTGGAAAGACATAAGGACAGTGTGAGTGTCCTAAAAGAGAATTAATACTTCTTTTTAAATAGATTTATAAAATTGAAACAAAGTATAACAAAAACAAGTGAACATAATCCTGTAGCAAATGAAACATAGACAACCAACATTTAAATAAACTTTTATTGTTCTTTTATTCAAGCTTGTGTGAACCTGGAATTACTTTCCATGCTACTAACAAAGTAAACCCATAGATTATAAATAAAAATGGCCTGAAACTTTACATATTGGTACAGTTGAGGGTGTCCAATACCCTCTAGGGCTGCCCACTGAGGCAAAAGAGGTTTGGTGAAGGAGAGGTTCATCACAGTAATTTATCAGTTTTCAGTTAGAAAATATCCTGACTTTTCTTTCCATCTGAATTTCTCAGTGTATGCTAGGGATATATGGGAAATAAAAAAATGAAAATAACTCTTCTCCCTCTCTCTCTCTCCCTCTCTCCCTCTCTCTCTCTCTCTCTCTCACACACACACACACACACTCTTGTGTTTGAAAGCACAATCCATACACTACATTATTAATAGAAAATCTGCATAACATGATAACTGATCAGTAGTACCATATAAAAACAGTTTTGTATTTGAATGAATGGGATCTTCCTCATGCAGTGAGGACAGCTCAATACAACTAATTTACTGTTATGGCACAAATTAATTAAAAACAGAATTAAAAGGAGTTGCTGTTTGTGTAAACATGTTGTTCTGCTAATCATTCTGAATATTCAGAATGTGTGTGTACATATGTGTGTGTAGAAAGACAATGGATGGAACTGCTTTATTTACAATGCAAGCCAATACACATCTACTCAGAAGTAAGCCTTATTGAGTTCAGTGAAGTTCATGGAGTACAGCATTGTAGTCTTGGCAAAAAAAGAGCTGATTATAAATCCGCATGCAGTTTTAACAGCTGGGCAGGTCTGCAAGTGGCCAAACCTGCTTTTGGCAGGTGGCCTCCTGCTATTGTTTGAATTAATATAGCAGCAGTGGAATTCTCCCTGAGATTACAGTTTTGACAAGTGGCGTCAGCAAAGGTGACCCTCAGGCTATAAAAACAAGTATCACTTTAGTTAAACTAGATTTCAAATTATCATTTTGGCCTATTTGTATTCCTCCAAACTACATCAGCACTCTTAACAGAAACAATGCATAATTTAACTCTATACACAGGATTTAAAATGGCTGTTAGCTGAGTGCAGAGTGGACTCCACAAGAAGATATCTACAGAAACAGCAACAGAACAAACAATAACAGAGGAAATGACACCTTTTTCTTTTTTGTAAAGCCTAGTAAATGTCATTTTTTTAACAAGAATTTTTTTTAGGAAGCTTTCAGAATTGAATAGCTACATTCATATGATGGACGTTTATATGACAGTTTCTAAATGCTAAATAAAGGTTATCCTTCGCTAAAAAGCCTAGCTATAGGGATATGGTTTCCATGCCAATGAATGCAGTAATTATTATGTTCTTGAGCATCTGCACTCCTCTTTTATTGTGTTATGTGTCTATGAACTACAAAACTATTATTGACCCCCCTTTCCCAAGCACTCATTCTGTATTAGTAATTAAATATTTTGATATGCAGATGTTTGATCAATGTAGCTCAGATCAATGGTTCCAAAAGACAATAATATTTAGTGGTGGTGGAAGAGGAAGATCATGTTATGGATGAATTGATGAAGGAAATCCATAAAGGAAGCCACACCTCATATTCACAAGTACTGTTAATAGTAGAGTCTAATGGAGATTTCTGTATTCAATGTTGCTGTGCATCTTTGAGTCAACTTTCACTTATGTTCTTATCACATGTTTTCTGAAGAGGTTTGCCATTGTTTTTTGTGGGTTTTATGGGCTATGTGGCCATGTTCTAGAAGATTTTCTTCCTGACGTTTTGCCAGCATCTGTGGCTGGCATCTCTGAAGATGCCAGCCACAGATGCTGGTGAAACGTCAAGAAGAAAATATTCTAGAACATGGCCATATAGCCTTAAAAACCCACAAAAAACTATGGATGCCGACCATGAAAGCCTTTGACTTCACAGGTTTGCCATTATTTTCCTTTTAGGCTGAGATGGTATGGTTTACCCAAGATCACCCAGTGGGTTTCCATGACTGACTGGGCATTTGAGCCTTGATCTTCCAGAGTCCTAGTCTAACTCTCAAACCTCCACACTATTATGACGGTCCCCTCTCTTATTCACAAGGTCACCATAGTTCAAAGCTTATTTGATAGCTTTATACAACAATAGCAATAAGAAACATTGATTTTCAGTATTGCAGTTATAAATGTGTAACCTAGAATTGCTTATCAATAATAATAACAACAACAACAACAACAAAATTTATTTATATGCTGCCCAATCACTGGGAATCCGGGTGGCTTAAAACAGAGGGGATAATAGACGGTTCCCTGCCCTCAGGCTTACAATCTAAAAAGACACAACACAAAAGGAGAAGGGAATGGTGAAGTGGGGCAGGGGATTAGGTCCAGCATTCTTCTCTCCCTCTGAGACATGGACCAAGGCAAATGTACCGGAGGGAGGGCTCTTCTTCTTCAGGCTAGTCCTGATGGAGCTGGGCCAGCCTATTCTCCCCCTCACAGGCCAGAAGATGACAGTTAAGGAGGGAGGAGCCTCTTTCTTCAATAACTGGTTTGTGTGGAAATCCATCAGCCTCTTCAAGAAACCTGCCCAGATACAGACAGATATCTTCTTTCTCAACAAGTGCAAACAATGGGACATCATTCCTAAGGACCTACATGTGGGGAGCCCTTTGCAACCTACATATCATGTAAAGCTCATGGGTCTGGGTCTGCAGTAGCCAAAATTCCTTTTCAGTTTTCTTCAATTACACTTCTGTACTCCTGTCTGTCTCTGGCTTCCACTCGACCATAAGCATCTGAAGAACTAGATTAAAATCTACCAAAGTTCATGCTATTAACATCTTCCTTCTTTTCTTTTTTCAGTTAGTCTCAAAGGTGCTACAAAAATCTCTATACATGGTTTATATTTAGTCAGACTACATAGTATGACTGGAATAACTACTGCTCCAGCTCCACATAATAAACTACCACCAGACAGTGTTAAGGAAGTCTGTTGAGCTTTTGATCAGTGTGCAATGAGGCTGATGTTTCCACCCTCCTCCCACCAGTGAGCAATCCTGCAACAATCAAAAGCAGGACCCCTGTTGCAAATCTTTCTCACAGGCTCATTCACTGGCGAGAAGGGTTGGACCTGGGGACATTGCTTAGGTAGAGATAACTAAGCAGCCAGCCCACGATTCTGGCAATTAATAATTACTTTGCTACTTATTTAGTCCAAGGGCTTATCTACCTGGGCAGGAAAACCCATACACTGCTCTCTGGCCACACAATATTCCTGGGGATTCACAGGCAATGTGGGGTTTTTCTCTGAAACACTGAAGAAAACACAATCACTTCTTACCTTGCATTTGCCTGGAAATTCTGTAGTGGCAATGTAAACATGATCATATGACCAGAAATACTCCACACCATAGGATGTCATCATCTTGGGACAGCTGTCATCTCCCACATTACTCCCAGTGCTATCAGACTTTCCATGGTCTGAGAAACTAAGTTGTAGCTATGGAGTAAGTGTGGATATTTCTGAAAGTGTAGACCCAAGTCTCTGTCTGTAAATGTACTTCTTTCAGAGGTCAGAGCATATGTCTGGAACTGGGGATGTTGACATGTATGTTTGTTCTACTGAAATGCTATGTTGAATTCACCACCCTTTGCCCCATAACTATAAACACTTACATGACATTCAACCAAGTTGAAGTATTAGCTTTCAATCTAGGTAGGTGAGATATGCAGAGGTGTTGAAACCACATTATTACAACTTTACACAAGAGACTGTGAGAACTTTGATGCAAGATCAGCAGTCTTGTGTAATGTAACTTTCCCCACTAGACTGCATATTAGTAAGATCCCTTGTATAACAAAACCTCCCACAACAACAACACTAGAACGTCAAAGAAAGAGACTGTAGTGCAGCTTGCTAAGTTTTTAAGTATGACATTGCTTTATAAATTATGGAATGCTCATCTGCCAGTGTTTTGGCCAATACCCTAAATCTGCACATTCACTTTGAAGATAGTTCCATTGATTTAACTGGAACTTGTTTTCCCTAAGTGAGTGTGCATAGAATTGCAGCCTTAGAGGTACTAGTGTTGTGTTAGTTTCAAGCTGAAACTTGTCTGAGGCACATTATGAGTATGTGAGTATCTGTATATGTGAATATTTGTGCATGTGTGTTCCTGTGCTTCTTGTCATTTAATAGCCATGCTGTGTCATATAAATGTGTAGAAACCTTAGGGTGTTGAAGTGTCTTTAAACCATATCACTGATTGGTATTAAATATTTATGCACCTACTGTTACGAACAAATCATTTTCTCAATCTATTTCACTAATACAAATTATTTATAAGTGCATCATTAATTATTTAAATTTTTCTGGTATTATATTTGCATTAATAATTTAAATTCATATAATTATCTATTAAATCAAATAAATATGATTTAGCTTCATTTGTTGTTGAAACCCAAACAAGTCTATCATAGAGGATAAACACATAAAATTTGATAGGCTGTCACTAATAAGGATCCATTGGTTTCTAAAAGTCATGACAGTATCATGGTGAGCTAACTTGTCAGCTTAATATCTCTGCCATATAATTACTGTACCTATGGAACTTCCGGGTCTCTCTTAGCTGGGATACCTTTTGTCTACTGGCTATTGTTATATGGTGCAGATAGCCGGCAGTTATAATGAAAGTTTCTTTACACTGTTCACCAATTACTTCTGTGTATCCTGAGGGGATATGCCTTCTTCTTCTTTTTTCCTGGTGCTCTCTCTCTCTCTCTCTCTCTCTCTCTGTGTGTGTGTGTGTGTGTGTGTGTGTGTGTGTGTGTGTGGTAGGTAAAAATTGATTCACACTCCAGGAAACATCAACCATCTCCTCATTAAAAACTTCAAAGTGTGCCACAGCTGAACAAAATGTGTAACACCAGAGCTTAAACTCATAAGTTATAATACATCCTGAGGGGAACTTTGCTTTTGTAGAGCATAAATCTGCACATTCTAAATTGCATGCTGCCCATGCTGTACTCAACACTGTACTGGCACATGATGAAAATTGTGTTGTGGATCATGGTTTAATTGCTGACAATCCTGCAGCCTGATTCTAGGGTCTGTGATTTTAAAAACGGGAGCAAACCACAAGGCAGCAGGGTCTGCAACCTTTGACCTTTGATTTATTTTGGTCTGCAGCTCCCAGAAGATCCAGCTTGGATGGAAAATGATAAGGGGTTATAGGACCTGTGGTCCCACACAGATGAAAAGCCAGAGTTTCCCTACCACAGAGATTTTTCATAAGACTACAAAGATTTGAAAGGATTATTTATAACTTTTGCTTTAGCTAACAATGTTGCTGCATCACAGCAGTGCACAATACAAGAAACAATGAATTCTAAGGGCTTCTTGAACACACCTGCAATTCCAGATTTTGGATATAATTTTAGGCTGACAATTTATGGTAGCAAGAAACAATCAGGTTTTTGACAAAGGCCAGACTTGCTGGTGTATCTGTATCCCATTTATCCAGCACAGGCTTTGCAGGTGGCATAATAGGGTCAAGAGCCAGTGTGGTGTACTAGAACTAGGAATCCAGGAAAACAGGGATCACATTCCTGCTCAGACCTGGAAACCCACTGGGTGACCTTGGGCAAATTGCATTCTGTCTGCCTCTGAAGAAGGCAATGACAAACCTCTTTTGAACAAATATTTTCAAGGAAGCCCCATGATAGGTTCCCCTTAAGGTGGTCATAAATCAGAAATGACTTCAAGTTGCATAACAACATAATTGGATCAAACTGCCATTGACTAATTCCTAATAAATTTTTTTATATGAAATATTTTTATGACACACTGTAAACTGTATTGTATGTTTTAAAATGTTTTACTGCTTTAAATGGATTACTTTAATTGTTTTAAAATTGTTGTTTTAATATATTTGTTTGTGCATGTGTGTGTAAGCCACCTTGGGTTCCAACATGGGAGAAAGGCGAGATAAAAAACTGTGAATACAAAGGCTTTCATGGCCAGAATGCATAGTTTTTTGTGGGATTTTGAGGCTATGTGGCTGTGTTTATTGCTGAAATTTGGCCAGCATCTGTGGTTGGGATCTTCAAGGAATGCTACTATGGGAGTGAGTGGGATACACACACACACACACACACACACACACACACACACACACTGTGTGACGCTTAGTTAAAAGTGGTTTTCATTTGCACATGCTGGGTCTTGATTTTGGTGTTTTTCAGGACTGGTAGCCAAACTTTGTTTACTTTAAGGGTTTCTCCTTTCCTATTGAAATTGTTCAGGTGTTTATGAATTTCAATGGCTTCCCTGTGCATTCTGACTATCAATTTGCAATTTGGTCACCCAGAAATATGCTTCACCCTTTCTTTAGCCCATCACAATTCTGTATCTGGTGTTGTTACAGGATTATGTTTCTGATTGTTTTTAGTGTCTTTTTATTTTTTATTTTGTTTGTTTTGTACTGCAAGTAACTTTGCCAAATTCTGTATATATATTACAGCTTTCTCAAAGCCATAGATATGTTCCTAAATTGGGCTTACAGGTGTTTTGCAGTACCAGCCCCCAGTCTGTCTCTTATGAACAGATAGCTGGTGTTTTAATAATTTACTGGGTTATCCTCAGGTTACTAGAATGATCCAGTCAGGTGTCTGCACTGACAGAATAATAGTGTCAGAATGTATATGTCAGACAAGGGAAATTTCATTCCTCACTGCCACATTACCACTGTATGCACACATTGGGATGCCCTCCTTTTCTTCACCCCTACCAGCCTCATTCAGAACCTAGGATGACTTCACAAAGCATATATATTTAGGATGTTTTTGAGGTAGATTTTGACTCTTGCCTTGAATGACAGGTGTCTGCTTTTCCCCATGGTCCCTATTCATTGGCTGGCACTGCTGTCAAGGTCAAAATGAGGTACCCAACTATGCTATTGATGCTGGGCCCTTCATTCTGACTTCAGAGTGGTTTGCACCTGCAGGGGCAGCACCAGGTAGCTTGCAGAGACTGGAAGAGCACTGAAAACCCACAGCAAAAGGTGAGTTTTTAAACTGAAGGTTCAGAGAGGAAGCCCTGACTCAGGAGTGTGTGTGTGTGGTGTGGGGGGGGACAGCAGGCAATTTAGGGATTTGAGTCTGTTTCATGTAAACAGAATGCCGTGAGCCTGTGTGGAGGGAGGAATTCAGGATAATTTGTCCATGTAGACAAGCCCTAAACTGTTGAGTCTGAATTGCAAGATAAAGCTATTGTGTTTTTTTCTAGGAATTGTTCACCTGTGACTGGAATTGACAGATAGACAGACAGATTCCTTATGATTTTGGTTTGGCAACAAAAGAATTTTGCAGGCTGGACTAATCAAAATACAAAGAGCTTGGGCTTTTAAATAGCTGTTCCCTTTCAACTGCTTGAATCTAGCAACAGGACTTATGTAAATATTCACTCCAGCAATATTATTAAAGAATACTTTTGCTTTCTCTTTTGTTGTTATCATTGCTTTTACAATTGCTTGAATGCCCTTAGATATAACCTCGCTCATTCTCTATAAAAGTCCCTAGTACAGAATTCAATAAAGTAGATTTTCTAAAAAAGATTGATCTGGAATTAGCACTTGGACATCTATCAAGGACCTAGTACATGCAATTGCCTTATTATTTTTTGGCAGTCGTGACTTCAGCATTGTGTAAAATAAAATGGAAAATAACTGGACGATACTATTCTTTCATAGAGCTTTTTGATAAACTTGACACAGGCAGACACACACACACACACGCACAGGTCTTCCTGTTACTAGAATGGCACTGCCTTTAATTAGGGCCTTTATCACAGCCCTTTATTCTTTTAACCTATTTCCATCCATGCTAGATTAGTATACAAGTGACAATAATTTTAATGCCACACCAAGCAAGAAGCCTCATGGGATGCTTTGGGACACTACAAACTACTGTGATGAGGAGCCAAGTTGATGCCAACATGTTTAACTTTTTAATTTGAAGATTATGTTGAAATTAAAACACATTCTCCAAGGTGAATAACAAGCACTTTTGTTGCAGTACTTAACCTTAGCTGTGAGTTAACATTAATTACCTGGCACACTTGTGTTTAGCTGCTGTACGTATATTAGGAAACAATAGCTCTTAAATAATGGTACATGCACCTCTGGTGACATGCCATGGTTCTTATTGCTGTTTTTATCAGCCAGATGAGGAGGATGCATTTAGCACAAGAAGTCCCAGCAGCATCCTGGCAATCACTAATTGTGCACGTCTCCATCTTCATGCAGAGCTCTCTTATTATGAGTGTTGATCATGTCTGATACTCTTTGCTAGGTATTTTTTTTACAGAAAGTAAACCAGTCTTAGAGTTGTAATATTATCAAACTGAATCAAGCAGGAACAATGCAAAAGTTCTAAGCAAGGGCCTAGGGCTAGGGTGCATACTTTTTCATATACTGAAGTTCATGTCTGGTGTTAGCTGGGGGATATATTCAGGGTATGTGCATGTGTGTGCATGTACACAATGAAAGAGAGAGAGAATGAGAGAGAGGGAGAATCATTTCCCTCTGTCCATAAGCCCATATCTCAGTATTCCCACCCCAATGACATCTAGAAACTGTTGAGCCAGTGGGAGGTAAAATCCTTCACATACCCAGAAGAATACAGTGAGCTTGCTATTTTTTCCCACTTCCCCTATGAGGCATCCCAGCTGACCTGGCAAAGGTAAGTGAAATCCCTCCTGTTTTGGGAGTTGCCAAGAAAGTGGCTAAAGACTAGATGTTGTGTACTCCATGCCTAAAGAAATTAGAGCAGAGGAGTCTTGCTGTCATGCCTCCACTTGAGAGTGTGACTTGTGAAGATGAACAAGACCAATCTATCATGACCCCCTTTGAGAGCTTAGCTTCAGAAGACAAAACAGACCTCCCACAGCCATCCCCTCCTCTAGCTTAGTCTGACAACCACCTGAGTGCACCACAAGAATAGTAAGTAAGAGAGATATCTCCAGTCCCTGCCTCACAGGTGAAGTGAAAGACTGTGCACAAATAGCTGGGAAACATACTCTTGAAATATGGGCTGCAAACAGGGTGGGGCTTAGTCAGCATGCGTTATAAGTCAAGGGCCTTTCCCCCTTTTGGGCGGTGGTG
Organism: Sceloporus undulatus; assembly: GCF_019175285.1. Classification (NCBI taxonomy): domain Eukaryota; kingdom Metazoa; phylum Chordata; class Lepidosauria; order Squamata; family Phrynosomatidae; genus Sceloporus; species Sceloporus undulatus. Next base: position 118,372,165 of record NC_056523.1, on the reverse strand, counting down.
GGAAGGGAGGCCTTTTTCCAGTGTGAAAAGGAGTGGCATTTTGACACTTCTTTTTGTGCTGGAAAAAAGCCAGATCAGGGTTGTGGCATGCATTTTCCATGGTCCCAGTTTGGTGCTCAAAGGGGCAATGCCATGCCACCCCTTTGGGCTGGTCTGTTTCGGTCCTTGGTTTCTCTCTCAGCCTAAGTCTACTGGGAGATCTGATTCCATGATTCCTAGGATTGTTTCCTGACTCCCTTATCTTACTACTGGCAGACTTTGCTTGGATTTATGGGTTCTGATCTTGCGCTATTTGTTATTGCATACTACTTGTTCCTTTGGCTTCTGAACGTCTGACACTTTGCCTGCTAGTACAGTTTGAGAGCAGGACGCCTGCTGCACGAAGAGTTATATTCCTTCAAAAACTGATCTAGCTGTTTATGGTGGATCATGTAGAACTCCTGTAAAAACAGGAGGCTTATTTGTCTAGTGATAGAATGTTACACATGACTTGTATTCTGCTGTCTAGATAATTTCTAGCAGTGCACATCTGAAACAGAGTACATATGTGGTGTTCGTAAGCCTAGGGTTACATCATACATTTATACATCACTCCAGTGGGAACATACTCACACATGAAAGGGAAGCCACTGCCCCTACCACCAATGTGTATACCAGTTACACATCACACTTCGCATACATTCAAGAATGTGAAGGGATTGACTACCAACATGTACACATCTGTATAGCTTCAGAACACAGGAGAAAATCTTGGAACAATGTGTGGAGGAAAATAACGTGTGTGTGTGTGTATGGAGGGGTTATATAGGACTTCTTCCAGTGACCACACAGTCCATGGCCAGCAGGAAATATGACCCTGGGTGCACAGATATGAGGAAATCAAGCTAGCCTATGTGCCTCTGTTGCTTTCATATTTGTTTTTGGTATTTTTGTTCGTTTGTTTGCTTGTTTTTAAAATGAAATGGGGGGTTTATCTTAACTCTCTGATGTCACCTTATTCCCCCCCCCCATAGCTGTATATCTGAATGACCTCTACTGAAAATAATTATGTTTGCAGTGATATAAAGTAATATCGCAAATCCACTAGGATATTTTGATCTGTGTCTGTCATTTCACACAGACAAACATTATTGAAGTGCTTAAGCTACTTGGTGATGAAGATGGATAAGTGATCAAATCTTCAGATTTATCTGCAAAGAAAAGGGTTGAACAAACAAACAAGCTTCATTTATATACCGCTTCATACCACCTAAGCAGTGTCTAAGTGGTTTACAACTGTAAGCTACTTTGCCCCCAACAATCTGGGTACTCATTTAGCGACCTCCTTGGAAGGATGCAAGCCTGAGTCAAGCTTGAGCCCCTTTGCTGGTCTTGAACTTGCAACCTTATGGTTATGGAGTGGATGCAGTACAGGCATTTAACCACTGTGCCACCAAGGCTCTTAATACTAATAAAGCTGTAGCATCAATGATTTACCATAGCATTTACATGCTCAAAATTTTTTATAAATATAGGCCATGTATCATGAGTTTTATTCCTTTGAATAACTCTGATCAGATACTATGAGGCCAACATGGCTCCCCCTAGATGTTTCTGATTCAGATAGTGTGACTTTCCTTGAGTAACTTTACCTGTCCAATTATTTAAATAAATACTCAGTTTTCCAATGATTA